>NC_054491.1:9586333-9891666 GCF_017639515.1 Carcharodon carcharias | reverse complement strand
TCTCCATGAATAGTTTCAGCTTGCAATTGAGCAGCACAGCATAGAAATATGGAATGGATTTGTGTTCTGGTTTAATGTATGAAATAAAGTTAGGAATTATTGCAAGAATCTGGAGAGGGTTTACTGTATAATGAATGAGAATCAGTGATGCTAAAACATATTTTATATTTTATGAGTTTGGCTGTGATACAAGCTAATGACATCAAGGGTTTCAAATGACATGATCAACTAGGAGACCAAACTCATGCTTTGAGTTTCTCAATGCCCTCTATTTTCTGATATGTTATTGGTCTTGTATACTGTCTTACATACAATCATCATCCCTTTAAAAATGGTCTTTCCTACCATTTTGAGGTTGCAAGTCTGTCAGTTTCTAAAAGGTAGGAGGTTTCATGTCCCAAGTTCCAGAATTTGATCTCCATCTGATTTGAACTAAACCTTAATTGCAGAACTGCCAGATTTATGTAATTCCTTGTTCTCGGTGAAAAAAAGAACTCTTGAGTATCACTTTATTACCTTAACAGTGGACGTTAGAACTGATATCTCTGCACCAATATTTAACCTTCCACTTAAATAAAGACATCAACAAATGGTTGTTATGGTGGTATCTGCTGAAAAACACTCAGAGCAGAAACTGTCAGAAAAGGTCACTGGTGGATCCACCAGCTTGTTTATCATATGGGAGTTGTTTTTATTTGAAAGGGGCTGAGAAAATGCATAATAAAAGGTAATTTCCCCTGACCAGTGAATTAGTAACACGGAAGCATAAATTGAGAATAAGTACTGGAAGCATAAAGAGGAAGGATGGAAGACATGAAGGGACATTCAGATATAGATTGCATCAGCACAAAATATTGAAGCTAAGCAGGTTATTTTGCTTAAAAGGGAGTTAGACACTTGGAGGAAAGGTATGGAGAAAAGACAAGTGAAGTAAAATTAGAGTTGAGAGTTATGATGTGGGACAAGTACTGCCATAGGCATAGTTATTGAATGACATCTTCCTGACTGAAATTTTAAAGTTCTCTAAACTTACTGTATGTTTACTATATGTATGCCAGTATAGATGTCCATAACTTATAAAAATACTAGGCAAATACATTACTATTGTTTCTGCTTTTAATACTGGCTCTCATTACAGCTTGGTGAGGTTGAGATGTAGATGTTGAAGAGTCAACACTGAGAAACGCACCAGCTGTGGGATGAAGGGTCAACTATGACCCAGTACATACGGCTTGCATATGTTTTGGCTATGCAACAAGCTTGCTCCACTTTGGAAGCACGCACATAATCTGATACAAAATGTACTAAAATCGCAGACAGGTCTCAACCTTGCATTTAGATCATCCTCGTCCAGACATTTATGTAATTAAATTTGTTGTCATTTTCTTAGCTACTGCCAAAGAAATTTATCTCATTGAACTGGAAAGCTGTAGAATCACTGCCTAGTAATCTGGCTCATATTCATTGTTGAGGGAATATCTTTAGATAGCTAAGTAATGGAACTGTACACTCATATTATCCTGTTTGGACCATTAATCTGTAACTTGGGTGGAAAATACACAGATCCTCCCTCTCTTTTTCTATTTTATGATTAGTCACAATTTGATAAAGGAACAATTTTTATTTTGCGGCACATTCTCTTGTGAAAATACTTTGCATAATTTTATTTAAGACCTAGAGGTTTGATTAGCTCAATTTTTCTTTTCTTCCATCGGATGTGGGAGTTGCAGGCAAGATCAGCGTTTGTTGCCCATCCCTAAGTGCCCTTGAACTGAATGGCTTATTGCAGAGGGCAGTGGGCAGTTAAGAGTTGAGTCAAGTGGGCCTGGAGTAACATATAGGCCTGACCAGGTAAGGATGGCAGATTTCCTTCCCTAAAGGGCATTAGTGACCCAGATGAGTTTTATGATAATCAATGATAGTTGTCATGGTCACCATTACTGAGGCTAGCTTCATATTCCAGATTTATTAATTGAACTTAAATTCCGCCAGCTACCATGCCCCCAGAGCATTAGCCTGGGCCTCTGGATTACAAGTCCAGTCATATTACCACTATGCCACTATTTCCCCTGTCACATGGCTAGCATGTGGTTCAGAATAATGCCAATGGCATGGGCTCAATTCCTGTTCTGGTTGAGGTAGACTTGGGATATGCCTCCTTGCCCTGCCCCTGAGACAATGACAAAAAATGCCAAGGATGAAGCATCAGCAGACAATGAGGCAGAGCACACATGGAATAGAATATCCATTAGTACCTATCACTTACAAATGGCACATCACAATTCCTGTGTCACACTTGCTGGTAAGTAAATTTCTTACATTTTGCTTTATATTTGTAATAAACATATCAAATTAGAATTTTCTAGCTTTGAAGACTGAAGAAAACCTACTTTTTTTTTCATGTTCAAATTGGTCGTGCCATCTAGCCTTAGTCCCAAATGACCAATCGGCATCATTTTCCATTAGGGAGAGACATTTTCGCTACTTGTAGCTTGGAGGGCACCAGTCTTCAAGCGTGGGGCAAGGCGAGAGGCAGGGCCTCCATGAATGACCATAGCTTGTAAGCGGAATGAACCTGTGTTGTTGGTATTATTCTGCATCATGGTCTAGTCGCCTAGCCAGCTGAGCTAACTGGCCCCCCAATCAGATAAGCAAGGTATGGTATAAGGGTGTTTGGTATGGCAAGCGTTGTTGTATGTGGAATTGGAGAACAGTGCGGCCCACAGTGTGATGTAAACGGTCACATGACAAGGGACCTGGGTCAGCCTAAGAGTGTACAGAGACTTCAGTAGAAGTAAGCATGGAGCTAGCTCATAATCTGGGCTATTCATACGAACAAGGAGCGGGAGGAAGCTATTTGGTCCTTCGAGCCTGTTCTGCCATTTAATAAGATCATGGCTGATCTGATAGCAACTTCAAATCTGCATCCCGCCTACCCCTGATAACCTATCACCTATTGCTTACCAAGAATCTATCCAACTCTGCCTTAAAAATATTCAAAGACTCTGCTTTGTATTGTATACTTTGTACATATGTTTTATGTTACCAATAAACACTACTGTAGAACCTTAAAAGCCTCTGAACCTCTTTGTGAGACCTGCTGAACAAACCCTTACACCATAAAGTTCAGTGTAAGATTTCTAATATAATGAAAACATAAAAGTTACATAAGGAGAATTTTCTCTTCACTGCCTCGACAGCAATCTGGCAGAATAGAACAGACACGTGTTGTAACATGTTCCCGATGAGATAAAGATTAGGTGGGTACTAAAATGGTCCAAGTGATCCATTCCAGTAGGTGAGACTTTTCTCCCCCTGGGGTATTACTCTGCTGAATGGCATTACTAATTATATCCAAGCTTTGCATCTAATGATGCCACAGTGTGCAAAATCTCTCAGCATGCATCAGGATAATTCCCTGAGTACAATCCAATGGATGGAAATTTCCGGTCCCGCCAGGGCAGGGATGAGGCTTTAGAATGCAGCAAGCCATTCTCAACTGAGGAATGTAAAATCCCGTTGCTGTAAAATTCGGCCCAATACCTCTTTCTTACTGTGACAGGGTTTCTGTGATTTGAAGCCAGAATGTTTCTCCAGGAAAAGTTTCACAATTCAACTATAATAAATTTACTAATTTTTGCTTTGCATTCACAGCCTTATACCAGCACCTACTGTTCATTAGCACATTCCCTTCCAATGCAAAATTCTGGAAGAGTGGAAGGGAAATCTTTTATTTTTTGGCTTAAATCCTTGTGAAACAAATAACAAACTTTGGTACATTCATCTGCCAAAACTCAGCATGGTTCCTGAGGCAGCACCAAACCCATGACCTCCACCACCTAGAACCACAAGGGCAACAGGTGCATGGGAACACCACAAGCTACAAATTCCCATCCCATACGCTGACTTTGAAAATATAGGTGCTCCTTTACCATAGCTGGGTCAAAATAGTGGAACTTCCTCCTTCACGGCACCTTTGGTGTACCTATACCATGGAAACTGCCGATTCAAGAAGGGCTCACCACCATCTTTGGAGGGCAATAAATGCTGGGCCTTGCCAGAGATATCTGTTGTGGACCTTTAAGTGGGTGTGATTTTCTTTTCTATCACTAAAGTGGAAATAATGCAATGTATCCTGTGATTCAGACTTAGGCCCTGATTTTCACTCCCAGGTTGGGTACACAGAGTGAGGAGAATTCCCAGCTCCACGAAACTGACCTCTAAAAATGTCTGCCCAAACTTCTGATTTTGATCCGGGGGATGGTGGTGTATTGCTGCATTTGGACGTGGACTGCTTCTAGTATCTGAGGAGTCACGATTGCTGCAGAATATTATACAATCAGCAGTGAACATCCCCACTTCAGACCTTATGATGGAAGGAAGGTCATTGATGAAGCAGCTGAAGATGGTTGGGCTGAGGACACTACCCTGAGGAACTCCTGCAGTGATGTCCTGGAACTGAGATGACTGACCTCCAACAACCACAATTATCTTCCTTTGTGCTAGGTATGACTCCAACCAGTGGAGAGTTTTCCCTCTGATTCCCATTGACTCCTGTTTTGCTAGTTCTTGATGCCACACTTGGTCAAATGCTGCCTTGATGTCAAGGACAGTCACTCTCACTTCACCTCAGGAGTTCAACTCTTTTGTCCATGTTTGAACCAAGGCTGTAATGAGGTCAGGAGCTGAGTAGCCCTGGCAGAACCCAAACTGAGCATCAGTGAGCAGGTTATTGCTAAGCAACTGCTGCTTGATAGCACTGTTGATGACCCCTTCCATTACTTTACTGATGATCGAGAGTAGGCTGATGGGGCGGTAATTGGCCAGGTTGGATTTGTCCTGTTTTTTGTGTACAGGACATACCTGTTCAAGTTTCCACATTGCCGGATAGATGTCAGTGTTGTAGCTGTGCTGGAACAGTTTGGCTAGGGGCATAGCAAGTTCTAGAACACAAGTCTTCAGTGCTATTGCTGGAATATGTCAGGGCCCATAGCCTTTGCAGTATCCAGTGTCTTCAGCCATTTCTTGATATCACTTGGAGTGAATCGAATTGGCTGAAGACGGGCATTTGTGATGCTGGGGACCTCTGGAGGAGGTGAGATGGATCTTATCCACTCAGCATTTCTGGTTGAAGGTTGTAGCAAATGCTTCAGCCTTATCTTTTATACTAACATGTGGGCTCCTCTATCTTTGAGGACAGTGATATTTGTGCAGCCTCCTCCTCTAGTGAGTTGTTTAATTGTCCACTGCCATTCATGGCAGGACTGCAGAGCTAAGATGTGATCCGTTGGCTGTGGAATAGCTTAGCTCTGTCTATCATTTGCTGCTTATGGTGTTTGGCATGCAGGTAGTCCTGTGTTGTAGCTTCAACAGATTGATTTTTAGAGCATTTTTAAGTATACCTGGTGCTGCTTCTGGCACTCTTCACTGAACCATGGTTGATCCCCCAGCTTAGTGGTAATGGTCGAGTTGGTGATATGCCGGGCCATGACGTTACGGACTGTGGTTGAGTGCAATTTTGCCAGAGTGCCTGAACAGCTGTCTGTTGCTGATGGTGAATCGCTGTTAGCAGGTGATAAAGGTGGTGTTAAAATCACCTCACTTTGGCACATGGTGATAATAGTGGAGGTCACAATGTCAGTTCTCTGAGCACAATGGGACATTAGCATCAGAGGGAGTGCAGGGAAGAGGCTGCATTATGCGGGCAGCACGATCATGGTTAAAGGCAATGGTGTACATCAGACAGTGCTTCAACAATGAAAGTGCTATACCTAAATAACTCCTTTTGTGTGTCTCACAGGTCCCAGCTCTGCTCCCTTAACATCTCCTCCCCCATCCTACTTTCAACCTCGGGCCAGATTATCCCATTGGCGTCAAGAGGAGCAAGCGATGTCTGAGGAGACAGCTTCACAACAGACCAGCCAACTCCCACACTCCTCCAACTCAGATGTAAATAGTAAAGAGGGATGTAGCACATGTAGATTTGGTGGCACAGGGTGAAAGTCACCGGACCAGGGTGCAGGAGGAGGTGTCAGAGTCAAAGACGTCTGTGCACAGTTCTCCTTGAAGAAGGGAGGAAAGTCACAATGATGCTCCACTGGGCAGGAATGTGCAGCCAGTGGAGTCTCCTTTTAGGGCACAATGATAACATTGTTTTTTGGATAATCAGGACTAGATGTGTGAAAATCTGGCAGAGTTCCTGAGGCAGTGGGAGCTCTAGGAATGCAAACGGAAAAGTCAATCACATGATTCATGAGTTCCACATTAAGTTGGGGCCTCAATCACATGAGCTCTGACCATGAGACATTGGCCACTCTCATGGAGAGACACATGCAGCAGCACTTGGAGTGGATGCAAGAGAAAAGTCTTGGCCAGGAAAGGGTGCTGGTCTGCCCTCAGTACCCTGGATCAGTCTGCTTAGAGTATCAGCAAAATGATGGATGGTGTTGTCAACAGTGCCATTAAGCAGTACTTAATCAGCAATGACCTGCTCACTGACGTGTAGTTTGGGTTCCACAAGAGCCACTTAGCTCCTGACCTCATTACAGCTTTTGTCCAAAAGAGCTGAACTCAAGAAATGAGGTGAGAGTGACGGCCCTTGACATCAAGGCAGCATTTGACTGAGTGTGGCATCAAGGAGCCCTAGCAAAACCGAAGTCAATGGAAACCAGGGGGAAAATTCTCCGCTGGTTGAAGTCAATTCTAGCACAAAAGAAGATGGTTGTGGTTGTTGTAGTCAATCATCTCAGCCCCAGGCATCGCTGCAGGAGTTCTTCAGGGTAGTGTCCTAGACCCAACCATCTTCAGCTGCTTCATCAATGACTTTCCCTACATCATAAGGTCAGAAATGGGGATGTTTTCTGACGATTGCACAACGTTCAGCTCCTCAGATATTGAATCAGTTTGCGTCCAGAGGCAGCAAGACCTGAGTAATATTCAAGCTTCAGCTGGTAAGTGGCAAGTAACATTCACACCACCCAAGTGCCAGGCAATAACCACCCTCAACAAGAGAGAAACTAACCATTGCCCCTTGACATTCAATAGCATTACATTGCTGAATTCCCCACTATCAACACCTTGGGGGCTACCATTTACCAGAAACTGAACTGGACAAGCCATATATATACTGTGGCTCCAAGAGCAGGTAAGCGGCTAGGAATTCTGCAGCGAGTAACTCATTTCTGAATCCTTGGAGCCTGTCCACCCTCTACACGGCTCAATCAGGAGTGTGATGGAATACTCCCCATTTGCCTGGACGAGTGCAGCTCCACCAACACTGAAGAAGCTTGACACCATCCAGGACAAAGCAGCCCGCTTGATTGGCACCCCATCCACAAACATTCACACCTTCCACCGACGCTCAGTGGCAGCAGTGTGTACCATCTACAAGATGATCTGCAGGAACTCAGCAAGGCTCCTTAGGCAGCACTTTCCAAACCCACGACTGCTACCATCTAGAAGGACAAGAACAGCATGGGAACACCATGACCTGGAAGCTCCCCTCCAAGCCACTCACTATCCTGACTTGGAAATATATCGCCGTTCCTTCGTTGTCACTGGGTCAAAACCCTGGAACACCCTCCCTAACACCACATGGACTGCAGCAGTTCAAGAAGGCAACCCACCGCCATCTCAAGGGCAATTAGGGATGGCAATAAATGCTGGCCCAGCCAATGACACCCACATCCCATGGATGAATAAAAAAAAACTAAAGAGCTCAAAAACAATGGTAACATTATAAAGGCAGCTCTTACCAGTAATAATTAAGATGCTGAAGTCCTTCTCAATGTGCTGCAGATAGGATCAAGGCTGTTGGCTGATTTGTGATGCTTTGGAAGACTTCTTTCTTCTCTGCTATGGCATATAATATTTCAGCATTGAAGGATTCAAGCACTGAGATGACCCTTGTATCATTCATTGTCCACTCAAGCTTAACTTTAAGAGACTCCACTAACAGATGCTGGGCAGTAGGTGCATCTCAAACATGCGTGCTGTGTGCAAGGCGTTCACCTGCACTGCAGTGTCACACGTTGGCTGAGGTGTAGGCATCACAGCTCAAGAGGCCATTTATCATGCAGGTAATATTGGCCGTCTGCTGTGCCCACTACTTTAGCTGCATTTGTATTCCAGGTCTCACGGGATGTGCTTTATGCAGATAGCAGAGCTAATCGGAAGCCAGGAATGATGCACGTGACACCTACGTCAGAAACTGGACCATTGGCCGGAATGGATGGTGTGCAAGTTCTTTCAAAGAGCTGTGGGTTGCGGTTCTGGGCTCTTTATGCACGGAGATGCCTTATCTGCATGTATGCTACAACATATCAGCATGTGTTGAGTTTAAATTCTAATGTCTCACTCTCAGCATTGTGAACAAGGTTTGACAATCTGGCAATTTAGGCCCTTCATTTATTGTTGTTGGCATTCATGTGAGGGTACCAAGTTGTGAATGACTTATTAATATGTGTGTTTGTAATATGATGAGGCCCATTGCTATGACGATGAGGGTTTCAACCATATGAATGTGACTGAATCTAACTCATTGACATTTATTATCTCCCTTGTGGGGAATGGGCAGTCCCTTGAGTAATTGTTGAGTCAGTGTATAAGGTTCTTTAGGTGGAAGTATGTCACCACGGACTTTCTGATGGCAATAGTGACGCAGAAGGACATTATGAAAATTTATTTTGCACAAGGATCCGCCTGGTGATGATCTCTTCCTGCACAGGGTCAGTCCTGGCTATATGGCCATGTCACTCCACTGGTCTGCCATTGGTAGCCTCCTCATCCTCATCTGTTTTGGAATCTTCCAAATGTACAGGGTCTTCCTCTCCTCCTCATCTTACTCTTCCTCCTCATCTTCCTCTTTCTCAGAGGTTGGTGCTCGGCCCTTGGCATCAACGTCATCAATTTGTATGCCCCTCTACTGCCCAATATTGTGCAGCACGCAGCACACCATTGCTATTCTTGGTACTCTTGCTGGGGCATATTGTAGAGCTCCACTTGAGTGATCAAGACACCTGAAGTGCACCTTTAAATGCCAATTGCCTGCTCGGTTATATTCCAGGTAACGACCTGGCTGATATTGTAGTTGGACTCTGCCCTTGTTTGTAGGCACTTAAAGGGAGTCATTATCTAAGTTCTTAAGGGATAACCCTTGTCTCTTAAAAGCCAACCAACAGATCTGCACTGGTGCCTGAAATAGCTGAGAGAGTTGGGAACTCTTTAGTATGAAGGAGTCATGGCAGTTACCAGGAGACCTTGCACACACATGAAGGAAGACCTTGTGGAGGTCATGAACCACCTGAACATTGATTGAGTGTAAGTACTTCCAGTTGGCAAAGTTGCGCACATGTTGAGTTGGGGCCTTTCTGGCCACATGGGTGCAATCAATAACACCCTGTACCTGAGGGAAGCCTGCTAATTGGGCAAAAGTTATGGCTCTCTGGGTCTGAGACACCAAATCTAGAGGGAAATTAATGTGATCCCCAGACAAGCAAACAGGGCATTAGTTACAGCCTTGATACAGCAGTGTGCTGCTGACTGGGATATACCAGACAGGTTTCCTGATGATCCCTGGAAAATCCCTGAGGCATAGAAGTTGAGAGAAACAGTTACCTTCACAACTGCTGGCAAAGCATAGAGGTCAATAGATTGTGGCTCGAGTTGCTGCTGAACATCTGTCTGTCACCACCTCACGGCTTAGCTTCAGTCACCTTCAACACTGGTTCTCTGTCATTTCGATGTAGGAAGTCCTAGGTTTGTCCACCCTTCCCACAGGGCAGTACCTGGCTGCCCTGCCTCTCCTCCTCCTCCTCCACCTTTGTCCACAGGCAGCAGTCTCTCCCTCCTGACTTTCTGGCATCTGGCTTCTCATGGTGACTGGCTTCTATGGCCTCTGTGTGCAAAGTTGCGATACCCATCTTCTATGTCCCTTTGCACAAAGTGCTAAACACCCTTCTCCAGCACAAAGTTATTCCTGGTGCCCGGGTGCATGAGTCAGTGGGAACAAAGATAATTTCCCTGTGAGGGCAGGAGCCCCTACCCCTATTCCCTTGATTTAAGGGAAGATAGTTGGAATTGGTTTTGTGCCTCTTCTGGGGCTGTGAATAAAATTTTAAGGAAAACTCCGCAGTGGTACCTTACCTCTCCAAAGTTGTCCGCTGGCTATTTGCAAAGAAATACACCAGATTCAGACTTAGTCTTATCAGGTCTACTTGGCACACTTTGGGATTCATACCCCCTGGCCACCAAATCAGACTAGTGTGGAGGCAGATGATTTCAATGGCCAGCTGCCTCCATAAAGCATGCATGAGTGAAATGCTCCATTCCAGCTCTGGTGAAAATAGAAAGTGCTGTGCTCATGAGGTGGGACTTATGATTTTTGGGCATGCTATTTCCGCTATTTTGCCATGATAGAGAGGCTTCATTGTAGTGAAAATCTGGGACTAAGTTTCAGATTGTTCTGAGGAAGTTACCAACGCAGACATGTGCACGAATTCTCCAACTGTCTAATGCCGCTACCAACTTCTTAAATCCTTAATAAATGAACCCACATATTTTTGCATTAACCAATCCCTTATGCGTATTGGTGCCTTGACGTTTAGCTACTAAGATAAGTACAAGGAGAAGAAAAACACAATAATGCCCACGTCTAATTAACAAATTACAAAAATACATCTGAGCTAGATTATATCTATCAAAAGGAAATTGGGAAAGTTTGTAAGAGTGGCTAGACCATCCATACAGAGTGAACCAATATTAACTGTTCTGCCTTAATAAAAACAGAAGTGCTGGAAAAACTCAGCAGATCTGGCAGCATCTGTGGAGAGAGAAATAGAGTTAACATTTCAAGTCCAGTACACTTTGGAACTCAGCAAAGGACTCAATTTTACTCCCTTATGTCCCCAGAGTTCCAAAGAAGAGTGATATTAGACTTGAAATGTTAACTCTGTTTCTCTCTCCATAGATGCTCCCAGACCGGCTGAGTTCTCCCAGCACTTACTGTTTTTATTTCAGATCTCCAGCATCTGCAGTATTTGCTTTTATTTAACTGTCCTGCCATCTCATTCCTCTTTCAGATCATTGAAAATTGTTGTCAGAGAAAGGACTTTTTAAGCATGTCGAGAAAGTAAATTTGCTTTTTTGTATTGATACACGGATGTTTCAAAAAGAAAATTAAACATTGGTGAGGCCACTTATATTTTGTATGATCAAGTTTATGTTTTAAAGCAGCCACGTGATTAAATTTGTAGGGAAAGCAAACATCTGCTTTTGATTTTGACAACTTCATTTTTCACCAGAATCTATTAGTACTAGTAAATAGTGTTGCTGAATTGCTCGGTAAAAGAGAAAAGATGCCAATGTTTCTACAGGATATATTCTACAGCTTTCACTATAAAACCTGTTTCCTAAACAGAAGAGACATTCTGCCTCTAACAATAAAAGGGGAAAGGAGCTGCTCTCCCCAACTGGAGATTGATTTACCTACCTGTAGTGATTCAGGAGATTTTTTTTAATTCATTCATGGGATGAGGATATCACTGGTTAGGCCAGCATTTATTGCCCATCCCTAATTTCCCCTAAGAACTGAGTGGTTTGCTAGGCCATTTCAGAGTCAACCATATTGTTGTGGGCAGACAGGTCAGGAAGATTTCCTTCCCTAAAGGGCATTAGTGAATGAGGTGGGTTTGTGCAATGGTTTCATGGTCATCCTTAGACTTTTAACTCTGTGGTGGGATTATGAACCCAGATCATTACCCTGGGTTTCTGGATTACTAGTCCAGTGACAATACCACCAAGCCACCACCTCTGCTATTCATTATTCAGAGATGAACCAAATAGGACTTACTTCACTGCCTCTGAGTCTATTTCTCACTAACTTCTTTTCCATCTTTTTACTGGTTATGTGTTTCCTCTGAATCATTGCGAAGAACACCATCTACTCTAGTAGTATCACAAAAATAATGATTCACCCTAGCAGAATATTAAGACATTTTTATATTTTGGTCAATCCTAAGTGTTCTGAAAAATGCAACCCAAAAAATCCATTGTTTCATTTTACTCATAATTCAGCCACTGGTACTTACATAGAATTACATAGAACTTATAGAACAGAAATAAACCATTTGGCCCAACTGTTCTATGATATCGTTTATGTTCTTCATCTAACCTTATCAGCACACTCTTCTAATCCTTTCTTTCTCACATGATTATCTGGCTTCCCATTAAATGCACCTATTCTGTTTGTCTCAATGACTCCATTGAATTCCATATTCAAAACGTTCCCTGGGTAAACAAGTTTCTTCTGAATTCCCTCTGTGATTTATCAGCGATTATCTTATATTTATGGTTCCTAGCTCTGGTCCATCTGACAACTGAAACATTTACTGGTAGTAGCAGGGTCTAGTACACACAGGGTTAATGTGGGTCTGAGAACAGTACCGCCCACACAGTGATGTAAGAAGGCACATGACCTAGACCTAGGGCCAGAGATGTGCGAAGACCTAGGATGGAGATAGCTCCATGCCTGTACCCTTTACTCAATATTTGTATATAGTTACAAGTAGTTAAAAAAGACTACTTAACAAGTAGTTAATTAAGATTTCTTTAACAGACATGTTCATCTCAACCTTACCCTATCAAACCCCTTCATAATTTTAAAGGTCCTTATTTGGTCATCCCTAATCTTCGAAAGGAGTGCCCGTTTCTGTTTATCTTACAGCAGTCTGAGAGGTTGACACAATGTTATCTTAGCCACGCGCATTGTGTTTTACTCAGAAAGTGTTGCTTTGTGCACATACACAAGCATGTACAGAGATCTGTCAGAGAAATGTTAGAGAAAGAACAGATGGGGCGGTCTCACGTTAGAAACTTAGATCTGGTCCAGGTAACCATCTGGACTCTTTTAAAGTTTTAATTTAAGGTTTAAGAAGTTGGCTGTGTTAAGACTTCAGTACAAGAGAAACTGGCACAAAGCTGAGGTGGTTCTAATGCTACTTTTTCTGTGCTGTTGCTCACCCAGCTTAAAACACTGAACTGACACCAGCCCAGCCGCAGCTCCCCTGCTCATCCTTTGTTGCGGCTTTGCGGAGTCTGCTTCAGGGTGATGTAAGATCTGCAGAATAATGGTCCTAGTTTAGAAATCTATGAACGAATGAATGATTTTCTTTTTTATAAGCTGTGTAATTGTAGTTTAGACCATTCACTGTTCAGAGAGAGGAACCATGGAGTATCTGATTTATGGTAACATATGATATTTTAAAAAGTCCAAAGAAAATTCAATAATAAAGGAATTAAAATGAATCACAAAAGAAGTTGAAATACTGTAAGTGGGTACAGGTCAGATAGGTTTGATCACAAAGCTGAACAAATTGGCAACACTAATTATTCCAGCTAAGCATTGGTTGAGAAGATGACATTTGCAAGAGGTTACAGAAGGCTTATCAACAATCAATAATTAAACACTTCAATGGATTATACAAGTATAAAAGTTTTTTTTTGCCAGAATGGTAGCAAATAAGTGAGTGATACCCACTTTCTAACATTCATTGCTAATCACTAGTAACTCAGCTTAATAAAGCCAAAAAGAAGCAAACAAAGCACTAGGGGTTCACTTTTAGAGAGATAGAATTGAAAACTTGATTGTTGTGTTAAAATTGTATAGTTCAGTTCCAAAGAAGAGTCATAATGGACTTGAAACATTAATTCTGTTTCTCTTTCCACAGATGCTGCCAGACCGGCTGAGTTTTTCCAAAACTTTCTGTTTTATTTCAGATCTCCAGCATCCACAGTATTTTGTTTTCAAACTTGTATGGAACCTTGGTTAGACCACACCTGGAGTACTGTGAACAGTTTTGGCCTTCAAGTTATTGAAAGGATACAGAGACACTGGAAAAGGTGCAAATAAAATTTACTAGAATACAACCAGAAGTAAAAGATTATACCTATCAGGAAAGATTGAACAAACTGGGGCTCGGTTCTCTAGAATAGTGAAGACTGAGAAGTGACCTGACAGAGGTCTTTAAAATTGTGAGAGCACTTGAGAGGGTAAACATCGAGAAAATGTTTCATTTGCGGGCAAGACCAGAATGAGGGGCCGTAAATATTAGATAATAACTAATACATTCAAAAGGGAACTCAGGAGAAACTTCTTTACCCAGAGATTGGTTAGAATGTAGAGCTCACTACCACAAGTAGTGGAAGTGATTAACATAGATGCATTGAAGGAGGAGGTCGATAAGCACATGAAGGAGAAAGGAACAGAAGAATACGATGAATGGGTTAGATGAAGAAAGGTGAAAAATTGCAACCAAAATGAGGAGCTGAACTGAAAATAAGTTGTTAATTGTCAGTAACCAGACTTCTTGAAAATAGAAAGGGACCAACACTATGCATATAAGCTTTACTTCCCCTCTCCTCGCCGTCTAAGGGCCCAAACACTCCTTTCAAGTGAAGCAGCATTTCACTTGCACTTCCCTCAATTTAGTCCACTACATTCGTTGCTCCCAATGCAGTTTCCTCTACATTGGAGAGACCAAACGCAGACTGGGTGACCGCTTTGCAGAACACCTTCGGTCTGTCCGCAAGCATGACCCAGACCTCCCTGTCACTTGCCATTTCAACACACCACCCTGCTCTCATGCCCACATGTCCATCCTTGGCCTGCTGCATTGTTCCAGTGAAGCTCAACGCAAACTGGAGGAACAGCACCTCATCTTCCAACTAGGCACTTTACAGCCTTCTGGACTTAACATTGAGTTCAGCAACTTTAGATCATTAACTCTCTCCTCCATCCCCACCCCCTTTTTCCCAATAATTTATATAGATTTTTCTTTTCCCACCTATTTCCATTATTTTTAAATGTATTTCCATCCATTGTTTTATCTCTACCTTTTAGCCTATTTCGATCCCTCCCCTTCACCCCATCCCACCCCCACTAGGGCTATCTGAACTTTGCTTGTCCTGCTTTCTACCCTTAATTAGCACATTCCTTAGATAATGTCACCACCTTCAACACTACTTTGTCCTTTTGTCTATGACATCTTTTGGCTATCTCCACCTATCACTGACCCTCTATCCAGCTCTACCCCCCCTTAAACCAGCTTATGTTTCACCTCTTTTCTATTTTTCCTTAGTTCTGTTGAAGTCATACGAACTCGAAACGTTAACTGTGCCCCTGTCCGCAGATGCTGCCAGACCTGCTGGGTTTCTTCAGGTAATTTTATTTTTGTTTTGGATTTCCAGCGTCCGCAATTTTTTGCTTTTATCTCTGCATATATGTGTTTTTGTGATAAGAATAAAGTCATTGTTTTCCTTTGCTGAGAAATATCGTGTAATGCTTCTTACCTCTCCTCTGACCAGACTGACTTATTTACTATGCAGCATATGCTTGCAATTAAGGTTGCAATTATCATTGCTCATAGCTGATACAGATATTTTTTAATTTGCATTGAAAAGATGATTGCCCTGAGCCTCAAAATGTGTAAGATCTCTCTTAATTAAAATTTTGTCAGATGCTTTTGACATTCTGTTTTTCCCTCTGGCTTGATAATGATATTATAATTGATTTAAATTTAAACAAACAGAGAGTATGTTGCCATTCTGATGCATATATTATTATGTAATACACCTGCAACCAGGAAAGATTGGTTTCTGCTCCAGATATCCCAAGGCCATATTTTGAAACCACATTGATCAAAAAAGACTGAACTTTAAAAATCCAGTTTGTGGTCAACTCTATTATGAATCATCTTCATGACTGCATTTATTTCCACACACTTATCTTTCAGTTACGCTCCGCTCCCCATTTTATCCAAATCCGATGGGTGGAAGTGAAGCCAATTGGGGACGTGAGTTGAAATCAATACATACATGCCCGAGTCAATGTGTGATTACTGCAAACAAGTCAAACTTTCATTTCTTTACAGAACTGGGGGCTTGCTTTCATGAAGGATCTCATCATTGAGGAGAGCTGAGGATTGACAGAGCTAATCAATAGATGGTAGGAAATGCAATTGCCAGCCAGTATGGTTTGATGTGATTATTTTAACAACAGCATTATGAATACACCAAACTCCCTTTTAAACCCAAACTGTCACATATTGTAGAATTCATTGTCCTAGTCTGGATCTTTCAAAAGGAATCACTGCTCTTTTGCACAATTGTATTGGTGTGCTTGAAAGCACTGCACAATAGTCTGATGAGTGAGATGCTGTTATCAGACAGTTGATGCTGCTGCTCAAAAAGTAGGTACCTCGATATTGTCAAATGTAGACTTGAACTTTCTGACTCTATTGCTGACCTAACTAAGAGGCACCATATGAATACTTTGGATATTATGTAACCGCTATCAAACAGGCGAATGTAAGACGTTTGATGTTAGTTGGTGTACTTTCCAACAGGAAGGGTAGTCAGTCAGCAAGAATCCAGCTATCCAGTTAAAGACATTTTATGCCTCTTGTGAATGAAAGGAGAATATCAGTATGTAGGTTATGGCAATAAAATAATAACAAAGCCTTTTAACAGGTTTTTAGATCTTGGGTAAGTGAATTTGTTGGCCAACCTAACTCTAACTGCACGCCTTCCTAATTTCTCATCAATTGCTGATTGCAATCAACTATGGGGAGAGACTGATGTAAGAATAAACAGTGATGGTTTATTGAGACATAGGGCGGAGCACCAGATCATAGTGCTCACTCAGAAACCTCCAGAACTAGACTTACAGATCTCAGTTGCCCATGCACTGTATAGTGGCTCATTAGTGCTGTCACATGATCAGTACACTTACATTCTCTTAAAGGGACAGGGTGACTCACTTTACCACACAAGTCATATGGAAGAACAAAATAATCATAAATGTATGTAGCTTTATGGTTTTTTTAAAAAAAGCCAAAGTTGGGGATGGACAATCAAAATGTTTCAGAAAAATTTTGAACATTAATTTATGCCCAACTGCATTTATTTTTACATTTTTGAAGAGAAAATATTCTTAGCCTCACATTAAAACTGTAAGTTACTGGCATATACTTAACCAATATTTTCTTCTTATCCAATCCTTTCCTATGAACCAAAAAAGAAGAATTAATATAAGTGACAGGTTCACTTAATCTTAATCTTAAAAATCATTTCAGCACTTCATCTTTGCCAATACTTAAAGCCAAAACCAATATATTCAGCCGTGTATCAGGTTTTGGGGTGGAATGGACCATAGTTATTGTCTATTGTCTGTCATTGTGACCAATCTTGAGGCTCAAAAGTCTATCTTATCAACGGAGGACAGAGACATGATATGCTCAAAAGTCTGTATCCACCCTCATATCATTTGAAGCTTCCCTTATCAGGATTACACTAATTGGTGGCAACCACAACTCCCAGCTTTCCACATTGTCATTGGTCAGAGGGCATTTTAAGAGTCAACCACATTGTGGGTCTGGAGTCACATGTAGGCCAAACCAGATAAGAATGTCAGATTTCCAAGTGGGTTTTTACATCAATCAACAGTGGCTTCATTTTAATTCCAGATTTTTATTGAATTCAAATTCCACCATCTGCCGTGGCAAGATTCAAACCCAGGTCCCCAGTACGTTACCCTGGGTCTCTGGATTACCAGTCCAGTGACAATACTGCTACACCACCACCTCCCCTGTGCCTTTTGAATATAGTTTCGATTAACTAGTTGCAATTAGAGTCTGATGTTTTGTGGACTTCAGCCTGCAAAGAGGGCTTTTGTGGTTACATACTTATCCAATTTTAGTGAAAAATTAGACATGATAATGATGTGAGGGAGTTAGAATATTCCTTTATTTTGTCATCAGATATGTTAAGCTTTAGGATTTTATTTCTTTCTTCTAGCCCTTAGAATTATACAGCATAGTGGGAGGCCTTTCAACCCATCAGGGCTATGCTGGCTCTTTGAAAAAACTGTTCTGTTCTCCCCTGCTCTTTCCCCATATATGTTCAATTCCCTTTTAAAATTATTATTGAATCTGCTTCCACTGCTTTTTCTGGCATTGTGTTCCTAATCATAACAACTCAATGTGTAAAGAAACTTCCCTTCATCTCCCATGTGGTTCTTTTGCCAATTATTTTAAATGTGTATTCTCTGGTCACTGGCCCTCCAGCCAATGGAAACAGTTTCTCCTTATATGTTCTATCAAACCCTATCTTAATTTCGAACGTTTCTACCAAATCTCCCATTAACTGAGGAAGGACAATCCTAGTTTCTTTATTCTCTTCACACAGCTGAAGGTCCTTCATATCACTGGTACAGGTTCTCTACAGCGTTTCCAAGGCTTCTACTCAAGGCATCTCTAGGTCCTCTTTGTATTTCCCTGCCTTTTGATTGATACAATATTCGCTAATGGCCATCGGATTGATTGACTATAATTTTACAATTTGAAAAAAAAAGTTTCATTCTAAGTTTCCTTTTGATTAACATTTGTCACCTGCATGTTTCTTTCAGTTAAGCTTGAAAATTCCCTATTTCTCTCTACTGAAGTCAATGAGCAAGTCATAAATTCATCTCCACCATCTTAGTTATGTGCTTTAATGCTGTTTGCACAATGAAGGGGATGGCAGGTGGGTATGGCTGCGGCTTGGGGGGAGGGGATGGGTTAAATGGAAACATTTGTAATAAAAGATGGGAAATTACTGAGTGACCAAGTTGAAAATGAGATACGGAAGTAGTCTGTTCTCAATTACTGGAATTAAGCACAAAAATCAATTTGTTGGATGCTTGTCAAGTACATAATTAACTGATTCTGTTATGGGAAGCTGACAAGACAGATTTTTCCTGAACGTTATCGAGGTAGCTTTTTCAGATTTGCATGAAGGGTCATTTCTGTTGACCAACATGAGAAGGGCCAATGGTGGGTGCTGGTTATCACACTGTGACATTTGTTCTTCAGAGCTTGCTGCTTCTAGAATCTTCCAGTGTGGAAACTAATGAAGTCAGAGGAAATAATAAAACCAACCACACACACACTGGAGAAATGTCAATTGGAATTTATAATAACAGAATAGCACCTGCTTCAGATCAGAAACACTTCTTCCATCATTTCAGAAAACTGAAATCTGGGGAAAAGGCACAAACTCAGCTGTCATATTTTGTCAAAAACATTGCTCATGTCTTCCTTAATGATTATTCACCTTTAAACCTACTTTGAAATCTGCTCTTTAACCTTTCCCTATTGATGGGGTCATTTTCCAGTGTAGTTTGTTTCCCTGTTGAATAACAACAAGGCTTTTAAAATTCTCTAGCACATAATTAGGGAAAATATTTCAGATTGGAATTGATATGTACAAAAAAAGTGAAAAATGTTTGGAAAAATACCTCTAGAAAATGTTCTAAGCCATATCCAGGCAATTACTCGTTGAGACTTCGACTCCTGGTTGACTGTTTTCCAAGTCTGAATACAATTGTCTTTTGGCAAACGGACTGGCCATAATTTGCTGCATCAAGTAACTGGAAAGGGACCATTTTAGTAAATAAACATTGTAGTATTGAAGTTGCTGACAGTCAACCTGTAATTCTGAGGAAAATATTCAATATTTGGTGCTGAAGAAGAATGCTGATGTGAATAGGAAATTAGTTGATTTGCAAATTGTCCCAATTCAGATTCCAGAGAACTGGCAATGGAATTCATACTTCAGTTTTTTTTATTCATTCTTTCATGGGATGTAAGCATCACTGGCTAGGCCAGCATTTGTTGCCAATCCTTAACTGCCCATAAGAAGTTAGTGGTGAGCCGCCTTTTTGAACTGCTGCAGTCCATGCGGTGTAGGTACATCCACAGTGCTGTTAGGAAGGGAGTTCCAAGATTTTCACCTAGTGACAGTGAAGGAACAGTGATATAGTTCCAAGTCAGGATGGTGTGTGGCTTGGAGGGGAACTTGCAGGTGGTGGTATTCCCATTCATCCGATGTCCTTGAACTTTGAGGAGATAGTGGTTGCGGATTTGGGAGGTGCTGTGGAAGAAAGCTTGGTGAGTTGCTGTAGTGCATCTTGTAGATGGTACACATTGGTGTCACATTGCATTGGTGGTGGTGGGAGTGAATGTTTAAGGTGGTGGTAGGGTGCCTATCCGCAGGGGACCTCTGCTGCTGGACAGCAAGAAGGAACCCCAGGGCATGTCCAGGCAGAGTGCGAGGGCAAAGAAGTGAAGGTGTGCAGCAGCAGTCCATACATGAAACCCCTGTGCACCGTGCTAAAGGACAAGGAGGGCATTTCTGCAATGTGACTCAGGTTGTGAGGCTCCGGCTCCCGAGGGAGGGTTCGGAATTTGGGGCCAATGTGGAATTTCGTCCGAACAGCAGTATGCTCAAAGGGAAGACCACCGCACACCCGCACCACCTCAAGGCCCAGAATGACACTGGGGCAGCTGGCATTTGTACTGAACTATAGTTTAATAATAAAACAGTTGTGATTCACAGAATGTCATCTGCTGCCTGATTCGCAAAATGGATATCCACCAATTAAACACTTCTGACAGGACGCACATTTGATAGGTTCTAGAAGCCTTTCCATGATCTAGGAGATAGAAAAGGCAAATCTTTTTTAATAAGATACCCACACCGGTTTAGTGCGTTTTAAGTCTAAATAGCATTTCTTTTCATTGTCGGGCGGTGTGAATAAATCTGCAGAACTCTGGTTGAACTTTTTGCAGGATTTGTATATCTTTTCATAACTTGGATTGCCTTTGGATGTTAAATGCAACTTTATATTCACAAACCTCATTGTAAACAAAACTATTATCCAATGATCCATTACTTTTCAGAATCTCCATGAGGATGATTCCATTTGGGAACACTGAGCCACATTGGAAGAGGCACCTTTTTATTTTGCTCCCAATTTACTATCTTTGATGGTAATCATGGAATGGCTTTATAAGATTAGAATTAGATTAGTAAGATTTGGGTTTACTCTTTAGTGGATAAACTCAGGAGTTGGATTTTATTCATCAAAAAAGTCATTTTTTGTTATTCAGGGATTCTGTGACCTGTTGAAAGAATTTACTGTGCTGCACAGTAATAACATTTCATTGCAAAAAGGATTCCCCTGCAACATTTTTTGATCTATTTGATAGTGGGTGCTGCTATTTGGTTAGGTAGTCCTGCAGTAGAATGTTATTTATTGCACAATTAGTTTGCTATAAGAGCAATTTTGCAAACGGGTTGAATGATCAACTTTACGATGACTTTTATGGGTGGAATTAATACACTGATTCAAAAGTTTTAACCCTGAAATTTGTCATTCAAACTGAACCTTTATTTGTTTTTGTTGTCATAGTAATACTGTTACATCAATTTCAACCAATACTCTATCAAAATGGTTACCTAAGGAAAAGAATTTGAATGCCGATGCTTGTTTGGAGATCTGGAGGCTTGTGTGGTTGAACATAAACTGTTTACTAACTAGGCTTTGTCTTCATGCTTGCTTCTCTCAGATTCTCTGTACACATGATCTACTATCATGTGACACTCTACATCATAAGGTGGGTGGTATTTTTCCAGACCCACATTAATCCTTACTAACCCAAACACCCTTCAGCTACAGCTGACTTACCTTTCCTTTCCTCGCGACTAAGACTTAGGGGTTTCTGAAGGCTGATCATACCCCATGGGATATGTATTATGGCTGGTCTGGAGTTTCTTGTTAATGACGGGATTTAATAATTTAGGGCCCAGAGAAGAAATATCAAAGGAGATGGCAATACCTAGATGGGAAGCTAATTATTCACAGGCTTCAGGTGTTTTCTGCTCCAATGTGAGTTGTTCTCATTTTTCATAAAGAATCAACCATTTCCTTTTGTCTGTGGAATGATCACATGGAAAAGGTGTTAAGTTAAAAATAAAAACACAAAATACTGGAAGCACTCAGCAGGTCAGGCAGCATATATGGGTAGAGAAGCAGAATTAACGTTGCGCAGAATTAATCCTTTGGCAGAATGAAAAGAAGTTTACAGATTGAACAGTCTTTAAGCAGTAACAACAAGAATGTGCATTTATGGGTGTCTTTTACATAATAAAATGTCATATTCACTTGATAGGAGTGTTACAAAGCAAACTTTGACATGAAAAGTGGATATTAACACAGATGACCAAACGCTTGGTCAAAGAAGTAGGCTTTAAAGAGCATTTTGAAGGTGGAAAAAGTGGTAGAGAGACTTAGAGAGGGAATTCCAGAGTCTATGGCCTATACAACCGAAAGCACAGCCACTAATTGTGGAGTGATTGAAATTAGGGAGAGAGACATGGGTTAGAGGAATGCGAAGAGTTTTGTGGCTGCAGGGGACTACTGACATAGCAAGAGTTGAGTGATTTCAAATCAAGGATGAGAATTTTAAAATTGGGACATTGCTTAGGAGCCAACATCAGTCAGTGAGCACACAGGTGATTAGTGAATGAGGTTAGGACATGGGCAGCAAAGTTTTGGATGACATCAAATTTATGAAGGGTAGAACATGGGAGGCCAGCCAGGCTTGAATAGTTGAGTCTAGAGGTAACAGATTCATGGATGAAGGTTTCAGCAGCAGATGAGCTGAGTTGATGTTATGGAGGTGGAAATAGGTAGGCTTAGTAATGGCACATTACTATCTGGAGGAGGTGGTGGCATAATGGTATTGTCACTACCAGTAGTCCAGCAATCCAGAGTAATACTCTAGGGACCCAGGTTTGAATCCCACCATGGCAGATGGTGAAATTTGGATCCAGTAAAATATCTGGAATTCAAAGTCTGATGATGACCATGAAACCATTGTGAATTGTTGTAACAACCCATCTGATTCACTAAGGCTCTTTTGGGAGGGAAATCTGCTGGTCTGACCTACATGTTACTCCAGACCCCCACATCAATATGGTTGACTCTTAAATGCCCTCTCAACAAGGGTAGTTAGGAATGGGCAATGAATGCTGGCCTAGCTGTGACACCCACATCCAATGAATAATAAAAAATAAGAAAGCTCATCTTGAGATCAAACATGGTACCAAGGTTATGAACAGTCTGGTTCAGCCTCAGACAGGTTGCAAGGAGAAAGATGGAGCTGGTAGCTAGGGACTGGAGTTCCTAGTAGGAACTGAAGGCAATGCTCATCCCAATAGTTACTTTGAGGAAATCCTTGCTCATCTATTTCTGACAATTTGGAGACAGTGATTGGGTCAAGAGAAGTGGTGGTGAGGTAGAGCTGAGTGTCATCAGCTTACATGTGAAAACTGAAGTGCAGAGTGAGGAAAAAAGGGTGGCAGAGAAATAGAAATAGACAGAATATGGTGGAGGACAGGATTCTGTGACAAAAGGGATAATCATGCAGAGCAAAAGTGAGTGATGGTGGGACAATGAAGTAAGATAGGATGGGTTCAAAGGAGCTGGAAATGGCAACAGCGGAACCATTATCTACTGTCTGAGAAAATAGTGGTTATGATCTGAAGTTGTTGAACTTAATGTTTGCACAGTACCTAACTGAAAGATAAGGTGCTGCTCCTCGAGCTCGCATTAAACTTCACTGGAACAGCGTAGAAGGCAGAGGACAGAGCAGGATATGAAAATTAAAATAACAAGCAATTGGATGCTCAGGGTCACATATGTGGAATGAATGGAAGTTTTCAGAAATATGATCATGCAATCTGTTTGCTTTCCCCTTTATAGAGTAGTTGTGTTGCCTGGGTCTAACCTGGTGAAAGTAAGTTCCTGCTAATGCTATCAGGATAAATGTAATTTTCATTAAACGTAGTGGCATTAAAAGTTTCCATATTATAGCTTTGCAATATAAAGGCATTACTAGCCTCTTACTTACTTAGCTTATTGTGTGCAATGTACTAATTAATGAGCTTTTTGTTTAGGGGCTGATTTAGAAACAAACATATCAAATATATCACTAACACTGATTAATTTGTCAGACTTATGTGGAGCAAATTCCTGTACACAAGTTTCCTGCCTTGAGGAAATCAAAAAATGTTCGAACATACAGACAGATATTGTGTCTTTAGATTAAAAACTGTGAGTAAGCATATTGCCATGAAACTATAATGATTTTCATAATGGTGTTGTGATTTATTGTGAAGTAGATTTATAGAGGTGAGTATGGACGATTCTATCTGTATGATTTAATTGAGTCAGCTCGACTGCAAGTTTGAAATTATTAAAAGGAGTTAGGTGTAGAAGGGTACTTGAAATGCTAATGAGTAAACATGGATGAGGTCTTAGCATGTAAGGTGTGAAGGAAATTTGCATTTTTAGATAAATGAAGGAGATGTTTGGATTCCAAAGGGATGGTAGGATGTTTACAACTGGTAAGATAAGTAAAGCCAAGCAGTGTGTTTATTTTTCCTAAAAGGAAAGAAGTCATATTGGCAACATGAAAGTTAAGAGTATAAAATGGAACATGTTGGGAACAGTAAGAGAGTAACTGTGGAGAGAACCGAAGAGTTAAAGTTTTGGGCTTAGATTCTTAATCAGCTTTGCAAGGAATATAGAACATGGAACTGGTTTGATTTTAGTACAGTATCTTAAATTACTACTTAATATATTTCAGTTGAACTAAGCCTTGTCCTGCTATAAATAAAATTGAAAATTGGTTCCTAACTTGATGATGTGTCTTAATATGTTGCCTTAGTCTGACTCAACTAAGGTTCACTTTAACCTCGTTATGAGAAAATAATTGGACTGTGTTGTCAGTTAACATCAATGAGGCCATGTAGCATCTCCCTATTAACGTCATTTGAAACCAATCTAGTTAAGTAATTTTGAATCAAGTGAGATTTCAAACATAAGATAAAAGCAACATCCATGGATGCTGGAAGTCTGAAACAAAAACAGAAAATGCTGGAAAAACTCAGCACGTCTAATAGCATCTGTGGAGAGAAAGACAGAGTTATCGAGTCCGTATGAGTATACCATCCGAGATTTCAAACAATTTTGCTGAAGGAAAAAGATCTGGCACTATAACCAGAGAATCGGAGGCTATTATAATGCAATAACAAGAATAAAAAGGTTTGGGTTGTCAGCATGTGGGCGAGATTTCTGTGAAATTCATTCCTGATTCTTAAAACATATATACATTCTTTTGTAAAGTGTAAGCTTTATTCAAATGATTTTTCCCTTATGTGGTGAATATAGCAACTTTACCCGAGATCCTGGATCCTAATCGATATTGGTAGCCTGATAAACTTTCACCAGTTACACACTTACTAGCTACTGTTTTGCCTTCATATTGTTATAACATGGCAGGTGAGGTGTGCCAAGCGATCCAAATCCACAAGAGAAACTTGGTCACGCTATCACAACGGTTTTGCTATTTATATTTATTATGAGAAGATGGGCAGAATTTTCTGCCTATTGGGAGGGCGGGCCCTAGCCAAACTCCGGCGGGCGGGGAGCCGATTCCTGCCGGAGAAGCGGACCCCGCCGTCATTTTAAGTGGGCGGAACAATTAAGGCCCGCCCAGCATGACGCCCGGTGGGAAGCGCTATGCACTTCCTGTGCGGGCGGGGGAGGATTCCCCAAGTGTGGGAGTGTGCTCTTTCGCGCATGCACACGAATGAGTGCACATCTCCCTCAGGCTAAGTGCTGCCTCAGGGAGATCACTGAAATTTGTTCAAACATTAAAAATAGAAAAAAAAAATCCTTAAGATGTCCCCCTCATGTGACAATGTCACACGAGATGGGACATGTTAATAAATTTCACAAAAACTTTATTACACTTTTTTAAACCCTACATGAAACTTCGTCCCGTCGGTGGATCCTATTCCCCACTGGGGCTCCTGGCCTGCCCGCCAACTTTAAGGGTGGACGGGCAGGTCCTTTAATTGTTTTAATGATCCTGTCAATGGCCTCAATTGGCCCTTGACAGGTTGGCGGGCGCACAGCTGATTTGGCCGTGCCCCCGCCTTCCTGAGAATTTAAATGGGACGGGATGACATCAGGGACCCCCCCCCCCCCCGCCCTACCGACGTTTTCCTGCATCATTTTGCGTGTCGGCGAACTCACCGATGGCAAAATTCAGCCCGATGTGTGCATTGAATTCAGAAATAATGAGTCCACAGAGATTTTAAACATTATATTAAAAAATCAATAACAAAAGAAAATATTTCAAGCACTTACCTAAGATTACAGTTATTTAATACAATAAGAAATCCTAAAATTCTTAATTAACCTGACTCCCAACTACACACCCTTCTTAAGGCAACAGCCCAAAATAGATTTTAAATTTAAAAAGAAAGCCAACAAGTTACCACGGCACCTACTTGACAGTGGAATTCCAAAGGCTTTTCTCCAACTTTAGTTACTGGACACAGCAGACTTTTGCAAAAATGGCAGGAGGCTTCAAGGTTCTTTCACACACTCCTGTTAGATTTTGCATGCCCCCTAACATGATCTTTCATTCCCCTTTATATATATTTTTCTCTCTTTAATCTGTAAATTCCATTGTTCCACGTGTCTCTGCAAATTTATTCCTCTCTACAATATAAAGTGAAGATAAGTGAAGGAGTTGTTTGGATTTCAAAGGGATGGTAGGATATTTACAACTGGTAAGATAAGCAAAGCCAAGCAGTGTGTTTATTTTTCCTAAAAGGAAAGAGGTCATATTGGCAACATAAAAGTTAAGAGTGTAAAATGGAACATGTTGGGAACAGTCAGGGAGTAACTGTGGAGAGTACCAAAGAGTTAAAGTTTTGGGCTTGGATTCTTAATCAGCTTTGCAAGGAATATAAAAC
The DNA here is from genome assembly GCF_017639515.1 of Carcharodon carcharias. Lineage (NCBI taxonomy): Eukaryota > Metazoa > Chordata > Chondrichthyes > Lamniformes > Lamnidae > Carcharodon > Carcharodon carcharias. The sequence continues at coordinate 9,864,957 of NC_054491.1, read as the reverse complement.
ATAGAACTGGTCTGATTTTAGTACAGTATCCTATATTACTATTTAATATATTTCAGTTGGACTAAGCCTTGTCCTGCTATACATAAAATTGAATGGTTATTGTTGGTTCCTAACCTGATGTTGTGTCTTAATACGTTGCCCTAGTCTGACTCAGCTAAGCTTCACTTTAACCTCGTTAAAATGTTCCATTTTATGCTCTTAACTTTTCCAATCCATCAAGGCCATTATTTTAATACAAACCATGGGTCAGTAACTTTGATACACCTTCTAAACCCACAATATCTATGTCTAGATTCTAGAAGAACAAGGGCAGCAGGCGTATGGGCACACCGCTGTCTGCAAGTTCCTGCCCAAATCACACACCATTCTGACTTGGAAATGTATCAACTTCTTTCATTGTGACTGGGTCAAATCTCAGAACTCCCTATTATCTATTAGCACTGTGGATGTACCTATACACACCGAATGCGGTGGTTTTAAGAAGGTGGCTCAACACCATCTTCTGAAAAACAGCTAGAAATGGGTAATAAATGCTGAGTTTGTCAGCAAAGTCCTCATCCCTTGAATAAATCGAAAACGCTCCAAATAGGCTTAATATTTGAATAGAATATATCCTATTCAGTTAGTTTGATCAATGATGTGGATTAGTGTGACAGCTGAGCCTCTGGGAAGTTTGTTTTGCATCCAATGGAATAGGGTCTTCAGTGATATCAAATTACCGAACTCAATGTGGGATAAAACATTCACCCTAGCAGATAACACTACCCTCTTCCTCCTTCAGGTACCATGCCCTAAGAGGGCATCAGCAACCATGGACTTCGTCCATGATTACGTTGGCAAAGCACTGCAGTGGTTTGCTGTTGTCTTCTGCAGTATGGCTGACCAGGAAACTTTCCCACTCTTACTGCCTTCCATCAGGCATATTGAAATGATTTACAGGCTGATGATCTACCTGTTTGGCCACATTATGAATTAACTTTCCATGGCCATCAAGTCCTGAAGTGGGACTTGACTCCTAAATTTCTGGTCCAGAGGTAATAATGCTACAAGACATCCACACTAGGAAATGTTGACAGTTGAATTTTTTTTTTAATCCATTCCTGGGATGTGGGCTTTGCTAGCTGTACCAGTATTTATTGCCCATCCCTAGTTGCCCTTGAGAAGGTGGTGGTGAGCTGCCTTCTTGAACCGCTGCAGTCCGTGTGGTGTAGGTACACCCACAGTGAGTCCAAGTGATTTCATTGCAGATAGGTCAAAAATTGTGATCAAGCTCCTCAATGCTTGGAAATGGAATTGAATTAAAGAAAATTCTATTTGAGAATTCAAGTCACCTTCTTTGGTCACATCAACTCAATATAGAATGATATCATTGTTAAATGTTAATAAAATATTTTTTACACAAACAGTCTCCTCCATAGTCCATATTAACAATGAAAAAGATATCTGAACAGGCATCCGTAACTGTCATGGATTAAGTCCACATTGTTTCCAGAGCATTGACTATAATCGTACCTCATGGTGTGTGGCATTTTTTAAAATAATTGCTGGAACTATTTATTGATGGTAAGGACTGTTTCTCAAGATTTGGCCTTAATCATTTTACACATTTGTGTTCATTTCTAAACTTTCCAATACATGTGCAACATATTACAGCAAGCTGAGGCCAAACATGTGAGCTGTCATATTGGCAGTATGAACTAAATACTTGTATTCCTAATAGAGGAAACAATGCTTTCATAGCATCTTCTAATTCTTCAAGACAAACAACTCTTTAGCACAGTCTTTATCAAATGTCTCATTGAGAATATGATGGTAAACACATTTCTAATGGGTAAAAAGTTACACAGAATAACATGAAAGATTTCTGAATGTACAGGTGTACCCCCCTGCGCCAGGAGGGTGAGGCCTGAAGCTTCCCAGATATGGGGCCTTGGTCCTCTTTATAATGGAACTGGTGCAGCCCCAGAGTCTACAGGCAGAGACTAGTGGAAAATCTGTCCGCTGCTCACGTGTGTGGGATAAGTAAATCTGGGAGGAATGGGGCTGGAGATAGTGGAGCCAGGGAAAATGGGGTAGGTGATTAGGAGAAGCAAGGTAAGTTGGTCCAGAGGGTCACCGGGTCACAGGTCATGTTTGGCACCATGAAACGCTGAGTCAGGAGTGGGAGCTGATTAATTGTTCTTATGTAATATGTCGAAGAACTTGAGCCATCAATGTCCCCACGCTTCTTGCCCATCATACTGGGGCCTTAGTAGTCCTAGTAACTTTCGAAAAATGCATTTTGAAGTAAAGGCTACAGCATTCTGAAAATCAAAGACCTCATTTCTTTTAGTATAAATATACTCGTTAAAAAACAGCCATCCAGTTTTTAAATTATCCATCTATCTAACATATATTAAAATATTTTGCGCATTTGAGTATGTGTGATAATCCATCCATGGGTTCAATAGGACAGCCCAAATTACACAATGCTGCACCTTGCAATGGGAAAAACTTACAACAGAACACCTAGTTTGACTATCCATTCAATGGTCTTCCCAGATGCCAAGTGGAGAAATGAGGTGCCTCCTCCAACAGATATTAGTGGGCAGGTTGATGTGATGTAAAAAAGCATTTCATCATCAGTTCATTTCCCAACTCAGAGACTGTGTTCATGGGTGTGGTACTCTTTCCCACATCAGCTTGTTCCTCATCTCCCACTTGTGAAGCTGGTGCCACATCAGCCATGCTCTATGCAGGTTTGGTTGTGCTCTGTCCACGGTCTTCAAGGGGGGAGTTGGAGCCAGGGCCCTCTGTTGTTGAGTCAGAGAAGAGGTGTTGGTTCTTTATGCTGCATGTGTTCCACAAGTCCGCCCATCTGGATAATGGGTTTGATGCCAGCTGCATGAATATTATCTTCTGTTTCCCAGAAAGGCTGAGTGAGTTTAAAGTGCTTTCATGGTGGGTTTTTCATGTCTTATGAATAGGAAGGTCAGCGTCGTCCATCATGGAAAATGATGATGTGGCGGCACAGTTTGGGGCAGCAGAGAGAGCCACTCAACTGAGGTCAACTTAAGTGTCCCTGACATTGTCCTCATGTTGCTGTTTAGCTGCACGTCTATGATCTTTGTATGGCAGCTGCAGGACCATGTGTTATATATGCTTTAACACTCTTCTCTTCATAAAACTTTCCTTTGACCTACCATGAACAGCATCCCTAGAGCTCGTTAGTGTTCACAAGGCCAGACAGCACAAATAGTGTTTTTCTACTTGGCAGCTTCCTTCTCACAACCTCTCCTGAGAGCACTGATTTCTTGCCATGACACAGTTCTATGAGATTGCTCCAATCCCACCCAAGAAGCCATTCTTATAGCATTAGCCTTGCTGTGGCTCTTTAAACAACTCAGTCCTGTCCTTAACTTTTGCTTCCAGAGATCACTGGATAACAACCTGGAACTGGAACCTTGGCTGACACGTATGTAGTCCGCCCTTTCAATCTAGGAGAACTGAAGGCAGTAATAGACCCCCTACCAGCAAGCCCTGTGTGGGTTAACCACCTGCTGACTAAATATGCTGAACAGGTTGAGTCTAAAAAGTAAAATAAACTGCAGAAAATCTGCCCGCACTTCACAGAGACCTGGCTTGAAGGGGAGGACTGGGTGTTAAATATTCCTGGATACAAGATGTTTAGCAAAGGAAGAAAAGAGGGAAGGGTGGTGATATTGAAGAAGGAGAGCATTGCAGCGCTGGAGAAAGAGGATGTCCCAGAGGGGTCTAGGACAGAATCGATTTGGCTAGAGCTAAGGAATGAAAAGGGTGCAATTACATTGCTCGGTGTAGTCTATAGGCCACCAACGAGTGGGAAGGATGTAGAGGAAATTACAGAGAAGTGCAAAAATAATACAGTCATTATAATGGGAGACTTTAATTATCCAAACATAGACTGGGATAGTGGTGGTGTAATGGGCAGAGAGGGGCAAGAGTTCATAGAGCGTGTTCAGGAGAATTTTCTACAGCTGTATGTGTCCAGCCCAATGAGAAAGGAGGCACTGCTAGACATGGTTCTTGGGAATGAAGTGGTCCAAGTAGATCAAGAGGCAGTGGGAGAACATTTAGGGGACAGCGATCATTGTATCATAAGGTTTAGGCTGACTATGGAAAAAGACAATGAACAATCCAGAGTAAGAAAAATTAACTGGGAGAAAGCCTACGTCACTGGGTTAAGAATTAATCTGGGCCTAATAAATTGGAGATAAGATTGGTAGGATAAATGGTAGATGAACGGTAGCTTCAAAGAAGAGATGGTTCAGGCACAGTCAAGTATATTCCCTCAAAAGGGAAAGGTAGAGCAAACAAATCCGGAGCTCCCTGGATGACAAAGGAGGTAGAAATTAAAATAACTAAGAAAAAGTGTGCTTATGACAGGTGTCAGGTAGAAAATATAATGGGGAACCAGGCTGAGTAAAGAGAGGGGGCTTGAAAAAGCAAATAAGAGAAACAAAGTGGGAGTACAAAAAGAGACTGGCAGCTAACACAAAAGGGAATCCCAAAGTCATCTATAGGCACACAAATCATAAAAATGTGGTAAAAGGAGGAGTAGGGCTGATTAGAGACCCAAAAGGGGATTTACACACATGGAGATAGGGGGCATGGTTGTGATACTAATAGCCTTCATCTGTCTTTACCAAGGAAGAAGATGCTACCCAGGCCATGGTGAAAGAGGAGGAAGTTCAGTCACTAGAGGGTTTAAAATTGATAAGGAGGAGGTATTGTCTGTACTTAGTGGACAATGCACTGGGATCAGGTGAGATGCATCCAAGGATACTGAGGGATGTGCGAGTGGAATTGTGGATGCACTGGCCAAAATTTTTCAGCCTTCCTTGGACTTGGGGGTGGTGCAAGAGGACCGGAGAATTGCAAACATTACACCCTTGTTCTAAAAAGGGTGTGAAAATAAACCCAGCAGCTACAGGCCAGTCAGTTCAACTTTGGTGGTGGGGAAACTTCTAGAAACTATGAACAGGAATTTCTGGCCCCAACACCAGCAGGCATCATCGCGGGCGGGACAGGAAAATTTGGAGAGCCGTTAAAAATCAACAGCTCTCCAAATTTTCCTGCCATGCCCATAACGATGCCCACTGATGGTGGGGCTGAAAAATCCCGGCCTATAATTCGGGACAGAATTAATAATCACATGGACAAATGTGGGTTAATTAAGGAGAGATAGATTTCTTAAGGGAAAATTGTGTTTAACAACTTGCTGGAGCTTTTTGAAGAGGTAACAAAGTGGGTTGATGAGGGCAATGCAGATGATATGGTGTATATGAACTTCCAAAAGGCTTTTGATAGTGTTGCACAACAGATGAGTAAGAAAAGTTATAGCTCCTGGAATAAAAGGGACAGTACAAACATAGATACAAAATTGGCTGAGTGACAGGAAACAGAGTAATGGTTAGTGGATGTTTCTCAGGCCGGAGGAAGGTTTGTAGTGGAGTTCCGCATGGGTCAGTATTGGGACCCTTGCTTTTCCTGATATCTATTAATGACCTAGACCTTGGTGTACAGGGAACAATTTCAAAATTTGCAGACAATATAAGACTTGGAAGCATTGTGAACTGAGAGGAGAGCAGTGTAGAACATCAAAAAGACATAGACAAGTCAGAGGAAAGGGTGGATAGGTGGCAAATGAAGTTCAATGCAGAGAAATGTGAGGTGATACATGTTGGTAGGAAGAACATGGAGATACAGTATAAAATAAAGAGTACTACTCCAAAGGGGTTGCAGGAGCAGACCTGGGTGTATATGTGCATAAGTCATTAAAGGTGGCAGGACAGGTTGAGAGAGCAGTTAATAAAGCATACAGCATCCTCGGCTTTATTAATAGGGGCATAGGGCACAGAGGAGCAAGGAGGTTATGTTGAACTTGTATAAGATACTATTTCAACCTCAGCTGGAGTATTGCATACAATTCTGGGTATGTCATTTTTGGAAGGATGTGAAGGCATTGGAGAGAGTGCAGAAGTGGTTTATGAGAATGGTTCCAGGGATGAGGAACTTCAGTTATGAAGTAAGATTGGAGAAGTTGGGATTCATTTCCTTGGAGAAAAGAATTCTGAGGGGTCTGGACTGGACAGAACAGATAGAGAGAAACTGTTCCCACTCATGGACGGATGGAAAACAAGAGAGCACAGATTTAAATTAATTGGCAAAAGAAGCAAAAACAATATGAGTGGTTGGGTCTGGAATGCACTACCAGGTGTGTGGTGTAGGCAGGTTCAATTGAGGCATTTAAGAGAGGATTAAATTATTATTTAAAAAGAAACAATGTGCAAGGTTACGGGGAGAAGGCAGGAGAATGGCACTAGGTGAAATGCTCATTCAGGGAGCCTGTGCAGACATGCTGGGCTGAATGGCCTCCTTCTGCACGGTAACAATTCTGTGATTCATATTCTTTTCTACTTGTCAAACATTGACTCCAGCTAGATTCAGGGCAATCACTGATTATATATTTGATTTGAAGATGTATATTACCCATATCAAGTAAATAGTAGGACCTGTGGAAACTAGATAATGCATTTCTAAAGTCTAAACTGATACCCTCTTTAAAGCTGACCCAGTTTTTTTGTGATTCATTTATCAACAATTGAATGCCCTAGGACTTCAAGGCTCAGGCTTGGATTATGGGTCTATGCGCCAGCCTCTAATTTTCCAAATCTCACCAAGTAGCAACTCAAAACTGATCAAATTCATGAGCCACAAATGGAAAACAGTCGGGAAAAGAGTCTTTTAAGGATTAGTGCGCTCGGTCAAGAAGTGAAAAATGAACAGGAATTGTTATTTAACTGTTATGCCAAAGTGATTATTTTGAGTGACAAGGCCTAATACTTTTCAGAACAAAATTATTTCCTGATGTGAAGTGATGTAGATGGTTTTAAAATGATTAATATTTGGTGTAATTTAATGCTTGTTACTCTTCATTTTTAATGTGCTGCCTTTTACCATAGCCAGCTTGTTTGTTTAACTTGTGCAATGGTGCAGTTTTACTCCGTGGGCCTTAAACAATTCCTCAAGTCTTCGTGGCATCAAATTCTAATAGATTTCAACTGAATGCAGTGTCTCTAAGTGAAGAGTAATTTTTATGATGTAAATTATTCATTCTCATGAATTTTCCAGACTGAAATTGATTTGAAAAATGAATGCTGAAGGAACAGCATGATAATTGATCTCTTTAGCAACTTTGGCTAATGCTACAGGGCAGGTATTCAGTTAGTGGTTACTTCCTTTTTTAACTCTAGACCGTCCAGAGGCAATATTTTGGGTCAACTGTTAGCCAAAAGGAAATAATAAAACCCAGGGCATCTCATTTACCCTCTCACCAGCTAATTGAAACCAGGGATTCTGGAGTCAAGTACGAGTTTAACTCATGCTCTGTAAACCAGCAAATGTATGGAAGGTTGCTGGATTATTCGTAGTTTAGGACTAAGGACTGATAACAAAGAATACATTGGAGCACATTTTGCCCCTTCTGATGCTTCCTCACACAGTTTTATAACACTGATCATATGCACCACATTCTTATATTGCATTCTACTTAATTTTTGTTTATTGGTGCGATTTATAAAAGGCTGTAAATTATTTTGTTTCAGAAAAAGTGACAGTGCAAGAAATAAGAAATACTTGCTCTTCCCATAGAAGGTGATGAAGCAATGACAATTAAATGAGCACATGTGAAAGACATGATTGAAGGAAAGAAAAACTTCCATTTATAAAGCGATTTTCATGGCTACTGGACATTTCACAATGCTTTACAGCTAGTGAAATACTTTTGGTGCAGTCATTGTTGTAATGGAAGAAAGGCTGCAGCCAAATTGTGCACAGCAGGCTCCCAAAAGCAGCAACGTAGTAACAACCAGGGCCTGAATTTTTCCCTCGTTGGACACACGCGATTGGTGGGCCTGGGAATGGATGGGAAACGGGTCCACGATCGCAATCGGCCCCTGACTGCAATTTCATGCTGGATGGCCAATTAAGGTCCGCCCAACGTGAAACGCATCCTCTGAAAGGTCTGTGGATGAAAGTATACTCATATGCTGCCAGGGTCAATGACCACCTCTGTAATCTTGCTGAGGCTATGGGTGGTATAGCCTTGTCCTCGCTGAACAATCCTAGCAAAGGCTTGTGGTCCAAAATGATAGTAAAATGCCTACCGTGTACATACCGGTGAAATTTCTTGACATCGAAGATGATTGATAACCCTTCTTTTTCTATCTGTGAGTATCACTTTTCTGCTGTGTTGAGAGTTCTTGACGCATCCAATAGGTCATTCTGAACAATTGTCCATTCGATGGGAGAGCACTGCTCCCACATAGGGAGATGAGTCACATGTTAAACTAACTTTTTTTTGGTCAAAAAGTACTAATAGGGTGGATGAGTGCAATAGTTGTTTCACCTTTGTGAAAGTTTCTTTCTGTGGTGTTTGCCATGACCAACACTGGTTTATCTTGAGCAAGTTATACAGCGGTGCCAGTTCTGTTAACAAATTATGCAAGAAACCTCCATAATAATTGATCATCCCCAAGAATGATTTGAGCTCGGAGGTGTTCTTTGGCGCTGATGCCTCTCAAATGGCTCTCAGTTTTTCCTCAAGCGGATGGGGACCCTGTGAATCTACTCTGTGATCTCTTTCGCCTGGAATGTGCACTTTTAAACACACTCCTACCAGTGATAAACGTTTCAAAACTTCTTCCACGTTTACCAAATGCTCCTTTTCAGTGAGTCCTGTCACCATAATGTCATCTAAATAAACGACAACGTGAGGCAATCCCTGCAGTAAACTTTCTATTGTTCTCTGGAATATGGCGCATGCAGAGGATACACCAAAAGGCAAACAGGTTCCTTTGTGTGTATTAATTGTGAGAAATTTTGGGGTGTCCTTCTCTAACTCCAATTGTTGATAAGCATGACTCATACCAAGCTTCATGTAGGCGGGTCCACCTGCCAGCTTAGCATATTGGTCTCCAACTTTTGGTATAGGGTGTCTGTCCAACTGAGCCACTTTATTGACAGTCAATTTGTAGTCTCCATAAATTTGGTCAGGTTTCAGTATGGGGACTATTGGTGCTGCCCATTCTGAGAACTGCACAGGTTGTGTAACTCCCAGTTTCTCTAATCTATCCAATTCGGCATCTACCTTTCCCCGGTTTGCATAAGGTACTGTCCTTGCCTTCAAAAATCGGGGGGTAGTGCCTGTAGCCACATGAATTTTTGCTTGTAGCCCCTGGATCTTCCTGAGCTCATCTTGGAAAACTGAGGCATATTTTTGTGGAGCTCAAGTAACCCACTGACTCTCAGCTGGAAGCTCTCAGTCCATTCCAATTTAATTTATTTCAGCCAGTTTCATCCAAAGAGGCTTGGCCCCTCACCTGCTACCACCATCAAGGGTAATTTTCCTGATTGACTTTCGTACTGTACAGTAACCCTGCTTATGCCTTTGATTTTGATGTCTACTCCTGCTTAAGTTTTCAATTTGGCATCTGTTTCTTCCAAATTTAATTTACATTCTCCATAATTCAGGTATGTGAAGCTATGCTCACCTATTACTGTAGTGGAGGCTCCTGTATCCACCTCCATTCTGATACGTCTATCATTCACCTTCACTGTTACATAGATTGGTTCTGTTCTTCCTACCTTTAAATTATACAATGAATAAATATCAGAATCTGTTACTTCAGGCTCTTCTGCATTATGGATCTCACAGGGCTTTTTCTTCTGATTGAAAATCTGCCTGATTCTATCCCTGCAATGTCTCCTGAGGTGTCCGTTTCAATGACAGTAAAAACATTGGATTTTTTAAAAACTTCCATTCATTACAAGGTTGTTTGCTTCCACCTCTGTTAACATTATTCCATGTTTTCACTGCTAAGTCATTTCCATCTCTGTTAACATTATTCTGTGTTTTCGCTGCTAAGTCATTTATTTTTATTTGTCTGAAGCGATGGCTGCTTCCCGCTTCTCTTCAGAGCTGTGCATTTTCGTGTCCTTTTTGGCTGGGGCTCCCCACCCAAAGTGGAGAATGGCGTTATTTTGTGCTCCCTGCATGGCTTCCAAGTTCCCCACTGTGCTTTCCATGGCTAGTTGCTATTTCTAGCGCCTTCTAAAAATCCAAATTTCTTTCAGACAGTAATCTCTTCTGAATCGTATCTTCATTTATACCGCACACCAAACAATCTCTGAGGATATCATTTATAGATGTACCAAACTCACAATATTCTGTGAACTGTTTCAGGCTTGCCACATAACAAGCAACTGTCTCTCCTGGGGCTCTATTCCTTGAGCTAAATTTGAACCATTGTATTGTTACCAAGGGCTTGGGCTAGTAATGACTCTTCACAACGTTTACTAAGTCATCAAAACTTTTCGAATCCAGGACATTGAGTACTGTCAAACTTCAAATCAATCCATAGGTCTTACTCGCACACATGGATAAGAGGATCGCTTGCTTCTTCTCCTCCCCTGCAATGTCATTAGCTTGGAAAAAGAACGTGAGGCATTCAAAAGAATGAGACCAATCATCCGTGGTTGGGTTGAAACTATCAACTCTTCCAAACTGTGGCAAGCTTTGAGGGATTGCTAGGATGGAAATTCTACTTACAATTACTATGTGAGGTTTCCCTCCTTGCTTTTTCTTGGTTTTTCCTTGTCACCAGTTTGTTGGATCCTGGTCATTAGTTCAGTTGCACACTTGTTTTGGGATGACCGAGTTCGCACCATGGACAGAGTAGATCAGCAGACAGTTCTTATGTAGAACACATTCTATTTATTTACAAAGGTACTCAGCAGCTACACTTGTGTGCTTACAACTCAATACCTGCCTCTAGATTACTGACTCTAACTCTAGACTACTCACTACTGACCACTAAGGTAGCCCGCGCTACCCAGCTAATGGATACTAAGATCATGTGATCTTCCATTATAACATTCTTCTTAAAGGTATATTGCACATCAGATTACCACAAGCTCAGATAGCAGCACCTCAGTGGCTATTAGATCGTCGGCTGGAATGTTGCTGCACAATAGTGAGGGCACTTCACCTCGCTTGAGGAGCAGGCGGAGGCAGGGAGTGCCTAGGGTGCAGGCAGTCGGAGGACTGCTGGAGACCAGGACGATGCTGAGTCGAAGGCAGATGATGACCTCTGGTGTCTTCCATTAGGTGGCAGATACTGGATGTCTAGCAGGATGTGCGGGAGGATCTGGTGGAGATCTATGAGGGTATGTGTGCCATGGTCTCCGTTGTGCAGGAGTCCTTGTGGAGCATGAGCACTGCATTGACCCTCATGGCCGAGCGCATTGCCTCCATGAGTGGCCACTCTCATGGAGAGGCAGCTCCAGGGACAGAATCGGGGTTCCTGGGGTTACTCTCGGACTTGCAAGCCCTCACAAAGTCAATGGCTTCAGGTGGTCAGTGCCAGTGTAGGAGATGGATGAGGCATCCAGTATCCCAGCGAGGTGCCCATCCATCAATGGCAAACAGGAAAGTCTGGAGTGACCCCACGTTGGCACATGACCTGCTAGTCATCTCTGCGGGCTCCTCGTGGGGCACTCTGGGTGTCGGCAGCAGCTCCTCTGCCCCTCTGCCATCTGATGAGGCTGTGATGACTGGGGCAATGCCAGCCGTGGCACTGGCTGCTCCCTCCAGGCGGGGCCAGCACAGGCTCCACTTGCCAGAGGACGACTACCAAGGTCATCAAGGCCAACATGACAGCAGAGTCAGCAGGCTACCTCTAATGCCGCTGCCAGCGAGGTGGGGTAGGGAGGGCAACAAGATGCAGCACTTGCAAACGTAAGTTTAAGGCATCATGAGTCCAAGAGGGACTACTCACGGGTGATCTTCTGCTCTGCCATGTTTTGTTAATGTGTTTACTGTTGCAGCCATTAACACCAGATATAGTAATGTTCATTTGTTGTGAGTGTCAAAATGATATAAATTTTGTTTTTGTCGTAATGGCCTAAGTATGCTTCTTTTTCTACGCTACATTTTTTTTGGTGCAGGTTACGCCAGTATCTAAAGCCGGATGTGAGTGCCTCTAAATTTTATTGTACAGGCACTGAGTGGACTTTGGGTTCAAAGGAAAGGGTCATTTCAGACATCCGGATGGAAGTGGCACCACTGGCATGAGGTGGAAGCAGATCGTTGGCAGCCTAGCTGAAGGAGCGTTGGATCAAGGAGTCCCTGCCTCCCTGAAGGATACAGAGGTCTGCCTCCATGCCTTTAGCAATCTCCTCACCGTGCTCCTCTTCTGACTCACTACTAGATTCATCCTCTGTGGGCTGTGGAGCTGCCTCAAGATCCTCTTCCTTCAGTGGGTCTCCCCTTGCCAGTGCCAGATTGTGAAGAGCGCAGCATGCAACCACGATCAGTGATACCCCTTCTGGAGGGGTATTGTAGTGCTCCCCCTGAATAGTACAGGCTTTGGAAACACATCTTCAGAAAACCTATGGTCCCCTCTATCACCGCCCTTGTGGAGGCATGACTCCTACTGTAACGCTGCTCTGCCTCTCTTTTTGGTTGATGGAGAGACGTTGTAAACCACCTTTTCAACAAATAGCTCTTGTGATCCAGCAGCCATCCATCCAGTTGGGCTGGAACACTGAACAGCCTTGGCACCTGGGTGTGCCATAGGATGTAAGCATCATGGGACTGCCAGGGTACCTTGCACAGACTTGCAGAATCTGTAACTTGTGGTCACAATCTGGTCGTTCCTCGAGTGGCAGCCTTTCCTGTTGGTGAAGGCACCCTAAATGTGGGGGAACACAGCAATTGCTGCAAACCCTCTGGCTCGCTCAGCCTAGCTGGCCTCGTCCGTTCGGAAATGAATAAATGTCATTACCTGCCTGAACAGAGCTTCTGTCAATAGTTTGATGCAACTGTGGACAGCTGATTTGGACTGTCCACAAAGATCCTCCACTGAGCCCTGGAAAGAGCCAGAGGTGTAGAAGCTGAGGGCCACTGTGACCTTCAGAGCCATTGGCATGGGGTGTCCACCCACACAGCTGGAGGTGATCTCAGGCCCAATCATCTGGCAAATGGATTTCACAGTCTCCCTGGAGAAGCGGTGCCTCCTTTGGCATTGCACCTCAGACATATTGAGGTAGCTGCATCGTAGCTTCCTGGCAGCAGGATAGTGGCATTTTCTGCGGCTCCTCATGCCTTGGACTACCTGCTGGCCCTGCACCCCTTGTGCCTGCGCCTCTCCTCCCACAGGTCCTTCCCTTGGAAGCTGCACAGGGACACCCGGCCTCCTCTCCCTTCTGCCCCTCTCTTCCTCCTCAGAGGAGATGCCTCGAGAAGAGACCACAATCCCCATTACCAAGGTAGCAGAATGCTGTCTGATACCTGGAAGGGTCCAAGCAGTCAAAATTCTCCTGGGGCCTTGGAGACACCAATGAGTCCTGAAATGAAGCTAAGACTGAAGCTCAGAACTGAGATGCAGCTGTCAAGTTCTAATAAGCAACCAGCAGCAAACTATCTCCTAAACTCCTCACTACTCACACTGGCAATGCTGCTGACCCTCTTTATCCCACCCTTGGATGAGGTTTTGTTAAAAGTGGGCTTGCTCGCCAGCCCATTTTGCCCATTCGATGAACGCAAAATCACACCGGCAACGTAAAATCGTGAACTGCCTTTTTAATGGCTTTAAGTGGCCTTTAAACTGATGGTGGGTACAGTTCAGACCTCCACACACGCCCGCCCACCTGAAGATTGCTTGCATGCAGGATGACTTTGGGACACTTGCCCTACATTATCTTGCACTCTTTCACGTCCATTCAAGTTGGGCACGCGCCCATCTGCAAGGTGTAAAATTCTGCGCCAGAACCCTGTTATATTGTGCTGTTGGTTAAGGGATAAACATTGGCCAGGATGTCGGTGAAAATTCCCTTGCTCTTCTTCGGACAGGGCCTCGGTGTAACGTCTCATCCGAGAGACGGCACCGCTGACAGTGCTGAACACCTTCAGTACTGCACTGGAGTGTCAACCTTGATTTTGTCCTGAACAGGTGGGATTCAGCTTCTTCACTGCTGTCTGGAGTTCCTGCTCAGTCCAAACTCACGGGGGAACACATTGAAAGCGTGATAATTGAATGAAATTTATTTGTTGCAGTGAAGCAACTTTAAACAACTTTTGATAGCAAATGGCACAGATTCACTGCTGTACAGAGAACACTGAAAACTTTTTGTTTGGCATAACCTTGCAATTGTTCACTGCATTTGAATTTCCTTTTAAGGACAAGGCACTTGAAAAGTCATGCCTTGGAAATGAAAAATGTTACATTTTCTTTGTGTTGTACTGATTGGATCCAGAAGGCTCCTTGAAAACAAACAAAACAAAAATGCCACATCAGCAAATTTGCCTAAGACAGTAAATGATCTCTCTGTTGCTCAGGCATGTTGTGTAAAGAGAAAAGCTGGGCATTGTGCTCAATGCTTAAATCAAGGTTAAAACAATTGCACTGCTTTTAAGTCCTTCAAAAAGTATGTATGTGTGTGTGTGTGTGTGTATCCCTGAAGATTTTAACTACTCTAGGGGTCATTGTTTAAAAATAAGGGGTCGCCCACTTAACACAGAGATGAGGCGATATTTTTTCACCCAGAGGCTTGTGAGCCTTTGGAACTCTCCCCCCGAAAAGGTGGTGGAAGCAAAGTCTTTGAATATTTTTAAGGCAGAGGTAGATAGATTCTTGGTAAGCAAGGGGGTGATACGTTACCAGCGGTAGGTGGGATGCAGATTTCAGGTTACTATCAGATCAGCCACGATCTTATTAAATGGCACAGCAAGGGGCTGAGTGGTTTACTCCTGCTCCTTGTTCATATGTGCGTATGTTCGTATGGTCTATCATTAGGTGTTGGAGATAGTTCGGAATCTAGTTGCCAGGAACAAGATGGACAGAAATGAATCTAAACAGTAAATGTTTCCTTTTTCTTTCAGTGAGAGTTTGGCAAAGTCAATTTGAGTTCAAGCATTTCAGTTTCTGTAGATTTGAACTTTGTCTTTCAATTAATCTCTTAAAAGTATAGTTCAGAAGCACCTCACCAGTTGGTGGATTTTGGAGAAATTAAATGGGGATTGGAATACTTGTCGATGCAAGTGAAGAAGGGACTGGAATTTTTGACTGTGAAAAACCCATTTAAGAAAAAAGGTGCAGACCGGTAGAATCATAGGGCTGGATTGTCCTACGGACTTTAGACCCCCAAAGTTCTTGCCAAATGGGGTCCCACGCCTGCAATTGCAGCAGTGAGACGGGCATTGTAATCTTCCCAGAGATGGCCTCCTAATTGGCCTTCTCTGCGCCAGCCTTTCTATTAAGATTGGTTGGTATGGTCTTGATGCTGCCAGCTCAATCACATGGGCTGGCAGCTCTGGAGACTCGGCAGTGGGTGAGGTGGGCACTGCTGACACAGGTCGGCGACTGTGAGGGCACCTTTGGAGGCATGGATTTAAAGTAAGAATTATGAGGGTTGAAGCCATTAGGCCAGTTGGAATGGAGGGGGAACCCCCTTTGGGAGAATTGTTTGGGTCAGGTGTATCCTTTCCTGTCTGTGACCCCCACTTTGGGGCATGATGCCTCCAGCATAAATGGTCCACTTGGTCTGCCTCAGGGAGGCCGCTTCCAATGAGCTGGCACACATGGTGAGGAACACTGATGGCAAAACACAGGTGATCCCTTACTGGGGCCTAAAACCTCTTCATTGGCTGCCTGTCTCCATGGAGCAGGCACCACCTGCCCCTGGCAATGTTCTCCGGTAGTGATAATGCATTGCAGAGCCATCCCAACATGGCCTTGCCTCCCAAACTGCCAAGAAAGTTTAGAAAATAGAATCATAGAATAGTTATGATATAGAAAAAGGCCATTCTGCCCATTGAATCTATGCTGGCTCTCTGCCGGAGTAATTCCCCACTATCAACATCCTGGGTATTATTATTGACCAGAAACTGACTGGACTAGCCAAATAAATACTGTGGCCACAAGGGGCTAGGTCAGGGGCTAGAAATCATGCGAGTAACTCACCCCCTGACTCCCAAAAGCATATCCACCATCTACAAGGCACAGGTCAGGAGTGTGATGGAATACTCTCCACTTGCCTGGATGATTGCCACCCCATCCACAAACATTTCCTCTTTCCACCACCGACGCACAGTAGCAGCAGTGTGTACCATCTACACAATATGCTGCAGCAAATCACAGAGGCTCCTTCCAAACTCACAACTACTACCATCTAGAAGGATATGGGTAGCTGACATATGGGAACATCACCACCTGGGAGTTCTCCTCCAAGCCACTCACAGTCCTGACTTGGAAATATATCACATTTCCTGGGTCAAAATTCTGGAAGTCCCTTCCTAACAGCACTGTGGGTGTACCTACACCACATGGACTGCAGCGGTTCATGAAGGCAGCTCACCACCACCTTCTCAGGGGCAATTAGGGATGGGTAATAAATGCTGGCCTAGCCAGTGACGCCCACATCCCATGAATGAATTTAAAAAAATTCAGCTAGTTTCACTTTCCTGCCCTTTCCTTCCTTTGCCACACTCTCAGGCATTCCAGTTCCGAACCGCCCATTGTGTAAGTAAACTTTTCCTTACATCACCTTCGGTTCTTTTACCTCAAATTGATGTCTTCTGGTTCTTGACACTACTGCTAAAGGGAACAATTTCTCTCTATCTACTCCGTCTATTCATGATTATAATACCCCTATCAAATCTCCTCTCAACCTTCTCTCCTCTAAGGAGAACACCCCCAGCTTCTCGTAACTGAAGTCCCTCAGCCCTGGAATCATTCTTGTACACATTTTTTGCACCCTCTTTAGAGCCTTCACATTCTTCCTTAAACGTGGTGCCTAGAATAAATATAAACTTTCATTACAGCTTCCTTGCACTCGATGCCTCTAATTATAAAGCCCAGGATCCCATGTGCCCTTTTAACTACTTTTTGAACCTGCCATGCGATTTTCAGTGATTCGTGTGCATAAACCTGAGATCTTTCTATTCCTGCACCCTTTTAGAATTTTACCCTTTAATTAGGTCTCATATGTTGACATTCATTGGTAGTCCAGCACATGGAGGTAGATACTACCCTTGTTTGATGGTGTAAAATGGATGATAGTGAATCAACAGCCCAATTTACATCTCTCTGATTTATGTTCCATTGAATTCAGGATCGGCAGATACTATCATCCTTGCTACCCACCCCACACCTTCCCCAGGGAAGGCTAGCAACCAGCAGACTGTCAGTCTGTTCCATCTACCTTGTAAGATACATTTCTTTCAGTTGGCCATATATGTAATGGGACAAAATGAAAAAAAAACTTAGAAGGTGGAAATAAACCCCATTCAGATTACGTTAGGAATATAATAAATTGTCATGCTTTATTCAGTTAAAATGTTTGACACAGCCTTTCATTGGCAAGTTTTATGCATTTACTACCTTTAGAAATAAGACTGCTGACTATGCTCCATTTCTGGTTGGAATATTAATTTAAGGCTTCTCAATAATCAGCAAGGATGATTCATATACCAGGTCTTGGATGTCTGGAACACCAAGGTGACTAGAACAAAGCAAGTTGACCTGTGTGGTTCTATCCTATTGCTAATGAGGAAGCTCTTAGACTTAGTATTGTTGTAGGGTGTTCAACAGGTCTTGATGAAGTCTTCATAGTCTTAAGTGTGTATTTATTAACTAGAAAAACTATGTATGAATATACGGTAAAGGGTTCAAACTAGGAGCTGTCTCCATTTTGCTTGTGCACACGGCTCTGTCCAACACTAGACTGATCCATAGGTGCAGGTCAAATGTTCTCTTACATCACTGTGTGTGGTGCTGTACCCAGCCCCACATTAACCCTATACATGTCAGACCCTTATACTACACCTCCCCAAGTCTTTATCCAATGTATTCCAAGATATTCTAGTTTACCCCTTCTATTTACATTGTTATTACCACCCAATCTCCCCCTTCAAGTCTCAGAGTTCATAGGTACAGGCAGTCTTGTTTGTCAGAGGAGTGATAGGCTCTATCATTGCAGGTAAAAATCTATTGATTTGGAGGTTGTTCTGGCATCTGGGTATCTTTTTATCCTCTCTTTCCATTCATTGGTACTGAGCCGCTCCTTGTTGATTCGGCAGTTGTGGTGGTTGGTTGTGTTTCTTGCGGGGTGGATGTTGTGTTCATCTCAATGTTGTTTTTCCTCCTCTTCCTTTGTTGTGTGGGTCATTGTGATGTGCTCTGTGACAGGAGATGGCCACTCCTGTTATGAGGATATGGGTTTTTAGTAAGTTCGCCTTTGCGTTTGCTGACAGCACACCACACGGCCAATGGACAGCTGCCACTTGGTTCCAACATCATCTGTGGCACCGTCATGCTGGCTGGGAGTTGCAGCGTTTGCTCTGTGGTGACAGTGTTGACTTCATTCAGTCTTTGCAGTTGGAGGTTGAGGCTCTGCTGGTTGTTGGTTGATCTCTATCCTCCACCGGAGGCATCGTGGTTGGTTGGCCTGACCAATGAGGGTTTTCTGGCACCTGTAACGAAAATGGAAATAACCTGCTTTGCAAAGGCAAGAGGCAGTCAGAGCTCAAGTCTCAGTCTGGATACCCTTCTTGTTTGAGCTCTCAGGAGCTTGCAATTCTGTATAATTTATGACAACGATTGTCTTGACACCATCCGCTGTTTTGAGGAGATTCAGGGCTACACGGACATCTCCGCTCAAGAGAGAAAAAGATTAGTTACTGATGACATGCATCAGCTCAAAGATTTGTTTTCCACGATATCTTAGTGGCTCCAGAATTATGCCTATGACCGGAATTCAGATTCTTTCAGGCCCATACAGTGGTCTGTCTGTTGTTCGAAGCCAGAGGTCTCTCAGCCATGGTTCTTTATCTGATAGAACTGTAACACAACTGTCCAATTTAATGTCTGTGAGATGTCTGCGTTCCAGTATGAAAATCCTCGATCTTTGACCTCACCCTGAGAGCACATTGTCCGCTACTCCTACAACTATCCTATCCCTGATAAGTTTAGATTCTAGGCCTCTGTATTTGTAGCCTTCAGCCATCCTGTACAGATCATGAATGAATGAGTTGACGGGTTCTCTTGGTCGCTGGACATGGTTATTAAATTTAGCCCTCTCGAGGATTTTGTTACCTTTTAGGTTAAAGTAAATGTAAAATTATTTTAGTACTTCAAATTTAGCAGATGATTCATTGATTCATTGTCTAGCAATAATGTCAACAGTTATTGGGCCTACCGAGTAAAGTGTTGTGTTAACTTGTTTAGCTTCAGTCTTTTTATCCAGACCTGAGGCAATGATACATCTAAGGCATCTTTTCTCTCTAAAGCCCCCAACAAAAAATCAAAGATATGGTAAATGAGAAATGTTTCACATTAGTCCCGGTCCCTGGTTGCCAATAATAGGCATGCCTGGTGACAAGACTTGCACTTGTTACTAAGGAGATATTGCAGAGAGACAAAAGCATAATTACCAGAGCAGCTTTGAGATTTAATGAAATTGTTATAATAAAAAAATCAGGAAACCCACTGTGACAATAGAGAAGCAGGAAGCATGGGCCTGAAAATGGTGTGTGAAGATCTGTCAGTTGGACGGTTATTTAGTGGTCCATTTGGAAATGGACTCATCCACAGATTTCTGAAGATGTGACTTTTGACACCTGCTATTCCTTTGATTTTGAAAACTAATCAAAGTTACATGTTACAGGATTGCTTTATTAAAAAAAAACCTTTTGAAATGGCTCAAAGAGTTCATCAGAAATGTATTTCATGTTTATAGATGGGCAATGTCTTGACCTCCTTCCTTTGGAATGAATTGTTCATATTTGGACAAGCAGTCCCTATCTGACAGCAAGGAATTTTTCCTGTGGAATAGATTATGAAATTGTTGACTGTAGTAGCTAAAATTTGGGATAATTGAGTTGCTAAAGTTTATAGAGCATTATGCAGTGGAGTTGTAGAAGAAAATTGCTCTGTTTATTTAAACACTTGGCAAGGAGTTAGGCTGCAGTTGCCTGGTGCCTTGTGGATTACGTGCTGTATCTGACAAACCAAAACCAAATTTAGATTAGGTTTTACTTGAACTTAAATTTCTTTTCCACCCTTTTTGCCAATTATTATTCCGTCATCTTTCATAAATGTAGTCGATTCTGATTGGCAGCTGGTTCCTTGGGTGCCAATTGCCATTCAGTGGATGGGGCAAACCCACATTCTTATAAAATTCCACATGGGAGCTAACATAAACACTGCACCCTCATGGCCATTCTAAAACCTTGGCCAGAATTTTACGCTCTCCCCCCACCCCCCCCACCTCTGGTGGGTTCTGGGATGGGGGAGGGAGTGTGAAATGGATTCCCCCGAGTTCCTGCCCGCTCCATCCTGGTAGTGATTTTACATTGGGGCGGGCAGGGTCTTGGATGGGAAGCCCGCCCTTGCTCCAATTATGGCTCTTAAATGGCCACTTAATGGTCACTTAAGGGCCTTTTCCTTCCCAGCCTCAATTTTTAGGCTGGCGGGCAGATGACAGGTCAGTGGGGAAACGTGAAAATAAATTAGGTTTGATTTCAGGTGAGGTCAGGTGAGGTGGTGGGGTGGCGGGAAGAGGGGGTGGTCACCTCCATCAGAAACCCCCTTCTGACTGTGGGTGCCCTCCCCTTAAGGACCGGTGACCTCTGGACCTCCATCCCAACACCCCCAGCCTATCCTCTGAGACCTCGATTGTCCCCCTCATGACCTCCCAGGCCTTCCCTACCCTTCCCACGCTGGGACTCCTGCCACTCACCTGCCCTCTGGTTCCTGGGACTTAGTCTCAGGCAGCTCCCTGCAGTGCCTCTTCCGGCCACTGCGGCACTGTGCCTGGAGGGACTGGAGAGCTGCCAGCCAATCAGATTGGCCAGCAGCTCTCCAAGGCAGGACTTCCCCCTGCGCGAGAGGCGGAAGTTCCACGTTATGCCAATCAATGCTCATGATAGTGTAATAGGGCTTTGGGGCTGCTGGTGTCAGCAGGTAGATATTCCCCGAATGTACCCCTGCAAGTAGTTTATGTTGATTAGAGAGAGATGCTTGAGTTAACCCCTTCTGCGTTTCCCAGCCCACAATTTTCCTCCTTTCATTTTAATGCATGGAAAACCACAGTATGGTGAGCACAAAAACCTTGAAATCCCAGTCTGAGTGATGGCAGGCTATTCAACCATAGTGGGCTTCAGAGCTGAGCTTAATCCTCACCAACGTCCAGATTTTTAATTCATTCACTCATGGGATGCGGATGTTGCTGGCGAAGCCAATATTATTTCCCAGAAGGAAGACACAGTTCAGACCATTATTCTTATTTCTCAGTTTTTACTGTTTATTACTGTTTCTTTCATTCTGAGTTTCTATCCCTAATTGCCCATGAGAACCACTGTGCACTCACAAGGCTGTTAGGGAGGGAGTTCCAGGATTTTGACCCAGTGACAGCAGAGGAATGGCAAAGGCGGAGGAATAGCCAGAAATTCTGCCTGTAAAGTTACTTTGGGAAGGACGTTCCAATATGTGAGGATGGTATGTGAAATGGAGGGGAAATCGCAGGTGGTTTAGCTCTCTGCCTGCTGCTCTTATGCACCTCGTTGGTGGAGGTGTGGTCGAGCTAACTAATGGAGATTGCTGGATAGTGGGCAGGAGCATCAACTCTATACCCTCTCCTCCCCCGCCCACCCTTCTACTCTTTTCTAATGTTAGTGTTTGTGGTCTAAGCCCTGGCTAACTCAACACAGACTAGGGATTTAAAAGCAGTTTGCATTTCTTATGTAGCATGGAGGGTGAAATGATTCTGATGTCCAGAACTTCTCTCAAAAGATTAAGCAGGATAGAAGCTTGAAAGGGTGGATTGTAGATGAAAGCCGAGCGAGGAGAAAGGAGACTTGACCTGGTTCTGTAAATTTTGAGAACATTGTTACAGATATAAGCAGACTACTTGGCATAGACTTTAAGTGCAAAACCGGAGGAGATGGGCTTAATGTTAACAGATGTGAAGAGCATAAGAGATAAGAAACCTCCCTCTTTTATTTGATGATCATCTGCCAATGTAAAGATGGTCGATCAGGATGTATATATAACCAAACTAATTGACTTCTTGTTAACTGATTCTGTTATATCTTTAAAGAACTCCAGTAGGTTTGCCAAGATATATTTGCCAACCATAAAACAATATTAATTACTTACGGGGACAGCGATGATCTGGGGATCTGAAGATGGATAATAAATTTGAAAACTGACTGAAATCTCTGACACATGCTTGAAAATACTTTGCAATTAGCATTAGGCGCTGAGTACCACAGAAATAGTACGATAAATATTCAGGTCACTCTGTATCTGGACTGCTCAGTGATCCATGATTATAGTAAATCTCGCTATTTAAAAAAAAATTACTTGTTAAGCATTTCCTTATGTGTGCTTTGCTTAAGTAGCATTTGTTGTGCCAAACTGCAATTTAATTCATTCTTTTCAATCAGTAAGCGTTCTACTTTAACACACTTTGTTGCTGATGGTTTGCTGTTTCATGAAAGGTAGGAATCCTGAACTTTGTCTCCAAGTAAACATTTCATGCATTTTTTCTGAAGACAAAATGAATAAAGATTTTACAAGTTTCCATGAGTAAATGTGTGAAATGCATGGAATCCGAAAAGTAGTAAGCTTTGGACCAATCTGTTCAACCTAAAACGTGGCAGGAAAGAGATTCTCTTTACTAAATTCCTTTCTTGTGTAACTGTACTATCCAATTACTCACTATAATATAAATCAATGGTGTTAGTTCCCGTAATCGACTGATTCTTATCGTTTGGCAAACCCACGGTGATTGGCTCGCAGTTATTAATCCTTCTGTGCAGCTAATAGTGAAGGAGTGAAATGGAAAATCATGACTGGAGAATGATATGATGCATACCACAAACCGAAAGAGTGGGTGTTAAAAAGCCCTAAATGTGGAATAAAACTGTTTTGGGAGGGCTAAAGAGCTAGCAGTCTCATCCTGGGATGCAGATGGTAGCTACAAATTATCTAAGATTTTGTCTAATGGTTTACGATTGCCTCTGAACCCTGAGATGAGTTTACTAAGTTATAATCACTCCCAGATTGTTGCTGTTTAATTAAGCTATGTGCAGCATATTATAAATTGGAAAACTTGTACCCTGTTTGTCAACTGAAATTAGAATGTTAAGGAGGTTATATG
This sequence comes from Carcharodon carcharias, assembly GCF_017639515.1. Lineage (NCBI taxonomy): Eukaryota > Metazoa > Chordata > Chondrichthyes > Lamniformes > Lamnidae > Carcharodon > Carcharodon carcharias. The sequence goes on along the minus strand of NC_054491.1, from coordinate 9,841,713 downwards.
ACACAAATTTGTCAGATTTTAAATGGGCAGCATTGCAAGAGGAGTCTGTCAGTCAGTCTCAGTGACATGTCAAGTTGCCTATTCTCAGTTATAGTGTTTCTCACCCTGGATATCGTGTGAGAGGATGGAGGAGAGCAGCGGCACATGCCGAGGATTGCAAGAGCACGACCTGTAGCTAATATACGGTGGAGTTACAGCAACAGCACGTCGTCATCCTTTCTGGTAAAAGATGGCAGAGAGGTGTGATGTGTCTGTGGGGAATTTACATATATCGACACAACAGAAACAAGCAAAAACTAACATACGGAAGTCTAATGAATAATTACAGAAAGACATCCAAACAGGGAGTGAATTAAGGATGTGAAGGATTATGCAGCACATTCAGTACATTGTACCTATGCTGGCTATTTAAGAAGCTGTATTTAGTCCCGCTCCCTTGATCTTTCCCCATAGGTTTGAAAATCTTTCCTTTTTAAGTGTTTATCCAAAGTCCTCTTGAAAGTTATGACTGAATCTGCTTCCACCACTCTTTCAGGCAGCACATTCCAGATCATCATAACTTTCTGCGTAACTTTTTTCCCCTTATGTTCTCTTACCAATTAGCTTAAAACTGTCTTTGTGGGTTATCAATCATTCTGTCACTGGAAACAGTTTCTTCTTATTTACTCTCATCAAGATCCTTAATTATTTTGAAAACTTCTACCAAATCTCCCCCTAACCTTCTTTGCTTTAAAAAGAACATCTCCAGTGTCTTTAGTATCTTCTACGTTACTGAAATCTTTATTCTTCATACCATTCTAGCACCCTCTCTTGACCATGACATCCTCCATAAAGTGTGGAGTATTGGCCACCATAATTTAGCTGATGCTGAGCCAGTCATTTATAATGGTTCAAGCACAATTCCCTTGCTTTTCCAACCTATGCCTCTATTTATAAAGCTGGGTCCTATATATCCTTTTAACAGCCATCTCAACTTATCTTTCAAAGACTTGTGTGTGTATACCAACATGTCTCTCCGTTCTTGCACCCCCGTTAAAATTGTTTCATTGGTCTAAAATTAAGCCAGTCTGTTCACAATCCTGGAGTCCCTTATTCAAATATGACACTGAGATGACCTTCTGACCTCACGTTCATGCCATCACTAAGACCGCCTATTTCCACCCCCATAACATTGGCCCACTTCCCACCCCAGTGCTGAAAACCTTCATTCATGCTCTTGTTACCTCTAGTCTCAACTATTCCATCGAACTCCTGGCCTGGTATCCCACATTCTACTCTCTCCAAACTTGAGGTCATCCAAATCTTTGCTGCCTGTGTCTTAACTCACCGCAAGCCCCATTCCCATTTCACCCCTGTGCTCACTGGCTGACACTGGCTCCTGATGAAGCAATGTTTTGATTTTTAAATTCTCATCCTTGTTTTCAAATCCTTCCATGGTTGGCCCCTCCCTATCTCTGTAATCTCTTCAAGTCCCACAATCACCCAATATACCTGCACTCCTCAAATTCTGGACTTTTGTGCATCCCCAATTTGAATTGCTCCACTATCAGTGGCCATGTCTTCAGTTAGCTAGGCACCAAACTCTGGAATACCCATCTTACACCTCTCCATCTTTCTACTTGGCTTTCCTCCTTTAAGACACCCCTTAAAACCTACCTCTTTGACCAAGCTTTTGGTCATCTGACTTAATATCACCTTATGTGACTCGGTATCATACTTTGTTCTATAATGCTTCTGTGAAGTACCTGGGGATGTTTCATTATGTTAAAGGTGCTACATTAATATAAGTTGTGTTCAGTTTACCTTATATTCCCTTCATTCTTTGGCTCCCAGTTGAGCAGCATCTTGGTTTTAACCTTTTCATCCTTGCTTTCAAATTTCTCCATGGCCTCTCCCCCTCCCTCATTTTTAGGTTCTGGAAAGTCAGGGAGTGATACAAATGCATTTTGCCTTTTTCACATAGAATCTTCCAAAATGTTTTGTTCATTGTTTATGAGACAAAGCATACAGAAAAAATCAATAGCTAGCATTGGCAAGCATTGAAAATGATTAATTTAGTCCAAGAAGAACCATCCAGTTGTACTCTTATTAAGTCATCCTGGTGCTGTTTCTGTACCTCCTTTCGAATTGGATGTTAAACATTGTGTACCCTCTCTGGTGGATCTCATAGCAGTATTTTGAAGAAAAGCAAGAGTTTTCTTCAGGGTCCCGGTCAAAGACCTGGTTATTGTTACATTGCTGTTTGTGGGAGCTTGCTGTGCAAAAATTGGCTGCCACATTTCCTGCTTTATAACAGTGACCATGTTCTATTGGCTATAAAGCACTTTTGAATAGCTTAAGGTCAAGAAAGGTGCTATGTAAATGCAGTTCTTTCTTTTCTTTCCTTTTATCTGAGCTAAGAGATGAAGGGCCAAAAAAACTTAAAGGGGTTACTCCAGCATTAAAATGACTCGGAGCAGAGTTTTACATTCAGCGAGCGGGGGTGGGCCCCACATACCGGAACATAAAATGATGCGCGATGATGTCGGGCGTGGGTCCCGATGTCATCGTGCTGACTTGTGATATTTCGCTTGGCGGTCAGGCGCCAGAATTGGCTGCGCGTCCGCCGATAATTGAAAGGCCCATTAAGGCCAATAACGAACTAATTAATTTCACATTTACTCTGCCCATCCAATCCACCGGCTGGTGGGCAGGAGAAGGAGCCAAACGGCCTTTACGTTTTTTTAGCAAACCTCATCCATGAGCGGGATGAGGTTTCCTAAAGCTTTTGCAACTTAAATGAAAAGTTTCTTTGAAAAATAAAAATATGTCCCATCTCGTGTGACATGAGGGGACACGTTTCATTAAATTTTTAATGTCTTCAGTTACTTTTTTAACAATCACTTCAATCTCTGTGCCTCAGGGAGACTGAAGCACTCTTTCGTGTGCATGCGCGAAAGAGCACTGGACCTGACTTTCCCTCCTCCCCCCTCCCCTGCACAGGTAGCGCTGCCACTCGAGTTCCACGCTGGGTGGGCCTTAATTGGCGTTCCATATTGGCATCAGATTTTCACCATGACAGAAAGACTCTCCATCGTGGCGAGAATGGTGAAAGTGGCCGAAATTCATAAGTCCCACTCCCGAACATGGCACTTCCCATTTTCACAGGAGCAGGAATGTGTTTTGTGCATGTGTGTTTTACAGAAGCAGCTGGCCATTTAAATCATTAGCTGCCTCCACTGATGTGGGATTTTGGTTTGCCATGAGTGTGCAGATTAGACTTGGTAAGAGCAGTTTGAACATTATGGATTCGTTTGGATAGCCAGGACTTTGGAGAGATAATGTTCCCCTTTGGATCTGGTCCTGGGACACCGTTGGTGGAGGTAAGATGCCCTTTGGTTGAGGCCAGGTGCCCTTTGAAATTGTTAAAATTAGGCATAATGTGCATAAAAGTGCATAAACTCATTACTGTCAAGTTCATTGGAACTGCCAACAGACTTGTCAAAGCACCTGCCAAAAGAACTTATCAATAGTATCAAAGTATTAAAAGTCCTGCCCTTTAAATCTTTGAAAAATATGTCTGGAGTATTAAAAAATTGATGGCTTGCTATTTCACTCTGTATGGTGACATAAGCCTGAAGGTTTCTGTTACGGGATTGGTGTTACATGACTGATTGCACAACCATCTACTATCATAGGGAGCTGCCATTTCACAAATTGATTGACAGCTACAAGTGGTTATAGACTCTGATATGGTCTATGAATTCCAATGCTTGTTCTAATAAAGGATTGTGCACTTAAATGAAATTTTTGTTGTCATCAGGTTTTACTTAGCTGAAGGAATGTAAATTAACTAAGTTTTGGGTTTTTATGAATGAGCTTTTTGTCAATATTGTGAATCCTGCAATAGATACTTAAAACTTTACTGTATAGAAGTTTATTTTATTTCATCTCTGCATGGGTCCTGAAGTATGCCAATGGTGGATACTACATGAGCTGGGCTGGTAGCTGTAAGTGCAGAGAGTGGGGGGGGCATGGGTTGGCACTAGGGAGAGGCTATAAAGGGACATGGGGGTGTGTAGAGGGTCATAAGTTGGTATAGAGGGTATGCAGGGCCTTGGGTGTGGATGGAAGGGCATGGGTTGTCATGGAGAGTATAAGGAACCATGGGCAGGGTGTGGAGGGGCATCGGCTGGCTTAGAGGGTAGGAGGGGACATGGGGCGTGGGTGGAGAGGTATAGGAGGGGCCGTAGGTGTTGTTTGGAGGGCATATCTTGGCATGGGGCTATGAGGCCATGATGGGGCGGATGGGGCCATGAGGTGGTACGGGTTGGCATGGATGGGGCGTGGGGCGTCTCTGGGAGATGAGGGGGTGGTGAGTGGTGAGGGCTGGAGGGATGATTTTTTAAAAATTCTTTATTTTTAATCTTTCGACACAGTGCTGGATCCTCGAGGCAGGCCTTCTGCCCAGCCTGACTCCATACCTGACATCTTCCTCAGTGCTTCCCAGGTCACCTGACCTGACTTCTAAGCCTATCCTGCCCATCTCCCCACTCCAGACCAAAAATCCGATATAAAAACAGAAAATGTTGGAAAAAACTCAGCAGGTCCGACAGCATCTTGTAGAGAGAGAAACAGAGTTAACGTTTTGAGTCCGTATGACTCTTCTTCGGCTCTGAGGAAGAGTCATGAGGACTCGAAGCATAAGCTCGGTTTCTCACTCCACAGATGCTGCCAGACCTGCTGAATTTTTCCAGCATTTTCTGTTATTATTTCAGGTTTCCAGCATCCGCAGTGTTTTGTTTTTACCAAAAATCCGATGACCAGGCAGCCATTTTTAAGGGTCAGGTTCATAGAGACAGGAATTCTCCCATCTCTGCGCATCAGAACTGGGAGTGAAAAATTGGGCCTGTGCGTTTAGTCTGCCCCATAAGGAGAATGACTGAGTTGTGGATTAGGGCTTATCAATGCAAGGAAGGGAAGGGGAGGAATTTTGGGCTGAGAGAGCTTCCAGAACCTGCAGGAGATTTGGGTTGCGAGGATCACTTCAGGAATTAAACCTCCACAGAGGATGAGACAAAATTTGATGTCAACAATTAGACCATATATTGTTACCAGTTAATAGCAAACCAATTTTGGCTATCTATAATACCTATGACCTGAAGCTTAATTTATTTCTTTATTTTACTCCTATTCCTGAAAAAGTACACAAGATAGCTGGAATCCTTTACTGTGTAATAAAGTCTGGTCTCTAATAAGATCTCAAAGAAAGACCCTCTATGAAATCAGGATCTAGTTGTGGGAAAAACACAGCTGATGTGTCACCACATCTCAGAAGCAAAAGTAGAACCGAGTGCAGATGGTCAGTGTCTGATGCTGGTGAGCGATGTAACTTGATGATTTCACGCCTCCATTTAAGTATGAAATGTTGAAAATAAAAGTGGGTGGAGACAATGGAAAGATAAAAGGAGAAAAAACAAACTAAAGAACAAGAGAAAATATTGTATAAGAAAAACATCAAGAGCACAGTTTACTGTAATGGATTAATCTGTGTTGATTGGCTGTAGTCCAGCTATGGTGTGAAAAGATTGAGCAACGCAGTTGGGCAGAAGAGATTGTAAATTTGGCAATAGGAAGAAAGCGTGCAGTCTATGATTTGGAACAAACTTTTGGTAAAACAGGAAAGATTGAGAGAATGCTACCATTTGATAAAGCTCGTTTGATCTTTGCCACAGCTGGGCAGAGATTACAGCCAGGTGGCTGGGGTGATGCAGAGTTTCAGACCTCAATGTGCTGATTGTGGAGAACTGAAGTTTTACCTTGGCTTAGGAAGATTAATAGATGGAAAATGTATTGTCAGCACTGTTTCCCAATAGTCTGGCTGTGGAATATTTTAACCCCGAGTCTAAGACAGGCTATTTGATGCAATACAGTGGTGGCAGTTACTGACTATCTATCGAAAATCTATCTAATGTGACGAATATTTGTGTCTGGCCTGTCCGTCTGTTTGTCTGAAGCCTCAAGCAAGTCGGTTCTGACAGAACCAACCACAAAAGGTAGAAGCTATGGGCTAGATTTTACATTTCTCTTCAGGGTGGGGAGGTGGAATAGAAACTGAGTGCTCTGCTTGCTCCCTCCCTCGCCATCTCTGTTTGTTCAATCAAGTGTCAGATGGTCAATTAGTGGTGCCTGGCAGGGAGGAGGCCAGTTATAGATGCAAAGGGGGTGCTCAGCACCAATGGGCACTGTGGGCTGGGACAGCATGTGGCAAAGCGGTGAAGCAATGTACAGGAAGCTAGAATCGTAAAGACCCTTATCTCTCAGAGTCAGTCTTAATTTTGTATTGAAGGCTTGATAAAGATATTTTAAAAAGTCATTCAAAACCATACAGCTGTGCCATCTTCTCCAGCAGAACCTGCTGGTACATCCACGGCTGACCTTTTCTCCCACCCTCGTGCCGCCTCGTTATAGCTGGCACACGAGTCTCCAAAACCTTTTCTCATCTGATGCCCGAAAAATGCAGCGGGCAACAGAAACTTTCGGACAATTGGGTTATTAACAGGAATAGAAGGAAGGTAAAGAAATAAATTAGTGATTTCAAAATGGTGGGCGGGCTGCTGATTTTGGTGCCTGCTTGCCTTCCATAGTTTGGGAGACTGGCACAACGATATTGTGTTGCCAACATGATGTCACCTTGCTGAATTTTTCATCAGCGCAGGTTTGAGGGAAGTGGGGCGGCATGACTGATTTGGATACATTAAATCCAGCCCTATGAAGCAATCAACTATTACACAATAGATGTCTATTATACAGTATCAATTTCTCTGGGTTAGAAGCGTACCATTGAAGATAAACGGGCATAATGTTATTTAATGCCTCTTGCAATAAATAAATTGAACAGTAATGAATAAATTGGTTTAAATTAAAGGCCCCATTTTGAATGCCATCCACTGTAATAGCTGATCTATCTCCTGTCTCTTCCTATGAAGCCCCTGCTGTTTTCTCTTCTCCTCCTGTCCCTGTCCATCATTTGCAAGCCTGCATGCCACACTCTTCTTTTTCTGTTCACTCCAGTAATGCCAGAGCAAATATTTTGCCTGAAAATTTGCAGGTCGTATTCTATTGTATAGTTTCCTTGCAATCCACTGTGGATTTTCTATCTAAACCTGCAAGCATGGTGTTGCTAATCTTTTGTCCTCTAGTGTGAGTGGCATCAAGCACTTCAATAACCTGGAGCACTGACCATTGCCACCTGTAGAGGCAGCTGCTGATAACAGGAGAAGGTCAACTGATTTGAAACGTGGCTTATATGTGCCGGAGTTTTCCGTGCTCACTGGCATCGGGCGTGCTCGGCGGTGTGAGCAGACAATACGGTGAGAAGCCCAAAAACCGATTTCCCGACATTGTTTGCAATCATCCACTCTGCCCATCAATGACAGACCCCATTTCCCAACGTCAGGACCTTCATTGTAATACACCTGAATATCAATATAAGCCCAGCCCACTGGAATCATCTCCACCCACCTCCTCCCCACACTGGATCATCTGAGCACGTTGGCATGATCGTTGTGTTTCACAACAGCATATATAAGGCATGCACTTGATGGGCTTCACTTCGAAGGGAACTCGGAGGTGAGTGCACCGTAATGTCGCCCAGCACTCACCAGAGTCGCCTGTTGGACTTCATGGTTGAGGCCCGTTGTGGGGTGGGGGAGGGATGTAGCCACGCATTAGGAAAACCTCATATAAAGTGACCATTCTTCCTTGGCTGAGACAGTTCAGGCCCAGCCACGTTGACATGGATGGAGTTGGGCCTCTTGCTTATCTGCCCAATAAAGCAGCGCAGAAAGTGCCACCAGGTGCTCCAGAGCTTTTCACCCCTCGGGCACAGACTACAAACTAATGGGTGTTTTAGTGGACTTGCAGAACAGTTGGACGACTGGGCACATTGTACACTCTCTTTGCTAAAGCTGGCCATGGAGCAGTCACTGGTGGAGGTGCTCACAGCCCCTTGCAATGTCAGCATCCCGGTTTGGACCAGTCTCCTGCATGGTTCAAGCAAACAGCGCAGCCTTGCAGCGCGCGTTATAAGAATGCCTGCGCCTGAGCTGAGAGCACAGCATGCAGTCCACTGGGCAAGGCTGCTGCTTGTCGGTCAGGTGGAGTGGGAGGGAGGAGGGTGGTTTTGAGCGGATATGCAGCGCACTAAACTCTGGCCATCCAAGTGTGTGGCCAGCACTCTCCAGGATGCATTAAGGGGCCTTCAGGCTTAACCACGAGACGTTCTTAGTACACCCAAGCCAACCCACGTGCCTCTCTTTCATCCTGCAGGAGTACATCAGGATCATGGAGCCTGGTGAACTAGCTGTATGCCTCGTGGCATACAGAGAGTGAAGACAAATGAGAAGAGAGCAATGGAGGCACTTGGCTGTGCAGAGGGAGGAGCAGCACCTTCTGGAAGAAGGGGCAGCTGGGGCTCCTGTATACGCCGCTGAAGAACCACAGCGAGCCATGCTAGTCGGCATCTATCTAGATCCAGAGTCTATAGATACCGCCTTTCGTTCCTGCAGATGACCAAGAACCAGTGTTGCCGAAGACTGTGCGTGTAAAGGGAACTGGTCGGTCACGTCTGCCATCTGCTGCAGGATTTGGCGTTACGGGGACATGGAGGGCATCCACTACCAGCGGCCGTGGAAGTGACCGTGGTGCTTAATTCTTATGCCAGTGGCTCCTTTCAGGGCTCCGCAGGTGACCTCTGTGGGATATCGCAAGCCTCCACCCACAAATGCATCCATGAGGTCATGGATGCCATCTTTGCGAGGGCCACACAACTTTGTGTATTTTGTCCAGGGCCAGGAGAGCCAGGATGCAAAAGTGATTGAATTTGCCCAGATCTCTATTTGCCGCAGATTCAGGGTGTTATTGACTGCACTGATGTGGTGCTCAGATCTCCGTTGCAACAAGGGGTCAACTATGTCAACCGGAAGGACTTCCAATTCGCTGAATGTGCAGCTGGTGTGCGACCACCACAAACACATCGTGCAGGACTGTGCATGGTTCTCAGGGATTGTTCATGACTCCTACATTCTCAGTCAGTCCCACATCCCTGAGGTCTTCCAGGGTCCACAGAAGCTGCAGGGATATCTCCTCGGGGACAAGGGCTAACCACAGAGGCCGTGGCTGATGTCACCCGTGCGGGGGGGTTCAGACTGCAGCAGAGCGATGGTATAATGAGACTCATGCTGCAGCTTGCAACTTGGTGGAGCAGACCATCGGGATGCTGAAGATGAGGTTCCGGTGCCTGGACCGGTCTGATGGAGACCGGCAAGGAGATGGGGGAGCTGGACGTCTACTGCGACGAGGAAGACATTGATGGGAATGAGGGCGAGGTGTCCACGAAGGCGACAATGACAGTGATTGAGGCCATCACACTGGCAGGCCTGCTCGGGAGGCCCTCATAACTGCTAGATTCGTGGAAGATGGTGATGACGTGCAGGGAGGAGACACATAGATCCTCACATTGCACCTATGAATTTTTGACTCCTGTCTGGCTGATGGCAGCGCACATACCCTCTGTGATAAGGCTCCTGTCATGGGGATGCAGCACAGATCTTAATAATCACTTGATTGAAGGAGGATGATGACGACATGCAGTGAGGACATTCATAGATCTTCACATAGCCTCTGTGAATGGCTGACTCCTGTCTGGCTGAGGACAGCTCGCTTGCGCTCTGTAATCAGAGTCATATCATAGAGACGCAGCCGTGAAACTTTAAATGCACTCGATTCTTTATCTACCTTCAGCACCTGTCAGCCCAGCGTCACCAATCACAGATGCTGACGAGATGGGGGCCAGCCCCACCTTAGAAAGGTGCTGAGAGCACACAGAGAGAAGAGGGAACTCTGTGACGCCTGCCCACGACATTCTGGCAGCAATGACAAGCACCATCGTGTTGCAGGCATCACTAATGTGTCCAGTGAGTGTGAAGCCGGACCATCACGTCAGTCTGAAGGCTGCACTGAGCACAGGGAAGAGGCCCTGGACTGAGACACCTGCCTTTAGCTTGTGCAGGAACCAAGGTTTCACATCTGTGTGACATGAATACTGCTCATCAGAACAAGGAGCCATAGACAGGGTGAAATTCTTGGAGCTTATTTACAATCGTGAACATTATGTACAAGTGATAAACACCTGTGTCCAGGCATCTTCTTGACCTTCCTAACTCTGCCACTACATCTTGATGCTCCCCGGACGTCCACAGCGGAGGTGGAGGCGGCTTGCTGACTGCTTACGGCCTGTGATGACCTAGGCGGGTGTCCTCTGGAGGGCTGAGACCTGGAGGGTCCCGGCCTGCTTTTGGGTCCTGCTATGTGGCAGTGGCACCCTACTCAGCTGTGGAGCTGGAGTTGCTGGCGTCACAGGAAAAGGGGATTCAGATGGGCTGGACACTCCTGGAGTCACCTGGGTGGATGGCCCTGGGGTGTGCACCTGCTGTTCCTCCTCCCTAAGGATGCCTGAGGACCCCTGGCTGACTCCCTGAGGAGAAGGGCGTGATATGGAACTGCCCCGCACCCCTCTCGTATATACTGTTGGAGGCCAACTATAGCGTCAGTGATGGATTTCGCTTCTGCACTGCTGCGTGGGCTGATGTCTTGTACCAAGGCCTCCATGGTGGCCACTATGCTACTAGTGTTGACCTCAGTGCATTGGCATGCCGGCGCTATTACCTCAGCCTGAAGGTGGATGGACTCCTCTTTCGTGCCTTGCAATCTGAGGAGTGCAGTGGACATCCCTTCCTGATGTTCCCGGGTTTGTCTCTGCAGTTCCAGCAACTGAAGTGTGTCCGAGTCCAGAAGTTCATCATCTGACTCAGACTCAGCAAATTTCTGGCCTCCAGCAGTTCTTCGAGTGCCGGGGACCTGGGAGGTCCCTGCCTCCACCTGCTGTGGATCAGACAGTGTGATGTACTCATCAGATTATGATTCCGAGGCTATTCTAAAGCTAGGTCCCGCTGAGCTGTGTGTCTCTGCAGTGGTAGAGTGTGTGGGTGAGCACTGTGACGGGACTTCAATCAGGGTACCTTCAGATTGCTCTTCAGAGGTTTCTTCAGGGCTTGATTGGAGGCCGTGGGTGGTGGACTCCATCGGCTGTTTCCCAAATGTGCCTGTGGAAGCAAGGGGAGATAACTAGTGCATGGCAGGGGACCGTGGAACAGGGGAAGTGACTCACAGCATGGTTGTCTGATGGATGTTGCACTGCTGGATCCTCACTTGGTAGAGCAGTGCTGACCTCACCCTCCACACAGAATGGTCCAGATCCTCTGTTCTCAAAGTCTATGAAGGCCATGATTTCAGGCATTCCTGCACCAATCTGCGGCCTCTCCGTCTTGTTGTGTGTCAGCTTGTTCTGCATGTATAGAGATGGAGACAGTGTAAGCAGGATGCCTGCCAGGCCAGATGATAAGCATGCCTGGCATGTGTGGATGGTGAGTGATCTCACGGATGGGATGAGAACAATGAAGGTGAGTGTGGGACAGCAAATGGTGATGTCCCTTGAACTGGCAGTGAGTGAGGTCCCTGTAGACGTGTGATGGGTTTGTGAGTTGAGAGTGATGAGAAGAGTGACTTACCCTGATGGAACGGAGGAGATCATTCCTCCTTTTTTGGTACTGGGTGACTGTCCTCTCTTGTTGGGTGTTGGTGCTGACCACTGCTGCCACCACCCTCCCACGCTTGATTAATGATGTTGCTGCCCGTCTTGTGGCCAGAAAGGGGTTAGAGGACATCACGGTGGGCCTCCACTGCATCCAAAAGGCACTTGAGGGACGCCTTTTGGGGCCATGCCTTATTTGCAGCAGTCCTGGGCTGGAAGCACTGAGAGATGTGCTCTGTGGCTGCACTCTAACTATAGCGCCTGGCATGATTAAGCGGCGAGGTGACGGCCTGGCAGGCGAATGAGAACCCGCCAGCCATCGAAATGGAGTGTTTACCGGGAATGCATAATTAATGAGGTGATATGGGTGATATGGCGTGAAAGGCTGCCATTGCGGCACACGGGTAAAATGTCCTTTATCCTGCCTACTACCGCACTTAGTGCAAGTCTGGGACGATTCTGCCTATAGTTTATGAATTATATATATATATATATATATATATATAAAAACTCACACCACACAGTGGTTTCAGAGCTGTAATTTAACCTCATGGTTTGGGTGACATGCTATAAATCATGTCCACTTCAGAAGGACGTTTGAACTCCTTGCTTTCTAATCACTCTCAGGTAGGGATTATTTGGTATTCATTACACCCTAGAGATTGGCTTGTTTGAAAAATCGTTTGAGCATTCAGCAGGGTTTCACAGAAGTTATCACGAACTAGCTTCTCACTTTAAAAGTAAAAATGGTGCTGCCTCTCAACACAATACAGTTTGCCTCAGGTGGCAACAATTTCTCCTCTGCTTCAAAAGACTGTTTTGAAATTTTATTTCAAGAATCTTGGTGTTCTGAGAGGTGCAAGATCCCAAAAAGCAAATCCTGGTGTGTTTGTTTGTGAGCACCCTGGGGGAATCCCTTGTCGTCAGGCACCTAGTGCCTGATTGAGGGATCAGCGATCAGGAAGGGGGTAGTGGGTGATTTTGAGAGCCCCCTCCCCTCACCTTGCTGTCAACTCTCCATTCCCCCTCCCCTGTGATGCTGACCCCTCGACCCCCTCCCACAATCACTCATCTGTGCCTGGATCCACTGCAATGTTGAGCTTCACTTGGGTGTAGTACCAATAGCAGCCAATGCCTCACCGGTGGTGCTGCTGAGCAATGAAGAGCTGCCGGCCTCTGATTGGCCAGCAGCTGTCAATGGGTGGGACCTCTGCCCCTGAAGTCCTTGATCCTGGGGAAGACCCATTGCTTCCCAGTTAAGTGCCTGATTGGCACTTAATGCAAGGAGCCCTCCCGAAAAGAAGCAAGATGGGGCTCTTGCCGAATCTCCAGCCAGTTGGCGAGATGTCTGTCACCTCCATTAAACACGGTCCATTAAGTTAATACTATTGTTCCAACTGGCCTTCTACCTGGACAATGGTGATCAAACTGAAAATAACCCCAAGTGATGTCATCTTTACACTACCAGAAAGTTTGTGTAAAATTTTTTTTTCATATGTACGTTAGTTGGCAAACTAGCAAATATTCTGAGTTCAAAACAAAAACAAAAATAAAAATACCTGGAAAAACTCAGCAGGTCTGACAGCATTTGCGGAGAGGAACACAGTTAACGTTTCGAGTCCGTATGACTCTTCAACAAAACTAAGGAAAAATAGAAGAGAGGTGAAATATAAACTGGTTTAAGGTGGGGGTGGGGGTGGGGGGGAGTTGGGGTGGGACAAGTAGAGCTGGATAGAGGGCCAGTGATAGGTGGAGATAACCAAAAGATGTCATAGACAAAAGGACAAAGAGGTGTTAAAGGTGGTGATATTATCTAAGGAATGTGCTAATTAAGGGTAGAAAGCAGGATGAGCAAGGTACAGATAGCCCTAGTGGGGGGTGGGGTGAAGGGAAGGGATAGAAATAGGCTAAAAGATAGAGATAAAACAATGGATGGAAATACATTTAAAAATAATGGAAATAGGTGGGAAAAGAAAAATCTATATAAATTATTGGAAAAAGGGGGATCGGAAAGGGGGTGGGGATGGAGGAGAGAGTTCATGATCTAAAATTGTTGAACTCAATATTCAGTCCGGAAGGCTGTAAAGTGCCAAGTCGAAAGATGAGGAGCTGTTCCTCCAGTTTGCGTTGAGCTTCACTGGAACATTGCAGCAGGCCAAGGACGGACATGTGGGCATGAGAGCAGGGTGGAGTGTTGAAATGGCAAGTGACAGGGAGGTCTGGGTAATGCTTGTGGACAGACCGAAGGTGTTCCGCAAAGTGGTCACCCACTCTGCGTTTGGTCTCTCCAATGTAGAGGAATTCGCATTGGGAGCAACGAATGCAGTAGACTAAATTGAGGGAAATGCAAGTGAAATGTTGCTTCACTTGAAAGGAGTGTTTGGGCCCTTGGACGGTGAGGAGAGGGGAAGTAATTTGGGTTATTTGATTGAGTTGGAAAGAACAGGATAGAGTTAATTTTCTTGAATATCATATCTATTATTCTATTAATAACCCATTTGTATCCAGGACATAAAGAAGTTTTTGATAGGCACGTGCAACCAAAGAATAAATGAAACAAAAACAGAAAATGCTGGAAAATCTCAGAGGGTCTAACAGCATCTGTGGAGAGAAAGACAGAGTTAACCTTTCGAGTCCGTATGACTTTTCTTCAGAGCATAAATGAGCAAAAAAACAAATGATTGTATTGTCATACTGAAGCATATATAAAAAAATTCTATTTTGTTGATTAAAACATATATAGCCCTATAGTGCGTTGACACTATTGCAGATCAAAGCCATTCGTCTGCAAATTTACTGGACAATTGCTTTCATCAAAAGGTTAATTAAGATAAGACTTCTTAAGTTGAGATACCAGGTACACTTTCTCAGAATGCTTTGATAATGTCCATCTGCCATTTGTCATGGAGAATTGGACTCTGTGACTGCACAGGTTCAACTGAGGCTGCACCAGTTCAAGCTGTTATTGTTCTACGGAATGTCAGCTTCAGCTGAGAATGTTAAATTAATTCAGACATTGCCCAGGATAAAGTGGTCTGCTTTGATCATGTAAAGCATAAATTTGTGCGTAAACTGTGAGACAGTGGTTGAACACATGTGACTCTGGGCTGATACAGCTAAGCAAACAGATTGAGGGATAAGAATTCATCTTGGACAGTAGCACTGAACAGGTGCTATCCCATTTTCCTCTTGCTTCACAGCCTGTCAATTCCATTGACTTCAAGATCCAGCAGTTGTGCTGTCGCCTGCTTTGTACTAACACGCAATGAATTTCTACCCTTGAATGTCCAGGTTACAGCTACACATGAACACTCCAAAGGCCTGTGCCCTTCAGTGTTCATGTCCGTTTGCATTTTGGCAATATTAGATCAGATTTCACTATCAAAGTAATGCTGATATGATGTAGAGCTGTACCCACTGTTATTTATGTGCAAATGGTGCAACAATATCAGGCACCA
The DNA here is from genome assembly GCF_017639515.1 of Carcharodon carcharias. Taxonomy (NCBI): domain Eukaryota; kingdom Metazoa; phylum Chordata; class Chondrichthyes; order Lamniformes; family Lamnidae; genus Carcharodon; species Carcharodon carcharias. Next base: position 9,826,623 of record NC_054491.1, on the reverse strand, counting down.
GGCAGCTTCATGATTAAACTCAAAAATCTGGAACTTGCTGATTTGTGCCCCTCTGCCATCTTCTTCACCATTCAAACACATTGAATGGCGTGAAACTACCGTATTTGTGCTGCAGATACAAACGTGACTCATCACAGGAAGGTAAGTTAGTCATTTCAAGCCATAGTATCCTTTTAACGATAAATGTCAATAATTGTCAACTAACCAGTTTGGCATGGAAGATTGACGATTAAAAATATGGAGTCCCGTTCCATCAGGTTTTAATCATTGTTGGAGAATTTTAGAAATGTAAAATTTAAATTTTACATTTTTTAAAACTTTTCCTTCATATCTCTTTTCTCTCTCTTTAATCCAAACTTTCCATCGCTTTATTTCTCTTTCTGCACCTAATTTGACATGGAATTCAATGACTCTAATTTTCACCTTCTTCTCAATCTTTGAGTTATTTATTTCACAACACTTTGAGCTGATTGGATGAGGAGTAACACAGTTGGTTGCCCTGTTCACTCAGGTCCTAGATGCCCGGTTTCTTTTGTCACTGTAACTCCTGACACCAAACTGGAAGAGGAACTCAACATCCATTCTGCCCGTCATTGCACACGCAGTTCCTCCCACCGCTGACATCAGTGTTGTGCAACCATTGCCTGTTGAACCCTCACCACCCCATTCCCGACCACTCACTTCCTTCCGCTCATCACCCTGAATCCCTGACCCTCTTGCCACCTAGCTCACTTCCCGAATCCCAACCCGATCCCAATCCCAACTCGGCGCCCCATTCCTGACACCTCTCGCTGCCCCTTTCACCACTTTGCACACCATGACTGAGGCAGCAAGGGCTTAAGAGAAGGCTGGCGAGCAGGGCTGCAAGTTAGAAGGTGAAGGGCTGGGAGAAGGGAGGTGAGTGCGAGGCAAATGAGGGAGAATGAGGACGGCATGGGCTTGGAAATGGGGCAGCAAGCAGGGTGGTCAAGGGGTGGTGAGTAGGGCAGTAAGTGAGGCAGTGAGAGGTTGGAAGTGGGGCAGAGAGAAAGGCAGTGAGGGGGTGGTGAGAAGGACAGTGAAGGATAGGAGTGGGGCGGCTAGTGATTTAGTGAGGAGTCAGGAGTGGGGTAGTGAGTGGAACACAGCAAAATAGTGTTTGTTTTTGGGCTGAGTTTGATCTGTGCCATCTTTGTTGTTGGGAAGTAATGTGAGACATCACGGACTGGAATGGCACAGGCACTGCTACTGCATATGTGATGAGTGCACCCTCTGCAGTTACAATGTCAACAAATGCAGCCTTCTCTTATCAATTCGCACTTTCAGTGACTTGCTGTGCTAAAAAAAATTAAATGCAAATTAAAGGCAAATGTATATAATGGCAGATGCTGTTAGTTTGCCCAGATACAGCAATATCTGACCCATAGACTCCCTAGGTTAACTTTCCCCTGTTGCTTTTGTCGTTGTTAATGTTTGGTGGAAAACTGGACATCGAGCCAAAATTCAGAATGAAGTAATCTGTAGCCTAAGGAGAAGGTAAGAAAGAGATCAGCCCAGAGCACTAGATTCCAAGAAACCACTTTTTTATTCAGGAATATGCTTTGGAGAATCTAAAGAAGACTTCAAATTTGTCCGAGCAGAGGAGACTTAGCAAACTGAAACTTGAATAGATTTTCTGAGTTTTATGTAGAGCAATATTTCTTTGATTAATATTTTTGTCTCTTTGTAAGATTCTGTGTTTTCTTATAGGTTGTAGGTGAATATCATAGCAATTTTCTAACCTGATCCTGGATATAGTATTTCTGTTTTTTAATAGACTGAAGATAAAGTGGGAACCCATACAATTTTCAGCATACAATTTATCACAGTTGGATTAGTTGTTAGATTTAGGCCAAATAGAGTTTTTTGCAAAATATGAAGTGCAATTGCTTGTAACAGAGAGGAACATTGTATGAAAGTTGAAAGAGAAAGCACTAGTTTTAATAACTGTAATGATACTCAATAGAAATAGTAGTGAAAGCTGTACTTTTATTAAATGCATAATTATTATCACAAACTTTCAAGTAACCTTTTTCCTGATCATAGAGGAACATCCATTTTGGTAAACAAAAATCCAGCAAGAACTACTTTTGCAGGTCTCTCTGAGATTGAAATGAATGTTGATAATAAATATAATGGAGTGCAGAGTTCATGGGTGACATTATTATGCCCTCTTGGTGCTAATTTACTGGTTCATGAAGTAGACACATAATAAAACCAAGCAGTAGGCAGCAAAACATTAACAGTGGAGACTGAAGGACTAGTTCAAAGCAACCCTACAGCTGAAACATTGACTTTGAGTCTTTCCACTCATTAAGTGAAGCAGGGATCTCTCTGCCAACAGTACATTATCTTATATTAGTGCAATTTTGTGAACCTTATTCCATACAGGCTTTGGAGCATTTATTTAAAATACAGCTATGATTACTTACTAGATAGGAGCCAAGGGTAAAAGCTGCCATTTTTATTGTAATTTCTAGAGCAATCTAATATAGATGAGGGTATTTGGACATTCAAGGACAAACTTGAAATGGTAGCAATCAATGAGAAATTTGCCCTTCAAGTGCTGACAGACTTCTCCAATTTTTAAAATATGTGCATGTTTTCAATCATAAACATCTGCAAAAATGATTTTTGGTACAATCGGCTTATTCTTACTGCCTATTGAAGTGGAAATAGAGCAAATAAGTGGAACTACAAAAGAGTTCACCATTTCTTCAGTAGACCTTCACAAACCTTTCATCGTGGTCCTACTAGGGGATCCACAATATTCTCAAAAGTGCCTAGATCTGCTAAGAACTGTTATGATCAGGTGAGAAGGGGTGAACTGGCTCCCTTCTATTCAACCTCCTCGGTTGGTCACAACAAAGGTTTAAGTTCCTTTTTCACTAGGATATGCCTTTTCCGAATCAGAATGTATTTAACTATTTAAGCTGTGAGCTGTAAGAAGCCAATCAAACAAGGCTTTCTTGAGTCGAAGAAAAAGCAAGTTTATTAACCACTAAATCTGAGAAGAATAATAAAAACGCAACATCGAGTATCCGGTCCTCACATAGTCTTTCAGGCCCACACACACACACTGACACATTCAAAGGGGAGTTAGAGTCCAATAAAATAGATAAAAAATATATATGGTCCTTTCGTCCTTGAGGTGCAGTGTTTTAAACCCTTTGGCTGAGGCTGATTTGGGTTAGCTGGTTTCTTGGATGCAGTCAGATGTAGAAGATGTTGCAATTATTATAAGATCTCGGTTTGGTGGTAGATTTCTGGCAGAGTTGACTTCTTGAACCAGGCGACACACTTATTCCAAAACAGAGAGAGAGAGCAGCCGTCAGGCCTTCAACCTGTATCCTCTGCTGAAGACTTTCTTGACACCACCTGTGTCACTTGCAATCTCTCTTTAGTAGCTGGGCAGCTTGTCTTGAAATACTTCATGCATTGTGTGTTTCCAAGAGGCTTTGGGTATGTTTGCCTGAGGCAACCATTGTTTCAATATCCAGTGTTTTGCATTTTTAATGCCACTTCCTTAGACTGTTTCGATGGGTGTCTTTCTTGTCACACTTCCCTGAGGGTGATTTGCTTGTTACTCACCTTCACCTTGAAATGTGGCCTTGCATTTTTACGAAGTTTGCTCTGTCTCAGTTCAAGTTGCAAAATATCCAGTCAGTTGAAAGTTGAAAAATTATGTTTTCAAAGGTAAAGGGGCATAACCTCATGATAAAATCATCACAATGCATTTTGCAGCTGCCCATGAACTTGTAATGGGACATTTGTCTAAGAATCATTTTGTGCAAAAATGGTGCTTGGATTCTTAAAAAGTTGGTCAATTTTTGTTGCTGCACAACCAATAAAACTGTTCAGTAAGTGGCAACTGAAGTAATCACTCAGGAATTGCTTGAAGTAGTATTCTTTGCTGCTGAAGTTGAAGATATTTTTCTGCTCTGTTCCAAAACTTGGCAGGCATGGAACCACAAAGGCTATCAAAATCAAAACTCTGTCTAATTTCCATTCCACGGCTGGTTTTGGTCAATTTAAGTGTGCGTTGGGCTCCCTGATAGCTCATAAAGGAATAGGAAGGATTAATACTGAGCAGTGGTCTGTATCATGTTAACTGACCTCATAAGATATTTGAGGCGGGCATTACAAGTGGCCTCTCAGTGTCCTTGATTGTGAAGGGTTAACAAAATAACAGGTCCAAGTGCCTGTTGCTGATTGCTGTCCTGCTGAAATGGTCTTTCTGTGTTGGCATTGGGCAAGGATGGGGCTAGAGTTCATTGTGATATCCCACATGATTGAACATCCTGATGATAATTGTGATCCAGACCCACATGTGAAAAATTTGGTGTGGTTGAAGAGTTGCCAGCACATCTGGAACCATACAGGTATGGAGAAAATAAGAAAATAAAATTAATGTCAACCTTCTGACTACAGAATATCCACGCGTTCCTGAAATTGATGTTGACTGTAAAAGCTTGGAGAGACTATGTAAATTGATAGCACCAGGGAAACCCTAACAGTTCTTATTTTCTCAAAAGCAGTTGAATTTCCAGACCTAGGTGCATCACTGTAGCTTGAATATAAGAAGATAGAGCTCTCTAATGCTCTGTATGGTGCTAAATAATAGAGATCAGGAAGGTCCCAGGTCTTCTTCCTCATCTGCACTGTTATCTCAATGATAGGGAAACAATAAACACTGTCTGTATTCCTGGCCTTGATCCCTTTTAGTAATAACGTTTGCTTTTATGTACTGCCTTATCCTGTCAATGTTCCAAAGTTCCTCACACATTGAATAGTTTTGGAGTTTAATTACTATTGCTGTTTAGGAGGACATGGTAGCATCATTCAATCAACAGAAACATGACAAATGACTTGTTTATTCGGGGTATGTTAGGGGAGAATTTTGGGCAGGACACTGGTATAACTCTCTGCTCTTGTTTAAATAAATGCCATGGAACCTTCAACATCAGCCTGAACCATTAAAACAGTTTTCATCTGAAGGTCAGCACCTCAAACAAAGCAGCTCTTCTTCAGTACATTATGAGCTGGACTCCTGCGAGGAGACTTCAACCCATAATCTTTAGACTCAGAGGTGGGAGTATGACTGCGTGATCCAAGTCAATATAAAATGGACCATTCTTCCATTGACGCCTGCTCCAAAGCACATGCACATGTAAATGTCAGGTGAGAACAAGACTGAAGTGACGTCTTTCATGTTGAAATGGCTTCCCACTGCTTTGCAGGCTCAGATAAGAAAAAAGGAAGTTCTGATGAAAGACCATCAACCTTAACTTCATTTCTCTCTCCACAGATGCTGCCAGACCTGCTGAGTATTTCCAGCATATTCTGTTTTTATTTCAGATTTACAGCATCCAAGGTATTTTTCTTTTGGATGAAAAATGGGACCTTGGAAGTTATGAGAGGGCTGCCAACACAATTGAATGGATGAAGAATGATACGGTATTATTAAAAGCAAATATATATGAGTGAGCCAAATGCTGCAATTCAATCTTAGAAACCTGACCGCATTCAATTTTGCTCTCAAGATTTCTGAACATATTTCAAACTCTCGTCTGGATTACAGCTTTCTAATGTTCTGATCGTATTGAATAAGACGATATTTTATATCTGCAGTCCCAATTTCCTTTTGAAGTAAAACTCATGTTCTTTTATTTTCCCGATTTTTTTTCCTCCCACACCTTTATGTCCGTTCTTTTCTAGTTCTCACATTAAAAACACCAATTTACTGAAGAAAGTTGACTAAAAGAGTTAACAAACTCTCATTCTTGCAGTAATGGAGGAATAGTAATTCATTTGTTCTAACTAGATTGCTTTATTCATTTTTGGACCAGGTATAAAGCCATTTTCCTGAAAGGCATCGGTTGACTAATACATTACTCAAGAGGTGGTGCAAAATCTCCCTGTGCCACACTGCTGCCTTTATCAAAAGCTTTTATAAAGCTCCCAACACCAAACTTGTGGCTTTGATGATGCATGGAGCTGATTGCAATAGATGCTCATGGTACATGTCACAGAGTCACATTTCCTACTGTTCTCCACTTTTAATGGACCTTTCCTTTTTGCAGTCTTTCCTGATAGCTAACATCTCATTATCAATACAGTTCATCGATATGGGAGGCTCAGAAAAGAATTCTACTAGAGTTGATCACTGCTGCATGGATATTTTATAATGTCTCCGTAGTTTAGTTTCAATGAATCTGATTATCAGAGCAAGTGTTTTACAAGTCATTTATTTTAATTAACCCGTGTGTTTCCCTCTAACCACATGCAGGGAAAAGGAACATTTTTGTGCTTAACTTCAATAAATTATATACCATTCCATCAAAGCACAAATTTATTTTGCAAGAATATTATATTGAATTGCTAAATAAAGGCTAACAATCTCATTTGAACAGGATGTACTTGTGCCACAGATTCATCGGTGGAGGTGCTTATTTTGCCTCTGAGGTTACAGCTGGTCAATTAACCTGAGGCAGTAATAGCCTTCATAGCCATGGGACACCTGGACAATCTTCCCAGCCAGAGGGGTTTGCAGTTCTGACATCACTGAGTTTCTTCCCTTTCTTCCCTATTACACTGGTAGCAGAAATAGCGACACGAGTGCTTATGGCAATTATAATTCCAATAATCCTGTGAGACCCAAAGCCTAGCATCATTGCTTTTACAATGGGCTGCATTGTAGGTCTTGGGTTCAATTTCCAGTCTGTACCGAGTCAATGCTTCCAGCATCCGCGGTTTTTTTGTTTTTATCTTGGGGAACTATATCTGGCCTTAATGCTGAAATAGGATGGGGAAAAGTTAGGCAGATTCCTGTTCCCAATTATTATCATAGAATTGTACAATGGCACAGCACAGCAGAAGAGGTGGTTCAGACCATTGAATTTGTGCTTGCTTTTTCGAAGAGCAACCCACTTAGTCGCACTCACCTGCTCTTTCTCCAACTTCCTTCAATTTTTTTCCCCTTCAGGTATGTTATGTTCCTTCTGTCGGATTGCTTTGCTCACGGACATGGTTGCCCGCTTATCTACTGCTGGGTGAGCTGGAAAACAATATATTGCAGACACAGAGACCAATATAAGATGAAGCATGCTGTTTATTTACATAAGCAACAGAGCACTAACACAATATATGCTTCTCCAACTGGACCCTATTCTAAACTGCTGATTAACATTGTAGCCCGCGCTGCAGAGCCATTGGGTAATAAAGTCACGTGGTCAATCTGCTCACATTCTCTTAAAGGTGTATTGCACCTCAGATTACCACAAGGTAATTATCCGGCTTCTTTTTGAAGGCTACTATTGAATCTATGTCCACCAGCCTATCAGGCAGTGCATTCCAAATCCTAATCACTCGTTGCATAAAAAAGTTTTTCCTCGTGTCGGCTCTGCTTCATTTGCTAATCATCTTAAATCTGTGTCCATTCATTATCAGCTCTCCAGTTATTGGAGACAGTTATTCTTTATCTACTCTATTTAAACCCTTTGCGATTTTAAACAAGCCTTTCAAACCCCCTCTTACCTTTCTCTGCTCTGAGAACAATCCCAGTTTCTCCAGTCTATCCATGTAACTGTAATTCCTCCTCCTGGAACTATCCCGTGACTCCTGCTGCAAAGTAGACCTCTGGTGAAGATAGCATTGCAACTTTCCCATGTGGTTGAATGGTCTGTTGGTGCTTACTGCCTTGGCTTATGCATGATAATTAGACACTTTAAGGGCAGTTATGCCCCCAATATTAGTCAGTGCCAAGGAGTGGAGAAAGTTTCAGAAAATTGTGTTTTTCTTTTATAGTGAAGATTAATGGGAAATTTTATGTGCTTGGTTGGCTGATGAATCATTTAAATATGGTTAACCATCAGGGATAATGTGACTGAGTCTGAATAATGCAGTGATGGGAACAAAGATTTAGTATGTCATATTGGCCAGATCCCTTCAGTCAAGTACAAGGAATTGCACTTGTGCTTTGTTTAAGTGAAATTATGACCTTGATAACACAATGTCGTTGGTTGGCCTTTCCCTTCTACATTTTCTGAACAGTGAGGTAGAAAAATTTTCCAGTTGTGTCTGGAGGTGCAATGAACCACTTCCTGCGTGCTCCATGAGCACAGCTGTTCGGACATTGGGGCATTGCTTAAACAATAGCTATAAAATAATATCTACACCATGACCAAAGAAGGCTTGTTCCAGTTTTATTTCTCTAGTAAATTATGCGCACATGAGTGATCATAAGCCACATTTTGATCAACAGGTGCTGATTGAAATAATCACCAGTCTAAAATTTTCTTGTGGGATTGATTTGTGATTCTTAGAAGTCAGGCATGATTGAAGTGGTTCAATTGTTTAGATTCTCTTTTGTCATTTTTAATTTAGATGGCCAATATTGCCAAAGGGCTTCTGGCTGAATGAATTGGACAGCTATCCTTCACCTTCTGAGTGCAGATTTGCTTTGATTGGAATGTAGATCCCGGCCAAAATGTAAACTGATTTTGGTTGTCTCAGCTTGCTCGGACTCTTTTTTTGAAATATATGTCAATTAGAGGTTACTAGTAGCCCCAGGCCAATTCAGAGATTTGTTTCACTGCCTGTAGTCCCAGGTGCTATTGGTTCAAAAACACCAGCCATTCAACTTTTTCTCCAGACTGTACAAATCTGGCTCTATGTGGTTTTTCTGAATCAAACCTTAGATTCAAGAGGTGATTTTTGTCAATTAAATTAAAGTGATACTTATTTTTGTTTCTCGTGACAGAACAGCCTGACAGCAGGGCCTGATACAGGAACAAGAAAAGGAAATTATGTGAAACAAGTCAGTCCTTTTGACTACTTGCATTTTAAATTTATTTACAACCCTCAGTTCAATGATATTCCTGGTATCTAATTTCAAAATTCTATAATAAAGCAGCTTTATCCATTTTGTTTCACTGCAGCTAAACATGACACTGGTAGTCTCTTAGCCTTATTCAATTTAACCACATTGTCCCTTTCAAGATAAGCTTTTCTATACTGTTCCATTTAACATATATATCACTCTTGGCTCCATGTTATTTACTTTATACTTATCTGCAATGAGCTCATTTACCAACATAATTGGCTGGTTTCTTAAAGATCTGTGAGCTAGAATTGTAGCTAGACCCATGTAGTTAATTAATGTTTGTAAATACAAAAGCGTTATTATGCTACATCCGAAGCAATAGTATCAGGTAGGCTAATGGACAGTATGTGTTTGGAAATAGTGATTTCTTTTTAGTAAACAGTATCCCCCAATGACTTCAATGAAAACCAAAAGCAATATCTTTTAAAAACAAAAAAACTGCGGATGCTGGAAATCCAAAACAAAAACAGAATTACCTGGAAAAACTCAGCAGGTCTGGCAGCATCGGCGGAGAAGAAAAGAGTTGACGTTTCGAGTCCTCATGACCCTTCGACAGAACTTGAGTTTGAGTCCAAGAAAGAGTTGAAATCCTATTTCTCAAGTTCTGTCGAAGAGTCATGAGGACTCGAAACGTCAACTCTTTTCTTCTCCGCCGATGCTGCCAGACCTGCTGAGTTTTTCCAGGTAATTCTGTTTTTGTTTTTAATATCTTTTAAAACCCTTACGATGGAGCAACAGCCTGTGCTATATAGATCTCTAGGGACCAATGCCGCAATATACTTCAAATGGATGTAAGGTATGTGAAGTTAATGACAGAAACTTATGCTCCTTTTGTAGATTTTGGAACACATTCTTTTCCCAAAGGCCATCTAGGAAGAGATTATGCTGTAGTTTGTGTTAGAAAAGGAATAATTTGCACTTATACAGTGCTCTTCATGTCCTCAGGATGTTGCATAGTGTTTTACAATCATTGAAATACTTTTGAATTGTTGGCACTGTTGTAATGTAGGGAATGTGGCAATCAATTTACACACAGCAAGCTCCCAAACAACAATGTGAAAATGATCAAATATTCTGTTTTGCTTTTGCTGGTTGAGGGATAAATATTGGCCAGGACACAGGGAGAACACACCAGTTCTTCATTGAGATAATGCTGTGGGATCTTTCATATCCACCCTCCACCCAGGATGGCAAACCTCATATTTGAAGGACATAATGATTGATGGTGCAGCACTGAGACAGTTTTGCATTGAGTGCCAGTCTAGAATTTGGGCTCAAGTCTCTGGAATGGGGCTCAAACCCATAATCTTCTGGCTCAGAGCTGAGAGTGCTACTATACATATCTAACATGTTATTAGTGAAGCTCCCTCACTGAATTCCTAAGACAGTACTGCTGGTTACTATTCCAAGGCCACTAGCTTTCATGGGGGCTATGATTTTCAGTGTTTCTTTGTGACAAATGTGACTTCTAAAATGTAAATATTCAGATAGTGCGCATGGGCAGAATCTTCTGCTCTCTCTGGAGGTGAGCTTGGAGGTAGGAAGGGCGTTTAATTAGGAGGCGGGATGGTGGTGTACCTGAAACCTGCCACCTTCCTGCTCCACTAGAATGAAGATCTGGTGGGGGATGGCCTATGGTCAACATTCCCACCCTCCCCTACCAATTGAGATCCTTAAGTAGCCAGTTAATAACTACTTAAGGGCCTCATCCCACCACCACTGGGATTAACCCAGCTGCAGACAGGCCTGTCGCCATGTGGTGTGCAGAGCAGCTACAACCATGTGGTTGTCATTTTGGGGGGAAGGGGAGGATCCCTTGATCAATAGCACTCAGTATCAGAAAGGGGCCTTCAGAGAGCCACCTGCTTGCCCCTGCCCCTCCTCCTCCTCCTCCTCCTCCTCCTCGCAACCCCCACCCTGCGAACCTCCCCCCACCCCCGCCAAACTATTTACCTGGGGCCTAGTCCTGGTATTTTTTGATCCTGGGATTCCAGGGGCGTCTTCTTCCTGCAGCAGCCATGGCGTCCTCAGCGGCACTGCTAAGTGCAAGAGCTGCTGGACTCTGGTTGGCTAGCAGCTCTTGGTAGGCAGGACTTTTGCCCCCGGGGTCCTGATTCCAGGGGAAGGCCTGCTGGTGGTCTCGCCACTGCCTGATGTGGTTTGGTGGGCCTTCTTGAAAAGAGGCAGTGTGGCTGTCTTGCTAGTTCTCCAGCTGCCAGGCGAGATCCCTGACACCTCAAGAAGATTTTGCTGAATGTTGCAGATGTCTTGCTTCAAGAATCAGTACCTGGCTCGCAAGCCAAATGTAGATGCATTTAAACCAGGACAGAGTAAGAATAACAGATGGCGGTTCCTCCATAATTTTATCCATACCACATTATTCCCTAAATGAGACTGCCAATTACAGGGAGTTACAAGGCTGCCACCAGTTAGTGCTTTGAATTAACTTGTTACATGAAAGTTTTATTTATAATGACACTTGTAATGGGAATCAATTTATAGTATTTCAAGCATTTTCAATTTTCTTGGCTGGCTTCAAGAAAGTGGGCATTGTGGGGAATATGAGGAAAATGAAGAAGAAAATTGAGGTCAACAAATATGACAAGCACACCTGTTCCTTCTGCAAATTAGGGTGGCCAATATCTGGCATTGTGAACCCTGGATGAAGATGGTGTCTGGAGGAGCCCGGCTTACAGCACCACCTTAACCATCACTACAAAGCCCATGACGCACCATCTTTGGGAGCTGAAGAGTGCAGGTCAGGCATCTGATCCTGCCCAGCAATTTATGCATCAGCAAACTTTATTAATAAGTGTTAAATGATGTAAAAGCAACAAAAAATCTCTTGGCTAAATGATTTTAACATTCAGCAACATTAATGCTGACAAACTATTTAGTTAGTGAGTTAACTTCTACTCTCCATAGTTTGTCACTAGAAAATATGGCCTAGAATTTTGTCCGCTTGATGTCTGTTTCTCACCTACATGTGCTACATGAGCTACATGTGCTCCAAAACCACCAATGTAAAGACCAGGAAGTATTTGCTCAGTACAGTTGCTTGCCATATTGGTTAATGCCAAAAATTTGGCCTGCAGTGCCCACCTGGAACAAGCCTGAGGCCATTAACATGGGAATATTAAGGGCCTAACATTGATTTGTGGCCCTCACAGTCCTGAGGCAGCCAACAACAGCTGTGCCTGGAAGACCAGGTTGACAGAAAACCTAATAGGTGGTCCTTAAAGGCACCATGAAGGGATTGCATGTTGGACTGCAACTAACAAACTAAGATTTTAAAATACCCGAATGGAGCTGAGATGACCAGGACTGCTCCTTCCAAGCAAAGAAGCCAGGCCACCAACTGGCCACTGCTGTCCCCTCATTAATCAATACTACTACCTCCACATTGTTCATCATCTATCCACCCCACCTCTGCCACTACCCCTCTTCCACCATCACCTCCACCCACAAGTTCCTCACTCAAGGGGCACAGTGACTAATTCTGAGCAGCACAAATTAAGGAGCTTCAGATGGAGACCAAGAAGGTCTTGTGGTGCAGTGGGTAGCATCCCTGTCTCCGAGCCAGATGTTCCGGGTTTAAGTCCCAATCCAGGATTTGATGGCCAAGGAAGTTGGGTTCATGAGGTAGCCACACAAGTTGAGGATCGACTTGTAAATCCTTCTAACATACGCCAGTGGCAGGTGTAGGAGCGCAGCAGATTCATGGTCAGCCATTTGAGGGAAAGCCTCTACCATCACTATCCATAGCTCCAGGCTACATCATGCATATAAAAGTGTACGTTGCCACAGCAACTCACACTCCTTGGAGTGGAGGTGGGGGGTGGGGGGGGGGATGTTGGTTGGCTCATTTGGGTGGAAGATCAATTGCGGATTCAATTGGTGCCAAAAGCATGGGGTTCGATCGCTGAGCCAGCTGGGGTAGATGCGGGACCTGCCTCCTTGGGGGAGGTTATGGCGCTGTGGGTCAGACCTGCCTTTGGGCAAAGAACTGAAGAAGAGGGAGGGCAGCATAGGTTTAGCAGAATTATGCCAGGACTCCAAGGATTCATTGATGAGAAGAGGTTACACAAATTAGGGTGGCATCCTTGGGATTTAGAGGGTCAAGGGGAGAATTGATCAAAGGCTTCAAGATAGCAAGGGGAACAGACAGGGTAGATGAGGATAAGCTACTTATGCTGGTTGGGGAGTCTGGGACTAGAGGGCATAGTCTAAAAATTAGAGCCAGACCTTTGCAAAGGTGGACTTTGCGGGATTTTGCTCTGTCCAAATTGGCTGCTGCACATTGTACATTATACTGTGACCACACTTCAAAAGTCATTCATTGGCTGTAAAAAGATTCCAAGGTTGTGAAAGACCCTATAAAAATGCAAGTTTTTTTTTTAAGTGGAGTGGAGAAATTGGCAGGAGGAGGAGCAAGAACTTTGATTTTCTTCAAAAGTATGTGCCTTGTCACTGTTCCTGAGAGATTTCACTGGTGTTGGAAAAACTGCAAATGAAGGAATGGAAGAATCTCTGTGCAGTTGTATTTCTTACTTCATATTATTTATCAAACTGCAGGAGGCAAAGTTAATCAGCTGTGATTGGTTATCACGTCAGTGCATCTTATAAGCAAAGCTCGCATTGATTGGCCTTAGCCTGAAGGGGCGGATACCTGGAACCCAGTTTCTGGGAGATCAGCCTGATGTTTTTGAGCTCCATCATGAAGTACAGTTGTATTCAATGGGGAAAGATACTTCTTTTGATTTTCCTTTGTCCCAGTTTGAACTTCAAAGGAAGGGAATGGGTATAACTTTTCCCCCTGGAGCGACCTTCTGCTTACCTGGCAGTTGGGTTCGGTGTTCCAAGAACCTTTAAACTTTACTTTTTTGTACATTACATTGCTCTATTTGGGGCTTTTGGGGCAGTACACAAGTTGGTTGTTGTGTTCGTTAATTGGCAGCAGTGACTACGCCTCAAGCTAAGTATTTAATTGACTCTAAAGTATCTTGGAATGTCTTGATGTTATGAAAGGCACTACATAAATGCAAGTTCTTCTTTCTTTATCATTGTACTGATTAACGTTCCAAGTTATGAGGAATTACTGAAGTGCTAAATTGTCGGACCAGGGTTCGAATCCCATCGTAGCCGTTGGTGAAATTTTAATCCAATAAAAATCTGGAATTAAAAGTCTGATGATGACCATAAAACCATTGCCAATTGTTGTAAAAACCCATCTGGTTCACGAATGTCCTTTGGGGAAGAAAATCTGCTGTCCTTACCTGGTCTGGCCTACAAGTGACTCCAAATCCACAGCATTGTGGTTGATGCTTAAATGCCCCCGAACAAAGGCAACTGGGGATGAGCTGGCCTAACCAGCAACGCCCACATCCTATGAGCAAACTTAAAAAGAGTTGAGGTTATTTTAAGGTTATCACTCTGCTGTTATTTGACTATTCATTTCATTTCTTAATAAATTCAGTTTGCCCTTTATACTGTGAGACATAGAGCTGATCAAAGTATTTTTCCTACTGATAGAACCAGAAAGGGCTTGTGCTACCTTCAGTAAATTTATTTCTTTTTACCTCATTCCTCCTACCTCCCAGATTACTTCATGGATAAAAGTATCCTACAGTTGTGTTTGAAAATGGTTCTTTATCCTGGGTATGAGGTAAAAGGTATCAGGGAAGATTGAATGTGGGGGAGCACATGAAGATCTTCACCATTATTTAAAGTCTAGTGCAGAGTTCTTCAGTGCTGCTATGAACAGTATTATTCTGCTATTCACTTAAAAGTGCAGGAGGGTTTGTTTGCTGCATGTGATCACTTTGTAATGCAAGCAGCAGAGGCCAGTCTCCTAGAAAGAGGAAAGGTAATCAGCAATAATGGTTTCCATCTGGAAATTAAACACCAAACAGCCAGCTCATCCTTCACACTGTCATCACTAGCACCAATATTGGAGCCTCATGATCTGCTGCTTTGGACTTGGCAAAACAAAACAATCCGACGAAGATTGAAGAGATGCCAGCAGGAATATCTAGGAATATTAACGCTTTTTGGTGGGGAGTAAACAAAATACTTCTCAGAAAAGTCCTTGAAATATGTAAGTGAAATGCAAGTTGCCAAGACGAGATAAACTCAACGTGCTAAATAAGTCAAGATTATTTATCTGATATGACTGGAATGGTGACTTCAACTTTATCATTGCATAGGCCCTTCAATCATTTTGCTTACCTTGGAGTTGACAACATGGAATCCACTTTACGTGGAGTCCATGTCTGGAAGCAATTATTTGGGATTTTTATAGCATTGCTGCATTAAATTTTATTACCAAAACATGAGGTCTTTACATTACCTTCTACCATTTCTATAAATTTACCCTTGAGGGAAGTAGTTAGTGACATGCATTTCTTTCAGGTGAATGGATGAATGCTCTAAATAAGGGACTGTTCTGGAAACTTTCCTCATTCTAGTTCAGAGCTCTTCATGACCTGAAAATTCAAATCTAGATTGTAGAACTATCACTACATTTTGATTGTTGCTATGGAAACAGTTTTGTGCTTTGACTTGAAATGAATCTCAGTTTGCTATTTTGTCACTCTTTCACTCACTGTTCTCTACTTGCAAGTAGTTACTTGTAAATTTCCTCCTATCCGTATCACCCTTCCAAGCTGTTCTTTCTCCACCGATGCCATTGGTTTTAACAAAACTCGTTAACAATATCTTCAAGGCAAAGTTCTTCTTTCATTCTTATGGGAAATGGAACACTTTTTTTTTCCAATTCGGGGAACTAATGTCATCATTCAGACACTCCTAGTTCAGGTTTGCCATTGCTAGATGGAGAGCAAAAACTCCCGATCCACGCTTGCCCAATCTCCAAAGGAAACCTTGGTTCATCAATAATCTTGTGGAATGAGATTGCCTATTTTGTGTCGATTGACAAGATTTATGATGTAGGCCCATGAAATGAATCAAATCTGCCTACGTTCATTTGTGTAGGAGGCCTTGTTGTGCAATGGGGATATTCCCTGCCTCTGAGCTAGAAGCTCTGGGTTCAAGTTCCACACTAGGACTTACTTGATGGTCAAGGAAGGTGTGTTCAGTATGTGACCAAACAAGTTGAGTATTAACCTGTAAATCCTTCAAGTGACACCAAAGTAGGTGGTAAGACCGTGAGAGATTCTTGGTCAGCCTTGTGTTAGTAAGAATGTTGGAGCCTCTGCCATCACAAGCCATAGCTCCAGACTAAAAAGAGTATGTAAAGGTACCTGTTGCCACAACAACTCAGACACCCTGAGTGAAATATAACTCAACAGTAATACATTCATTTGTCATCGAATCCAGCCCTTGCTGTAAGAGTTGAATGCAGGCCGCAAAGGTGAAAGATCAGTGTTTAAGCCAAATGTAGCACACAACTCCCATTAACCTCTTTTTTAGATCCAACTGCGATCGAAGAAAGAAGCGGGAATGGAGCAGGAGTCAAGTCTAAAAGATAACAGGCAGCACTATATGGGGCAGAATTCTTTGCTTGGTGTGCGGGTGCACGCCTGACACGCTCAAGCGTAAGTTAGCACGTGATGATGATGGCATCGCGCACTTGCGTGATATTTCGGTTGCTGGGTGCGTGCTATAGTCAGAAGTGCACCCGCTGAGAATTAACAGGGCTATTAAGCCCATTAACGGCGCAATAAACTGGGATTTTGTGCAGCCCGTCCAACCTTATGGCCAGACGGCCTTTGCATTTTTCAGGACAGGTGAGACTTCCATCATTGAATAATAAAAAAAATAAAGATGCCTGGACAGAATTTTCACGTTGTATATGTTGAGGTGACTGTTTATGATGGTGGGCGTTTTTTCTCAGGTTTTTAAAATCTTTATTGTGTGTATTTAAGTTCTTCAGCTCCCTGAAGCAACTCTCTGCCTTCAGGGACCTTTCGTTCTGTGCTCCCCATGCCCGCCCTTATGTCTGCGCTCGGCCTCCTCCCGCCCCCAACCCAGGAAGCGCTGATCGTATCAGCATGCGCATCACGCTGGCTGCCCGGTAATTGGCCAGTCAGCGTGAAATCCCCGGTTGGGGGCCGATCGCAGCCGGCTGTCCGTTTTCCGACCTCTCTGGTGCCCGCCAATCGCTCCAGCCTGTCCAGCTGAAAATTCAGGCCATGGTTTGGGATGGAACTAGCTCCAAGCATAGTGAAGGTGTAACGGAGCCTTAAAATATCACCCCTTATATCCAGGCACAAGCGATGACCTTTCTAATTGCTGTAACTGTAACTATCATCTTGCAAATAGAAGTTACTGGAAAAAGGGTGATCAGAGACCTTAAAAAGCTGAAGAGGATCAAAAGTGTATTTATGTAGCACAGCTGCTTGTTGGAAAGATTCTGTGATAAAAATGTAATGAGAGGAAAATATTAACCTGCGTTTTGATTGAAATGCTTAGAGGTTATCTATATTCCACAATCTATGCCTCTGAAATGCAACTCCATTTTCTTATTTCTAGGTTCTCTCTTTTTTGACGCTCTCTGTGACTACTTCCATAATGAAAAGCTTTGAAACATTAATTTGAAGATATAGTTAGCTTAAAAACTACTCCTGAAACATGAAGTAGCCAGGCGATGAGATTTTCTTATAGAACGGTTCTATCACTCAGTGGTTCGCAGACGGTCAGAAATCAGACAGACGTAACTATTCATTATAGGATAATTGAATCAGTCAATGCGGAAAGAGGCTATTCAGCCCATCGTGTGTATGCCAGCTCCATAAAATAACTATCCAGTTAGAGTAACTCCTTCATTCTTACCGCCCAACCCGGCAATTTGTTTTCCTTTTCAAACATTTATCCAATTTCCTTTATGGAAGTTTAAATTAAATCTCTGACAGTTATCAATTTGGGTTCTCTTTCTTCATGATAACATGGCCATGAATGAATTTTCTCCAATTTTCACATCTTTGGCTGAGGTTTGCTTTCAGGCTACAGCAATAACCCAGACCTCAGCTCAGCGAACATTCAGTCAGCGGACACACTCGTGGAGGAGAGGGAAAGAAGAAGCAATGGCAGAAAGCATGTGAAGCTTCTTTGTTCTGGTGAATCAGGCCTACTCAATACCTGGACACCTTCTAATCTAGATTCACAGAGCCTTGTAATTTTCAGATTGCAAACGATGACTCTTTGATAAAGAAATAACCTTTAGAAATCCAAAAGAAGAAATTATTTTAACAAGTCATGGTTTTAAAAGTTAATCATATGTTGCAGGTACAAAATATGCAATTAGAGCACTGCTGAATTGAGAGTTTATTCCATTCATAAGGAACAATTTGATAATTTGCCACTTAATTTAGGCTAGAGGACACAAAGGTGAAATTCATAATCTTCAAACATGAGCAATTAGGGTTCTCCCCCCTATATATGTGAATACATGGAACAGGCTCACAATATAAGAAAGATAAAGCAGACCTCTGTTTATAAACAGCCATTCCTGTCACTAGGCCGTCATGACTTGCTTTACAGCCAAAGGATACTTTTTGAAGTGTCCCTCAAAGACATCTGTGTTCCTCTAATTCTGACCTCTTGAGCTTCTCTGATGTTAACTGCACCACCATTGGTGGCTGTGCCTTCAACTACCAAAGCCTTAAACTCTGGAATTGAAATTGTTCAATTTGTACATAACAAGGTACCACAAATAGCAATTAGATAAATAATCAGCTAAATGACAAGCCAAAAATGCTACAAATCTGAAATAAAAACAGAAATCTTTGGAAATACGGAGCAGATCAATCAACATCTATAAAAAGAAACGTCAAGCTATGAATTGCAAAAGTGCAACACTGCCAAATTTTTCTGTTTCTTTTCTTTTAAATGACCTGTTAATCTGTTTTAGTTGAGTGAGGAATGTTGGCAGGGCATCAGGAGAATTTTCTGCTCTCCTTCAAAATATTGCAATGAGAACTGTTATGTCCGCCTGGTTAGGCAGGCGGGTCCTTTGTTAAGTATCTCAGTCCAAAATACAGTACCTCTGGCAATGCAGCACTCCCTCCGTACTGTACTGGAGTGCTAGCCTAGACTATGTGCTTAAATCCTGGAATGGGATATGAATCCACAATGTTTTTGACTTGGATTACTATCAGTGAAATAACTGACACTTGGTGGAGAAGATAGTTGATTTGGGGTAACTACCTATCAATCAGTCAGATCGCAGGAGGCAGAAATAATATGCTTGATTTTCTTTCAAGGAGGGGACTTACTGACCCATAAAGTAAAAGAGGAACATTGTGGGGTGGAGGAACTCATGATAGGATAATTATACACAGATCCTGGCTTGAACTAACTTTGTTCTTCATTATCTTACATTCTTAACTCACCTTGTCAGTTTACTTACAAGTAGCTCAAATACTTGTGCATTTTCAGTATTTTCCTCCCTTTATTTACTTTCCATTAAGAAAGCCTGTATGTACAACAATGCAAAAAGCGTCAGTGAATTTAAAGATTCAGCTTTTCTATTTAAAATGTTTTGGCAGCTTTGGGGTGGGAAAGCACTTTTTGCCATTCCTCTCACGATAATTTTCTGCATAAGTGACACTGTTATATATTTCAACATCAAATTGCACCATATACTTGTGAACACATTTTAAAGCAGTTAAGCAAGCCATTTCTTCAAGCAGCATGTTGTTGGAAGTTCATAAATAGTTGCGGATTTGCTGGATTAAATATTAATCCATCTCACCATTGCTCATTAATGCTAAACCATCAGTAACTTAGGATAAAAAGTGCAATAGAATTGTCAAGATGGGATGGTAGAGAGTTAATAGTGAGATGAGAGTTGAGGAGGAATTTCTTCTATCAGAGGGTGGTGAATCTTTGAAATTCTCTGCTCCAGAGGGCTGTGGAGGGTCAGTCACTGAGTATGTTCAAAGCAGAGGTTGATAGGTTTCTAGACACCAATGACATCAAGGGATATGGGGATGATGCTGAAAGATGGCATTGAGATAGAAAATCAGCTGTGATCTAGTTGAATGGTGAAGCAGGCTCAAGGGGCTGAATGGCCTACTCCTGCTCCTATGTCCCTATGTTCCTAGGTGTTGGCCTCTCTGACCAGTTACTTTCTTCAGTGTAGAATTCGCTGAGAAAGGTGCTGTTGAAAATATGATTTGGTAAAAATTTTTGTTATTCTTTCTTGGGATATGACCACCGCTGGCTAGGGCAGCATTTCTTGTTCATTCTTCATTGCCCTTGAGACAGTGGTGGCAATCTGCCTTCTTGAACCGCTACAGTTCCTCTGGTGTAAGTACACCCACAGCGTTGTTAGAAAGTGAAGTTGTATTTTTTTTATTATTAATAAATTCTTTCCCACTACCATATTGATTGTTTATGTTTAAGCTGGTTGCTGAGGTTTGTTCTAAAATATACAGGTTTTTAATCAGTTTGTTCATTGCTTAAGCTGAGAGTTTGGGGGTTATTTACTTTCAGTTCTAACTTTGATCCAATATTGCTGTTTGTCCTGAATAATGCAATAAGCGAAACCTGTTTTGACTGGAATATAATTGCAGCCTGTGTATGTTGCTGGAATTGCCAGCAGATGTCCTCAGCACACCATGGTAAATCAGTCTCACCCAACGCTGCAGGATCTCTTCACCAAGCATCTACTTGTGAATTTAAAGCCTGTTTCATCCATGTTTTGTGGTGAGCCCATTATTTGAAACATTATTGTGACATTGCATTTTGGATGACAAGTAAGTTGAAGCATGGAACGTATCAACAATTTCAAATGGTTTAGATGACCTTTTTGTGGCTTATCAATCAAAATTCTCCCATTCTCAAAATATATCACTGACGTAAGAAAGCTAAGGGCAAGAAAACATAATTTGGTCTATCAAAGCTCACACTAACTCTCCTATTACATTATTCAAATGCATTTTGAATGTTGCTGTTACTTCCACTGGCAAATTATTCCAAACATTTATCACTCTTTGATGATGCTCTTCTTAATCTCTATTTTACATTTAGTTTTTTACTAATTTAAATTTGTGTTCTTTGGTACCACATTAATGCCACGTTGATGCAATCTGTTGTCAACTTGACCACCCTCCCACCTTGGAACAAAGAACTGATTTAACCCAGTACGGATACAGCCAGACCAAGAAACTTTTAAACCCCACCCCATCTCCCTGCAATCCACCCAAGAACAGCATATTCCCTGCAGTTCTTCCCCGACTAAATAACATAGCTGTTCCACTTAAAAATATCAGGTTCTAGAGTGGTTGAATCATGAAAGTCATAAAGTGTATGCATTGCTCCTAAAACAGAATGCATTAACAAACTTCTCTATGAGGGATGGATCATTCCCTCCCATCAGTTCAAAGTAAATTTCACCTTCCCTCAATACAATTAAGACAGTTGCTCCAGAACCTCAAAAATGCTTTGTAGATTCAGAGACAAACCTTCAACAACAGCAGCAAAAGAAAAGGGCCATGTCAAGTTCAAACATCCCACGCCAGCTCCACAAATCTCGTGTTATGCATTATTATTACTGAGTCTGGAACATGCCGTGTGAAGGAAAGTGGGAAGTGCCGGATCTTAAAGTTGCATTGCCAGCCGTCTGCCCAGTCAGCGAGTCTAGGAAATATTATACTCCATGATACAAGTCATAACCTTCTGCCTTCCAGGTCTTAGCCCATACCAGACCTTCATGGTCAGTGACCTGAGAGAGCACAGGGACTACACCAATCTCACAGTTCCTCAGGACTCGGCCAAAACTTTTTAAACCTACTCAGTGGAGTGTGGGAACCCCATCTGCAGCTAACGGGCGAGCACAGCTTTTGCTATTATCTGGAAGTTGTATTCCTCCACAGCTTCTGCATAATGTGACATCTCCCAATTCCAATGAATGACTTTCGGCCTCCTCGTGGAACTGGAGAAATACCAAGTGCCTGAGATGGTGTTCTTGGTTTTGCCCCATCATTCTCACCCCCCCACCCCTCACCAACTCCCTCAAACACAAAGCCCCCTTCAGACAGAGGAATGTGACCCACCCATTCACTGGTGTAATGTTATTAATCTCAGTGAATGGGATCACCATTATGCAGAACCATCCTCTTCTCTAATCTTACTGAATCTCGGAACAAAGAACTGATTTAACCCAGTATGGATACAACCAACCAAGAAACTTGTAATACTGTTCCTTCAAATGTCGTGTTATGCGCTGGCCTTCATTAAATAGTGACGATTTACCCATTGCTCCATACGGGACTGAAGAAACTAAGTAAGTAAGTTTGTGCATGCTTTGCCCTGGATTTTTGCAGAGTTGTGCACTCCACAGACCTTTGAAATGGCAGGACCTGGATTCGGAAGTCCTGTACCCACTTCCGAATTTTTGCCAGTAGGGGAAAGGGGGAAAGGAGTGACTCACACATAAGGGAAACCTGAACTCAGCTGGGCCATTTAAACTCAGTGCTGAGTTCAAGCAGACCCGATTTTTGCTGTGGGAGTTACAAATTTTTAAGTTAGTTGTAAATGCTCTTGAAGGATGGATAAGATCTATGGAACTGTCAAGATGTGAAATTACTTAAATCCCCAGCCCATTAAAAATTAAACAAAGGCTATCTGTGTCAGTGGGAATAGAAAAAAAAATCTATTCTGGCATGTACAATGGTTGTTTGTTGAACTATCATGATATTATTATTAATGTTTAGCTTCTTTTCACAATTTTTCATTATCTCAGCAGGGGATCCTAAATTCGCAGTTTGATTGACAGCTCAAAGGGATTATTAAAGGATTAGCTGAATTTGATATGGGTTTATGAATACAAGTCTGTTTTTATGCAAGATTAAGTACTTGAGAGGATTTTGAAAGGGCTTTCATGAATGGGAGTTTTCTTTCACTAAATAAAGGCTGTAATACATATTTAGATCTTTATTTTATTTCATATCAACTTGGCTCCTGAGGGCTGTCCATTGTGGATACTGAGGGAATTGGCATGGTGGGTGCAAGGGCAAAGGATAGTGGGTGGCATGGGGGCTAAGAGAGGCCATTGGGGGTGGATGGGTGTATGGGTTGGCATGAGTTAGCATGGGGAGTGGGTGGGGGTGTGTGTGTGAGGTGAGGACTAGAGGGCCTAGTATTTTATAAACTGCGACAAAATCACAGAGAAGCAAGGCAGGCCTTTTAAACAGCCTGCCCCGGCACTCAACAGCCCCTGTGGCCATCCCTGCTGGGCCCCGAGTCCATCCCAACGCTGCCCCCATGGAGTGAGGATCCTGTCATTCAGGTGAGTTTCTCATGAGTCAGGAGTGGCGAGCTGAGAGATCTCCTGACTCCCGCTAAGGAAACTTACTAATGGAAACTACCAATTATCAGAAAAAGTGGGAATGCAGAAAATACTGAGAAAACTCCTTGGGAATCTTATTTCTAAAAGATTATTCTCCAGTGAATCCAGTGCTCACGAATACTGGACAGTGAATTTACTGTAGCACAAAACTTAACTGACATAAGCTGATGCACTCCACCCAATCAAAAATACACCATGCATCACCTTTCAGAAATTCCACTTGCAAAAACAGCACCTGGCAGGATGACTTCATCGCTGCAGCAACTGGGCCAGGTACGAATTGAATTATATACCTCACCTGGAAACAATAAACACAAATGCTTCCATTCAAATAAATCTCATTAGTCTTGGCTACTAAGAGCTCTCACAATAGGATCATTGATTCATTATCCCCTCACAGGTTTACGACTCATTACACAACGTATATGTATAAATACATAATGGGAATTTTAAACCTACAAGACAGATGTTGTCATTTTCTTAATATCACAAGGAGGGTTAAGTCAGACAATGCAATCATTTCATGTGGTATATAATAGCTACTTATGTTGGATCTACCGCATTCACTTGGAAAAATGCCTTCTGTACAACAATAAACAACCTAGCCTCTGCCCCTGCCGTTTATCTGATGTACTGGAACAAGTTATTGTACTGTAAACCTAGCAGCCTTGATGTGTATCATATGATTTTTCAGTAAGTGGCCAATATTTGTGCCTGTAAAACCCCCTTAGAGATCACAATGCAACGATTACTAAACTTTCTCTGAAGTAAATCACTCCAGCCCTTACACAAACCCTCAGTTTAAAGGCAAACCGATCCTGCATTATTTTGTTACTGCTGTAGCTTGGGTATGAATGCCCCCTAGATTGAGGGGATGAATGGCACCTTTCCTTCTGTTGGCTACAAAGGTAGAAGGGAAAGGATTTTATTATCAAAATACTGGTTTGGCTAAGGTTGGTCATTGGCAATCGTGAAAAATGATGAACGGGGTATATCATGTTGATGCTGTAGGGATTTCAGAGATTTATGTTGAGCTTAAATTGTGGTTTAAAACATTTCCGTTTTAGGAATGTGAAATTCTCAAAATGTTAATCCCTTCTAATAGAAAAAAGAGATGTGTCATCATTATTGCTGCAATCACTTCCTGTGCATTGTTATCTTCAGGACAAGCTACATAATTTATTTTTGGGAGCTAATCGGGGAATGTTTTGATCCTATGATGGTTGATGAGGAGTCAATTAATAATCTATAGGTACAGTTACATTGCTATTTTGTTGGAGTGGTGGTAGGGACACCACATAGGTGATGGTCATCCTCCAGTACATCATTCAACAATATTATTGATATATAGGCACAGATGGTGGGTATTGATAGGCCTTGTGACCAGGGGTGCATCACATTTGAAATAAAACAGAAAATTCTGGAAATACTCAGCAGCTCTGGTGGTATCTGTGGAGAGAGATACAGAGTTAATATTTCAGGCTGATGGCTTTTCATCAGAACTGGGAGAAGTTAGAAATATAATAGATTTTAAGTAGGTCAAAATGTGGAATGTGGAAAAAGAACAAAAGAGGAGATCTGTGATGGAGTGGAAGATGGGGGACACTAAGTGACAAAAGATTGGTGCAGCAGAGTCAATGGGAACAGAGAAACAGAAGCTATGTCTCGAGGAGACAGAATAATGAACAGTTGCTGTAAGAAAGAAAAACCAAGAGGAAAACTTAAGACTGACCAAACTGCAAAGAAAAGGAAACAAAGTGGGGGTTGGGTTTACAGTTAAAAATTGTTGAACTCAGTGTGGAGTCCAGAAGACTGTAAAATGCCTAATTTATGAAAGGTGAGGTGCTGTCCCTTGAGCTTGTGTTGAGCCTAATCCTGCCTCCATCAGAATGGCACATATACCTAGGATCACTGGATAACAATTAGAAGCAGGAAATTTGGATTTCAACTCTTCCCACCACTACTTCACCACCCACACAGATTCCCCTTGCTCAGTGCTGCTGAGACCAGTCTAGCATGATGAATTGAGTTAACTCAGCACAGACTGGGGCTGAAACCTCCGATCATTGTAATATCTCTGTTGTGAGCTTACCCACCATTACTGGTAAAATGAATCAGAAATCTTTATTCCATTTTTACAGAGACACTTTTGTTACAGTGGTTCTCAAAATGCGATCTCTAGACCACTGCTGGTCCATAAAGATTTGCCAAGTGGTCCAAAATGGGTTGATCCAAAATGCAAGTCATGGATGCACAACACCATTGCCATATGAGAAAACAGGCTAGAACCCTCAACCTCACCACTCATGTGATGTCACACAACCAGTCCGATTCCTGCATGCATGGCACCATCACAAGTGTGAACAACGACAATGTAGTTTTTACAGCAAGATTTATGTTACCATTGATTTTATTTAATTAATAGAGATGTACAAAATTACTTTCTCAGAAGACGATTACTGTGGTGATTTTCTAACATACTAGAATGTTTCAAATAAATTTGCTGTCTTATAATATTAATGCTCATAATACGAAAAAGCCTAGATACAAATTTACACCAATGTGCCTGACATAGGCGATGCACGGGCCAGTACCCATGTTGTCCACGTAGCATTATTCAGTGATAACAATGAAGAATGCTGTGCAGGTGGTGGCCCACCACTGCCTTCCCCCAAGGAATCATAAGTCTACGCAGCACCATTGGAAGCGGCGCTACTCAAACAAATTTCTCCCCCATTGGGTTTAAAGGCTACAGTACCTGCATGGCTGTGATGAACAAAAGGCCTTTCTACCATGTAATTTTTTTGGCTATATTATTAATTTAACAGTAATGGTCCCTTGCACACTCTGGGATTTGGCCTTTGACCAATAAGTCTTATGTAAAAAACAGCGACATTTATCCCACAATAAGGTTCTCACAACCATGGATTTGTCAATTTTTTTCATTATTGAACCTGATTGAAAATTCAAAATATAATAACGCATTTTCTTCCTCTATCCAAACAAAATAGTTACTTGGCAAAAGGAGAATACAACATGAGATTATTCTTAATCAAATTAACTAATTATTGCCACCACAAAATATCTCATCAGCATTAATGGTAACTTATGGAAACTATAAATATTTCACCGCTACATGCAATACATTTATGTGCATTGTTAAATTAAATATCTAAAGTAAATGATTAATTCATGGCAGACACAAAAAGTATAGACATTTTCAAATTAATACTAGAAGAGAACAGATTTTACTTGAAACTTTATTCTTTCATGGGATTTGGGCATCGCTGGCAAGTCCAGCATTTGTTATCCATCCCTAACTGAACTGAGTGGCTTGCTGGACCACGTTAGAGAGTAGTTAAGAGTCAACCACATTGCTGTGGGTCTGGGCTTGGCCTAAATAGCCAAGTGGTTATGGTACCAGGTTTCTAACCCCCAAATCAAGAGTTCAAATCTCACAATGGCAAGTTATGAAACAATGTAACTTTCTCTGAAACAGATGGAAACAGGTTTGTACTCAAAAGAATTGCTGTGGGTCTGGACTCATATGTAGACATTAAGGACAGCGGATTTCCTTTCCTAAAGGGCATTAGTGAACCAGATGGGTTTTTGCAACCATTGATGATAGTTATCATGGTCACCATTATTGAGACTAGCTTTTAATTCCAGATTTATTGATTAAATTTAAATTCCATCAGCTGACATAGTGGGATTTGAATCCATGTCCCTGGAGCATTTGCCTGGGCCTCTGGATTACCAATCCAGTGACATTACCACTACACCACCATCTCCCCCAAATTGATTATGTTTGCTCATATATGTGCTAATGTTTGTTATTAAATCATTACATTAATCTTCTGAGAAACTAATAGTTATCTTACATCTATATTGACCAAATAAAATGAACAGCAATATGAATCTTGCTATAAAACTACACTGATGTCGCTTGTGCTTATGACAACTACGCAGGTGGAAGATAGTCTGGTTGTGTCACATCACACAAGTGGCGGAGATAAGGGTTCTGGCCTGTTCTCTTGTATGGTCTCGGCTGTGGCATTGGGTATCAGTGACTTGCTTTTTGGACCAGTCTGTGGAACTCCTGGAGGGCTATCATGCACCACACTTTGAGAATCATTAACCTAAAAATTTGGTTTAATTGTAGAGATTCCTACCTTTAATAATTATTAATGAAGTATGACTTCTATTGTGTATAATCCCTTGCAATCATGCCACTTATTATGAATCTTAACATAGGTCATTTGCAATTCACCACTATCATCATCAGTACCATTTCTCATCGAGATCGAATAGAATTTAATGCTACCTAGATATTTGTTTAGAAGCTTATTTTAGTTTATCATTCATCCATGATAGTAGTATGAGTAATTTCTGTGGCTATTGCTTCCTTAAGTCAGTGACCGTGTTGCCTTTTGGAGGATGGCTCCTTTTCTTTTTAAATTCCTCTTATCGGGAAACGAAACTCCCATCTCTAACTAAAATACCTGTAGCAGAAAATTGGGGATTTGGAGCAACACTTGACATGAAGAGAAGATGACATGAAATTTAGATTATTTAAAAGATCTTGGCCAGAATATAACGTTCGTCGGGTGGGCGTGCGCCCGATCCGACCATATGGAAAATGATGCGCGATGACGTTGGGCGAGCGTTCCGAGGTCATTGTGCACTCGCGCGATATTTCGGCCGGCGGTCAGACAGGCGGGATGGCCAGCGCCCCCGCCGACAATTAAAAGGCCTATTAATGGCATTAAAAAGGCAACTGAATGAAATTTTTCGCTGCCCACCCAACCTCACAGTTGGTGGGCAGGCGAAAAGGCCAAGCGGCCTTTGCATTTTTTTAGGAAACCTCATCCACGGGCGGGATGAGGTTTCCACCAGCTATCAAAAATTAAATAAAAATTGAAACATTTCATTAATAACCTGCCCTGCTCATGTGACAGAGGCACATGAGGGGAACATATTTTATAACATTTTAAAAATCTTTATTTGCAATGTTTTAAGCTTTTCGTCTCCCTGAGGCAACTCTGTGCCTCAGGGACTCTTTCTAGCGCGCACCTGCGCATGTATGCAAACTTGCGCTCTTGCCCTCCTCCCTTCCCCACGCAGGCAGCACTGAGCACTGCTGTGCGCAACTCGCGCTGGGCAGATCTTAATTGGCCCACCTGCGTGAAATCGCGGTCTGGCCTTGATCGCGGGTGGAGGTCGGCTTCCCAACTGCCCCGCCCACCTCCGCTAAGCCCGCCTGATGAGGGAAAAATCCTCCCCCTTCAGTTGTAAATTTGCAAATTTGGTCAGTTCATGTTAAGCAGAAGTCCGGGCAATGGCGGTCGTTCAAGCTGTTAATAGATCGGAGCATTTTGTTGATTTAAATTGCTAATTACGACATCAATGTAAATTGCAAGGATATATTCTCACAAGGATCAGCTGGTGGTTTATTCATGGTGAATGTCAATTTTATGTATCAAGTGAAACAAATAGAACTTGCTGTTGAATGGATTGTATCCATCTAGTTGAGACCCACATGCATGTGTGTATATTCTAACTGTTGAATGTGGATTTTAGATTTTTATCATTAATTTGAATTCAGTGGATCTCATTTCAAAAGAATTAAATGTGCAAGGCAAAAAGCTTTAACAAAAAAATGCCTCTTTTTTCAACAATGCTCAAGAACCAAATGTTTGAAAGCAAGGTATTAATACGACAGTTCTGCCAACTTCTGTCTCTGAGTAGGTAAAAGACTCACTTTAGGTTTCCTGTTTTAGAGAAAGGTTTCAATATATTTTATGCTTATACTGGAAGTAGTGAAAACGTACAATATTACTGAATTCGCCTTGCTAATAGGCAGGACTTGGCTTTCAAAAAATCCAAAAGAATAGTTTATTTCTTTTGAAACAGTTCTTAGAATCCTTTGTACTTATGGTTTATGTTGTACTTGTTAATATTATGCTTCATAGAATTGGTTGATAATATTAAGTAAGCATACTATTTATCAATAATAAAAAACAGAAAATGCTGAATTACTCAACAGGCCAGGCAACATCTGTGGAGACAGAAACAATTAACATTTTAATTTGGTGACCTTTCACTGGTGTCCGAGTTTTGTATTTGCATTTAAAATATGGCACTCTGAAGTGTGTGATATTAAAGGATGAGCCTGCATTTAATCCATTAAGTAGTTACTGTGAGTGAGTGCAATTATTAATCTCTGCATCACATAATTTTGAAAGTGTTTATATTTGAAACTTAGCTTTGATTTTATGTTTCAGCGTTCTTGTGCACAAACTAATACATGTAATAATAAAAAAGGAAAATACTGCGGATGCTGGAATTCTGAAACAAAAACAAAAATAGCTGGAAAAACTCAGCAGGTCTGACAGCATCTGTGGAGAGGAACACAGTTGACGTTTCGAGTCCGTATGACTCTTCATCAGAACTAAGGAAATAGAGAAATGAGGTGAAATATAAGCTGGTTGAGGGGGGTGGGACAGGTAGAGCTGGATAGAGGGCCAGTGATAGGTGGAGGCAAAGAAGAGATTGCCAAAGATGTCATAGACAAAAGGACAAAGGGGGGTTGACGGTGGTGATATTATCTAAGGAATGTGCTAATGGGGACATTAAGGGTAGAAAGCAGGACAAGCAAGTGGCAGATGGCCCTAGTGGGGGTGGGGTGGGGGGAAAGGATCAAAATGTATTAAAAAGTGGAGATAAAACAATAGATCGAAATAAATTTAAAAGTAGGTGGGAAAAGAAAAATATATTTTTTTAAAATTATAAATTATTGGAAAAAGGGGGATTGGAAAGGGGGTGGGGATGGAGGAGAGAGTTCATGACCTGAAGTTGTTGAACTCAATATTAAGTCCGGAAGGCTGCAAAGTGCCTAGTCGGAGGTGCTGTTCCTCCAGTTTGCGTTGAGCTTCACTGGAACATTGCTGCAGCAGGCCAAGGACGAACATGTGGGCATGAGAGCAGGGTGGAGTGTTGAAATGGCAAGCGACAGGGAGGTCTGGGTCACGCTTGCGGACAGACTGAAGGTGTTCCGCAAAGCGGTCACCCAGTCTGTGTTTGGTCTCTCCTATAATATAATATGTAATAAGAATAGCATCTTCCTAACTCGATGACCAAGAGGTTCACTGGGGCCCTGAAATTATACTATGAAATAACTCACTTTACAGCTTGAAACATTTACCTGAAGTTCCTCTCTTTGTTACTTTAGCAAATGAGGTAACTCATTTCAAGTAAAATGGTGGTTGGAGAGGAATTCCAGATGAACATGTTAAGCTTTGTTTTGCTGAGGGACCTGTAGAATAATTTGAAAAATTGTCTTTGATTAATTTGTCCTGACATTTCCTCACTTAATCCTAAAGCGAGATGAAAAGCCTGTTGATATCGGCCGCTAGCCACGATTAAACTGCTTACTGTGTTTGTAATAACTGATACAAGTATATATTGGGTAAACAGGATGTGAAGTTATGTACCTAATGAATATAATAGATCACTATCATTCACTCAGAGCTTCACTCTGAGTGCCTTAATAGGTTGATCATATCATGCTAAAATCAAATGTAGATGTATATTAAATAGCTCACTGCAGTACTCATGTTACAGAATATTATTTCAGAAAACGTCTATAAAAATGGAATACAATGCACTTTTGCATCTTTCAGGTACAAGTGTAATATAACATTTTCTTACCCTGATAGCTTCATGTACATCCAGAAATAAATACATATGTATGTTTTATTTTTTAAAAAATCCTTGCTGCAGATTGATTATTTTAGATCTTCAATAAGAGTCGATTCTACACAAAGTCACATGCTGGCAGACCTAATACCCTGGAACCACTGGAATACAACTTTATCTGCCACAGCAACTGGTTATAATTATGAAGAAGCCAAAATTGTTGATAAAACTGATTGAACTACATGCAGTTTGCAACAGAGCTTGCTCAATATGAAATATGTTAACTACGTACACAATATGTAGGATCACATAATTCCACCAAAGGTTTCAAGGCTAAAGCCACCATCCAATGTTATTCAGTGTTATTCAGGAAATATTTCGCTTACCATAATTATTCACACATACGTGACCAGTGACATTAGATATACAATATCATTGATGCTTAATGAAAATCCAACAATAAATAAAGGACTTTGCACCAATAACCCTGGGAAAGTTTACCTCCTCCAGGTTTTACACCTTGTAAAATGACCCTGGGCCTCACTGAAGCAGAAAAGCCAGATTGCTTGTGGCTGGAGGTGGGTGGGGGGTGGTGGTTAGAGAGGGGAAGAATATAATACAAATATCTGAACCTAAACTCTGCAAATGTTTCTCTTTTCCAAGACTGGTACCAGATTTAATTTCAACTTCCAAGTTATCTTAACAATGGTAAACACACACAATGGCTGAACTATCCTGTTGAAAACAGATTCTTATTGAGCTTTAATGAATCCTTTTTATCTAAAGAACTTCTACCATTTAATTAATATTGTTTATATAACTATCCTGGTTTGCTTTTTCCAAACTGAAGTAAACACTTTCAATAGAACAGACGTTCAAAAATTGAAATGAGTTACATTATGGAACAGGCTATGTTTCCTACCATTGACAATGAATTGGATGGTGGCTTTAGCCTTGAAACCTTTGGTGGGATTATGTGAAGCTACATATTGTGTACGTAGTTAACATATTTCATATTGAGCAAGCTCTGTTGCAAACTGCATGTAGTTCAATCAGTTTTATCAACAATTTTGGCTTCTTCATAATTATAACCAGTTGCTGTGGCAGATAAAGTTGTTTTCCAGTGGTTCCAGGATATTAGGTCTGCCAGCATGTGACTTTGTGTAGAATCGACTCTTATTGAAGATCTAAAATAAGCAATCTGCAGCAAGGATTTTTTTAAAAATAAAACATACATATGTATTTCTGTTTCTGGATGTACATTAGCAAACAAATGCACCATATAAACAATGTGGATTGTCTCTCTTCATTTGTAGCTCTATATCGTCATGATTCAATGTGTGCTCTCACTCCATCATTATCTTCAAATCATTTTCGACTTGAGGCTTTAGCAAAAGACAGGTGAATGAATGCATGATTTTTAACCTAGTGTGAGAAGATATAGCACCTTTTTGGTTGATCATAGATGATGTAAACCTGGCCTGCAATTTAATTTAAAAATAATATTTGCACGTTTAATGTGCAGCCTAGCTAGCAGTGGCGAGATCAATAAAGAAGCAAAGGACCAGACCTCCTTAATGAGATAGCATGCTTAATGAATAGCATTGATATCACTTTGGAGGAAGCTGGTGCGTGTTAGCATCAGGCACTTCAATGGTGGACTTACCTCTTTCTTCCATTTATCAGTGGCAGAATGACATGCAGTGGTCGTTGAAATAGCTGATGCTGACTTTATGGAAAATATTAACTCCTTAGCATTGATAGACAACATCTTGGCGGGCATCGACATTCAATAATATTTCTAAAAGTCTAGCAAACACCAAAAATAGTGAGGGAAGTTGAATTTGGAATGCAGACTGCCTCTTGGAGCTCAGTTAGCACTGACAGCTTGCCAACTGGAGGCTGAAAGATTTGGCAATTTCTCTGCAGAGCTGAACTGCAACTGCAACTGCAAGCCTATAGCTTTGTCTTAGGGAGGGTGGATGGTGGGTGGCAGAGCTGTCGGTATTTGGACTGGAGGGGCCTGAGAAGGAGTGGTCTTGGGCAGGAAGATTGAAAACTATTACCGGAAGGAATTTGTGAGTGACCCCTTTGAGGAAGGCAGATTTGACCACTTTATTGACAGTCCACAAGGGTGGGGCTTTTATGATGTGGACTTTGCATGTTTGCAGTTCAAAGTTGTATTGAAGTTCTATGTACATTATAGGACCCCAGGTTGCATACATTAATGAAACTCCTTCCTGTTTCTATGGGAGACTTTGATGCACATTTCCTGGCCTGCCCCAAGGTTTGTTCATTGACATAAATTGAGAAGCAAAGGGGCAAACAATTTATACTGAGTGAGAAAAGCATAATTGAGCCATGTTTCAAGCTCGACTGATAACTAACTCGAGTGGCATTTTCCACTAACAGGTTATTGCCGTCAAGCCAAAAGACGTGCTGCTCACCATTCAAATGTATAATGTGGTGTATAAATTTCAGTGCCAGAGCGATTCCAGGTACATAGGCCATTGATATGTACATCAAATCAATAGCATGCCCCTTTGGTTGTTTGCATTAGGCAGAGTAGTGACCATACTCAACCAGCCCGTGCTTGCAAAACTCAGAACATAATGTCTAACATTAGATGTGCTTCCATGACTGGCCAGCACTTGCTGAACAATCCTGAGTGTGCTAAGAATTACACTAAGAATCAATTTAAGCTTATCAGTTGGGTTTTCAACGTGGCTCACTTACGCTTGCTAAAAGCTACATGTATTCATGCACAGGGGCTGATCCTCTGCAGTCAAAAGGAACATGTCCAGGCATTCCATCTTTTTTCAACTAAGCAAGAGCCTGGGGAACAATAGTTCCCTCGTGCACTCTCCTTGGCAACACCTCATCCAATCAGAGTGGACTTGCCATCTAACCAGTACCCTTTTCTCATGCAGTATAAATTGTTGTTCCCATTGAAATTTGGCATTCTTGCATCTGTCCTGAGGAGTGCAAGATGAAAAGCTTCAAAAGCATGTCTATTTTTCATCAATACTTAAGTCTAACATTTCTGAATGCCCAGTAAAGGATTAAAAAGGATCTTCTCCCAGGTCTCCAAATTAATATTTAAATAAATCTCCTGCCTATTTGAGGTAAGCATTTCCAAAGACACTATCCTTTCCATAAGAGATTGCGCAAATCCAAGCTAATAGCCCATACTGCTGGGAAAAGAGGATAGGGAGGTTTGATGGTAGAAATGTAGGGATGATAAACATTCTGGAGTGCTGGCTGATTATCATTGAGGATCAGTCCCACTCCAAGATTTGTGCACTAAATCCTGGCTGACCCTTCAATGCAGCGCTGAAGCATTGCTGCAATGCTGAAGGTGCCACCTTTCTCCTCATCTTGGCCCATCTGCTCCCTCAGGTGGATATAAAAGATCCAATGGCACAATTTGAAGAAGCGGAAGGGGGAGTCTTGCTCAATCCCTCAACCAACTTCACAAAAACAGATTATCTGGTCACTTAAATAATTGTTGTGTGTGGGACTTTTTTGTGCATATGTTGGCTGCTATGTTTCTTACAGTGCCTGCAGTTTAAAAACACTTAATTGGATGTAAAGCACTTTGGAATATCCTGAGATTGTGAAAGGTGCTATATAAGTGAATCAACAGAAGGGGGTAGTTTGGTGAAGATTTTGGTGATGAGTATGGATGCAGATTGTACAGGAAAATACCCATGCACATTGAATTTGATAAGAAGTACCCTGTAGTGAGCACTGTTGACCTAGACCCAACTTAGAACATTAAGTGCTGCAGGAATTGGCTTTAATTCAGGGTGAATCTAATAACCTTTTTCCACTAAAGAGGGATTTATTAGGTGTTGAATGCACCCAGGCTTGTTTACAAAAATTTCAAAATATATCTAAGAAACATAAAAAGCCTAGAATAATCACAGAGAACAAGTCAAAAAAATGAAACAGGGTGACTCGTCAACTGTTAGTTTTACTTCTCTGAACTTAACATTATTTACATTTGGACATTTCTGACATTCCTGACTTCAAAGCTTCTTTAACTGTATGTAGAAGTGGAGTAGGTTGGCGTTGGACAAGAGATAGGCCAAGATTTGTGTGTCAAGAAGGCATTGCAGCTGGTGACCCCCCATTAATCTCCACAAAATCATCAATTTTTAGTTCCTCTACCAAACCATGCAGATGGCCACCTTCAACCTCATAAAGATAAAGAAAAAAAATAAATCTTTGCTTTAAAAGATAAGCTAGTCAGGTCATATTTGGTAGGAAAAAAACCCCAAAAACCTGCAGTAGAAATCTGTAATTGTTCCTGCATTGGGTTTTTGTGAGATCTGCAGGTTAACACATGTTTGCCTGTGAAAATCCAATGTTGTTCATTCGTGGACAGGAATTTGAAGTAACAATGACCAATTGTGATTTAGAAATATTCATGTAAGGTCATTT
Organism: Carcharodon carcharias; assembly: GCF_017639515.1. Classification (NCBI taxonomy): domain Eukaryota; kingdom Metazoa; phylum Chordata; class Chondrichthyes; order Lamniformes; family Lamnidae; genus Carcharodon; species Carcharodon carcharias. Next base: position 9,791,263 of record NC_054491.1, on the reverse strand, counting down.
TTCTGTGGCCGTTAGGAAACCAGGGCTTGGATTTTCCAGCCCCACGATGGCTGTGTCATGAGGAGATATTAATGTCTATAATGTTATTGGAACTTGTTTTTCAATTGGAATTGTAGCAGTGTCTGTGTCTATGTGTGTGTCTATATATGTGTGTGGCTTAACTGGATTAAAGACAGCTAGCCTGGGTGCTTTGATGTATAGTAGCTTTGAGACATTAATTAGATAAACTTGAGGAGGAGCATGTAAAGTGTAAATTTGACATTTGTTGAATAAACCATTCAAAAGAATGGGTAAAATCTTGCACCTAGCTGGGAGATGCCAAGCAATGTGTTTATATTATTAATAACATTGGTGGAATGAAAGGATTATTGTAAGGAGAGGTAAAATTAAAAAAACTCAGTGAAACCTACAATGGAAAACTTACATTCAAAAGGGAAGCTTGGTATTAACAGAAAGGAGTTTTTGTGTGTAAGTCAGGAGGCATTTAAGATTTAACCAGCCTACCACTATGTCTGCAAAGGAAACATATTGAAAGGAACCTTATTTTTAATTTGTAAGGTCAAATGTGCTTTGCCTCAGGCAGAATTTTGCTGTCAGCGAGCAGGGGGCGGGGCCCACTCACCGGCTCGTAAAATGACGCGGGATGACATTGGGAGGAACCCCTGACATCTTCCCGCCCCACTTAAATCTTCAGGAAGGCGGGGACACAGCAAAATCAGCTGTCCGCCTGCCGACCTGTCAATGGCCAATCGAGGCCATTGACAGGATCATTTAAACAATTAAAGGACCTGCCCGTCCAACCTTAAGATTGGAGGGTTGGCCAGGAGCCTTGGCGGGCAATAGAAAAAACATGAAACCTCATCCAGTGGTGGGATGAGGTTTCACGCAGGGTTTTAAAAAGTTTAATAAAGTTTTGCTATAATTTACGAACATGTCCCATCTCATGTGACATGAGGGGGACATGTTAGGGAATTTTTTTTTTGCTATTTTTAATCTTTTTAAAAGTGTGAGCGATCTCCCTGAGGCAGCACTTAGCCTCAGGGAGATGTGAGCTCTTTCGTGCGCATGCGCGAAACAGCGCACTCTCGCTTTTGGGGAATCCCCCCCCCGCCCACTCAGGGAGCGCATAGTGCTCCCCACCGGACGTCACGCTAGGCGGGCCTTATTTGACCCGCCCACATAAAATGGCGGCGGGGGCTGCTTCTCCGGGGGGGGGGGATCAGCTCCCCGCCCGCCAGAGATTGGGTCGGGCCAGCCCACCCAACAGGCAGAACATTCTGCCCCTGGTGTCTGTTTAAAGTCTATGGGTAGACTTTTGCCCTTGACAGGCAGGCTTGGGGGGGTTTGGGGGGGGGGCAGGCGGGGTGGTTGGGAAGCCGACCACCTCCTGCGATTGGCACCACACCGCGATTTCATGCTGGCGGGCCAATTAAGGCCTGCCTAGCGTGAAATGTGAGTGGCAGCTCTGAGCAGCTGTCTGTGCGTTGTGGGGAGGGGTGGGTGGGGGTGGGTGGAGAGCGAGCTGGCCCAGCGTGAACTTGGTGCGTGTGCACGAGTGAGAGTTGCATCAGATGAAGAGGTATAACAAAAAATAATAAAGAAAATAAAAAGGTAACAAAACATGTCCCCTCATGTGACTGTGTCAGGCGAGGAGGTCAGGTGTCGTAATGCAGCTTCCATGGGAGGGACCCTGTGGGAGGAGAGGCGCAGGTAAAAGGGATGCAGGACAAGCAGAAGGGGCCCCAGAAGACACTACCATCCTGCTGCTAGGGTTCACAGGTAGCGATGCAGCTAACTCAATATGTCTGAGGTGCAATACCGAAGTAGGCTCCCCCTCTCCAAGGAGATCGTGATCTCCATTTGTTATATGACTGGGCCTGATATCACCTTGCGCTGCATGGGTGGAAAGGCCACAGTGGCCTTAAACTTCTATGCCTCTGGCTCTTTCCAGTGGTCAGTGGGGGATCTTTGTGGAGTCTCCCAATCAGCCGTCCACAGTTGTGTCAAGCTGGTTCTGTTCAGGCGGGTAATGACATTTATTTATTTCCGTATGGGCGAGGCCAGCCAGGCTGGGTGAGCCAGAGGCTTCGCAGTGATTGCTGGGTTCCCCCGCATCCAGGGTGCAATGGACTGCACATATGAGGCCATCAAGGCACTAGCGGGTCAGCCGGGTGCCTTTGTCAACGTGAAGGGCTTCCACTCGATAAATGTTTAGTTCATGTGTGACCACAGAATACAGATTCTACAAGTCTGTGCAAGGTACCCTGGCAACTCCCATGACGCTTATATCCTGAGATGCTCTCAGGTGCCAAGGATCTTCAGTGCTCCAGCCCGGCTGGGTGGATGGCTGCTGGGTGACAAAGGCTATCTCTTTAAAAGGTGGCTCATGATGCCTCTCCACCACCCAAGAACGGAGGCAGAGCAGTGTTACAATATGAGACATGCCTCTAAATGGGCAGTGATAGAGAAGATTGGCCATCTGAAGTTGCGTTGCCGATGCTTGGACAATTCAGGGGGAGCACTACAATATCCCTCAGAGCGGGTGTCACTGATAGTGGTTGCAGGCTGTGCTCTCTACAATCTGGCATGGGCACGTGGGTCCCACTGGAGGAGGAGCATCTTGATGCAGCTCCATAGACCACAGATGATGAGTTCGATAGTGAGTCGGAAGAGGAGCATGGTGAGGAGAACGCTCAGGTTGTGGAGGCAGACCTCGGTATCCTTCAGGGAGGCAGGGACACCAGAGGTGCCTTGATCCAATGCTCCTTCAGCTAGGGCGCCAAAGATCTGTTTTTACCTCATGCCAGGGTTGCCACCTCCATCCACGATGTCTGAAATGACCATCCCACTTGAACCCCAAGTCCACTCAGTGCCTGTGCAATAAAGTTTAGAACGACTCACGCCCATACTGGCGTACAAAAAAAACGTGACTCATGATCAGGCCATAATGACAGAAACAAAATTTATGTAATTTTCATCATCAAAACAAATTAACATTACCATCTCTGGTGTTCATTCCCACACAAGTAAACATAAACAAAACATTTCAGAACAGAAGATCACCCGTGATCAGTCCCACTTATACTTACGGTGCCTTAAACTTACATTTCTGAGTTCTATGTCTTGGTGCCCCTCTCTCGCTGGCACCGACATTGGAGACAGCCTGCTGACTCTGCTGTCTTGTTGGCCTTGTTGACCTTGGCGGGTGTCCTCTGGCTAGTGGAGCCTGTGCTGGCTCCGCCTGGGAGGGAGCGGCCAATGCCACAGCTGGCATCTCCCTTGTCATTGCAGCCTCATCAGATGCCATGGTCACCGGCAGAGGGGCAGAGGAGCTGCTGCTGTCATCCTTAGTGCCCTGAGAGGAGCCCACAGATTCAAGAAGCAGCTCGTGCGCCAGCGTGAGGTTGCTCTGGACCTCTCTGCTTGCCATTGACGGGTGGGCACCTAGCTGGAATACTGGGTCCCTCATCCATCTCTCACACTGGCAATGACCACCTCAGACTTGTACTAAGTGTGGTAGTGGGCGGGAAAAGGAACATTTTTCCTGTCGGCCACAATGGTGGGTTTTCGCACCGTATCATTCCAATCCTGCCCCATTAATCAAGCTTTCCTGGAAACACGCTGTTTTGATGGTGGACGGGCTCTGATTCACCCACCACGCCATCACGTCGCTGCTTCCTCACACTAGTCGCGTGCACACCTCTCAGTACATCCAGCCCAGGACGGCTGCACAGAAGATATGGTCCCGAAATGCAAAAAGACTGCAGCTCCCTGGTGTAGTGACGCATCGCTCGAGAACCATTTGGATGCACTGGAGGCTCGCCGGGATGTCCGCTACCCCTGTTCTGGCTGCTGGAGGGGCTAATCTAGCATGGGAGGCAGTGACAGCAGAGCTCAACACCAATGGCCTGCAAAAGAGGACAGCCACCCAGTGCCGCAATGGGATGAATGGTCTCATCCATTCTGCCAGAATAATCCACTCCTCTCATCACTCTCCACTCACACACTCACAAACTCACCACACATCCGGAGGGATCTCACACCTCAAGGGACAGCACCAGTAATGCTCTCACACACCCTCACATCTACATCAGGCTCATATCCTCTGGAACTCGTGTCCTCATCCTGTCCATGGCTCCGCTCACCACACAAACATTCCACTCAGTGCCATGTGTCCTGCTCACACTCTCTCCATCTGTTATCATGCAGGAGAAGCTGGCTCACAACAGCAAGGAGAGGTCCAAGACCGGGGGATGGAGTGGCCCATATTAGACCCCTCACTCACTTTGAGGAGCGTGCCATCACACTGACTGGTGAGGATGTGGACTGTACCTTGCGGTGACAGTGGGGTTGCTGGCAAAGACCTTTGTGAGGATCCTGCATCCCATCATCCTTCTCTCAATGCAAATATGAGTGCTCTCTCTCCTGCTTTTGACTCTGCTGCCATACACTAAATACCCCTACTTTGGGTCACAGGGAGCTCTGTCAAGCGACTGACACCCTCAGCCAGCCAGTCCCTCAGCTCCATCCAGGTTCTCACCTCCAGCAAAGAGGACACCTCCTCCATTGAGGAGCTGGAAATAAGCAGCCTTGAAGCCCATCACAGCGCTGACCCACACCCTCCACCAGCGCAGACACACACACCTCAGTGAGACCTAGATCAAGAGCAGGCTCGTGTTCACAATTTAGTGGTCATCACATGGACATGTATCCGTAGCAGGAGGAGGTAGGTACAGCTGGGCACCCTGACACCCGGAGAACTGCTGGTGAAAAGGCACCTGTGAGGTCTGAGTCAGATGATGAACCTCTGCATTTGGCCTTCCAACTCATTGTGGAGAGTCAGTAGAAGGGGGGAGAACATCAAGCAGAGCTATTGGAAGCCCTGAACAGAGAGGCATGGGAGTCGGAGGAGTGCGCCCTCTGATGAACTGGTGCCCACATGTGCGTGTATGGAAGTCTTAATGGGGAGAATGGTGGATGCCATGGAGACCCTGGTCCAGTAGAACTCAGAGATGCATGCAGACTTGCACTTCATCATAGTAGTCATGGGTGAGTTCCTGCAGTGGCGACGCGAGAGGGAACTGGGGCACTTTAATGCACCTCTTGGTTCTCCCTCTCCTTATGGAGTCGGTCTGGAGCTCTTGAGCAACTGAAGGGAGGAGGTTCGGCAGCTGGACAGCCCTGGGCCATTCACTCAGGAATTCAAGAGGCTGTGCACTCCCCCTGCATCCCCTTTGCCTGTGACTACCTCAACCTTGTCCTCTGTCACCGCAAGGGAGCAGCTGGCGTACAGGAGGACAGCTAAATCAAGCCGGGGTCCCCAAGGCTGCGGCTCTCCAGAGGGCCCAAGCCGAAGGCGTCAGAGGCAACAAGACCAACCATTGAACAGGCTGTCCACAACCCTGCTGCAGATGCCAGGGCAACAGCAAGAAGTCTAAGGCATTCAAAGCTAAAGAAATTCTAGTCACAGTTGGTTACACGGGTAAACATATTGTCACTTGAGAATTTGAAAATGTATTCCCTTTCACTAAATAATGTGCAATGGTGTCTTTCAGCTTCATTGACGAGCTTCTTGAGTCCTTCCCTTGCATACTCCCCACTAGCAGTTCAGCTGTATGCAGCTGGACCACGAGTGATTCGGGAGGGAGAAGTGTGTGTGTGATGGGGCCTTTCAGAGCCTCGTACAAGCACTCTCCCACGCGGGTGGATCCTCCCTCCTTCATGCTCATTTCAATGCCCTGAGCATTTTCGATGCTGTCTGCTGGGGTTCTCTTTCAGTTTACCATCTGAGCTGACCTGCATCTCTGCCCACCCACTGATCTCACTCCCATGCAGTTTCAATTTGGCGAGCATGGTGCGTCTAACATTTGTCTTTAGGTCTCCAGCCCTTTACTCTCCCCCAGTCACCCATTTTCTTTCCCCAATCATTGTCGACCCCCCCAATGGCATCACCTTCGATCTCCCCTCCTTGACCTACCAGCCACAACCATTTTATTTTGGGGATGTCCAGGTGAACGTGCACATTCCCTTCCTTCCTGAAACCCCACTCCCATCCACATTCATCTCCCTGACCTCCTCCATCCCACCCCCTCAGTGTCTCCACCAACCACCCTTTCTGTCCCTTCTACCGATACCATCACACCCTCACCCTACCACCGCCTCACTCTGCCCTCGGTCATTCTCACCATTTCCTCTTACCACGCCCACCTTCAGTTCCCTCTCCAGGAGGCAGTCATGAGCCCTCCTTTGCACGTTCACCTGGATATCCACTCCCTCCGGGTACCGTGCTCCCTTGAAACTCCTCCCCCCCTTGGAACTACTAACCCCCAGACTCCCACCCAGGAATTCCTTCCCCCCACCCTGGACTACCCCCCGCATTAGTCCCTCCCGCTTCTTGACTTCTTCAGATACCCTTCCTTCTTCTACCACTCTTACTCTTTCCCTCTCCGGACTCCTTCCTCCACCCTTACTTCTTCCTCCAGCCTTACTCCTTCCCCTTTCCCAACTCCATCCTCCACCCTTACTAGTTCCTCCACCCTTACCTTCACCTCTCTGCACTCCCTCCTCCCCCTTGGACTCCTTCCTCCCTCCCAGACTCCTCCCCCTCTCCACATTCCACTCCCTTCTCCCCCTGGACTCTTGCCCCTCTCCACACTCCTTCCCCCTTCTGAACTCCTTCCCTTACACCTTCCACTCCCCCCTTACACCTACCTTCCCAGTTGCCGTCTTCTCCCCCATTAACCCTTGATCCTTCTGTAGTCCCTTGCCCTTCCCAACCTCCCCCCCGACACCTTCATTCCCCCCACCCAACCTTACCCTGACACCTTCACCCCCCACTCCAAACCTTGTCCTCTGACACCTTCATTCCCTCCTTCCCAACCTCACTCCCCTGACACTTTTGATCCCCCCTCTCAATCTCCCACCCTCCTACACCCTCCTCTCCCAGTCAATCCTAGACCTTCCTCTCCCACCCCCCTGGTATATCTTCCCCTCTCAAACACAGCTGGACCTTCCTCTCCACCACCCCCTCGACCATCATCCATTGTAAGCAGACCCTCAACGGTGACTTTCCACCTGACGCGAGCTACTTTGCGGTGGAACCATGTCCATGAGAATCCAGCTAGCAAGCCATGGATGTTCCTCCAGGGCCTCCTTGCTGGTGGGCTCCAGCATCTTCTGCTGCTCGGACGTCCACAATGTAAACAAGGCCCTGGCTGTAAGTGCTGACTTCTGCACATCACACATGTCAAGGCATGTTCCGCACCACCGTGTTTTCCCGCTGACCTGGCAGATGACCCAGTGTCAGGGATGATTCCAGCTGGCTGGCCTTTTAATGATATGCAGATTTATTACAGTGAAGTTCCTGCTGTCTGACAGCGGGAAACGCAGCCTGCTGCGTTGATGGGCAGGGTGGATGATCGCAAACTGGTTTCACAACACTGCGAAACTGATTTTTGGCCTTCTCACCATATTGTCCACTCACACTGCTGAACAAGCCCGACACCAGCGGGCACGGAAAATTCCGCCCTGTGTCTTTTATGATCACCGTATGTAGACAGTTAAATGCTCACTGAATTGTCAAGAATACCCTTTTCAAAAAAACCTGTTGTGGTCAAACGAGAAGTGGGAAAAGAGGAGAACCACTAGGCCCCTCCTCACCTGATTGTATCAGTGGCAATAACAAAAACCATAAGTATTTTTCCATTTTTCTCTTCATTGTCCCATCAAAGGCTATAACTGCCTAGCCACTTTCGTGAAAAATACAGGTGCTGTCAGGAGGCTAAGCCCCTTTAATTTTGAAAACAGATTTTCAAACTTCCAACTGACTGGAAATTTTGCAATTTGAAATGAGACAGAAGAAACTACTTAAAAATGCAAGGCCACCTTCCAAGGTGAAGGTGAATGACAAACAAGTCACCCTCAGGGGAGTGCGAAGAGAGTGACATAGCCTATAATTCAGAGACCCATCAAAACTCATCACTGTCTAGGGAAGAGCCAGTAAAGTGCAAAGTGCTGGATATTGAAACAGTGGCTACCACAAACTCACCTCAAACCCCAAGGAAATACACAATAGGTGAAGTATCTCACAGGCTGCAACCACTGCAGAGAGATTGCAAGAAAGCTTTCAGCCGAGGAAACATGCTGAGGGCTGCTCTCTCTCTCTCTCTCGCTCTCTCTCCCCTGCCTTTCTTTTGGAACAAGTGAATTACCTGGTTCGGAAGATAACTTTACAAAAAATCTACCAGCGAACTGAGACCTCTTAATAATTGCAATATCTTCTCCATCTGACTGCATCCACGAAATCAACGAATCCATAATCGGCCGTAATGTTTAAAAATCTATGCCTCAAGGACAATCAATGGAAGCTTAACCGTATATTCTTTTAAGTTTTTTTTACTGGACTCTAACTTCCCTTTTTTCTGATATCTGTGTGTGTGAGACGTTTTTATTACTTCTTTCCCTTGGGCTTAGTGGTTAATAATTTTGCTCTTTCTTTGATTCAAGAAAACCTTGTTAAATTGGCTCCTTATTGCTCACAGCTTAAATAGTTAGATGTATTCTGATTTGGAAAAGCTATATCCTCATGAAAAAGAAACTTAAACCTTTGTTGTGACCAACCAAGGAGGCTGAATAAAAGGGTGCTAGTTCACCCCTTCTCACCTGGTCATAATATGACTTCAAGACACACTGAAGTCAAGCACACTGTGACCTATTTAGGAAAGATGTTTTATCCATTGGAATAGACTATATTCCATGTGGAATATAACTTTAGTATGATATGAAATGAGTCTAAAGATACCTTAGCAGCTTTCTGGATGTCCTGTACACTTTATAAACTTGCTGCGGAGTCTTTTTTATGGCCAAGGCAAGGCAGCTGCCTATATTCCCCCAAACATTAAGAATACCCCTCAGAGGAATGGAACACTGAGGATATGTGTAAAGGTGGTGCAGAATATCAAATCTAACAAGAGAAAGCTCATAATATCATTCAGGTGCTGTCAGTTGTGCTTTGCACTCTACAGCAACCTGCTTTAGATACTTTCTCCATGCCATCAGCTTCAGCTGTGATTCAGTGGGCAGCACTCTTGCTGCTCAGAAGTTTTGGGTTTAAGTTCCATTCCAGAGACTTGAGCACAAAAATATTGGCCAACACTGCAGTGAAGCACTGAGTGAGAGCTGCATTGTTGGGGATGCCAGCTTTCAAATGAAATGTTAAACTGAGGCTCCATCTGCCTTCTCAGGTAGATATCAAAGATCCCAGAGCAGGAGTGTTAACCATGAAATCCTGGCTAATATTTGATCCCGCAATCAACATTACAAAAACAAACGATTATCTGGTCATTATCAGATTGCTATTTGAGGCAGCTTGATGTGCACAAATTGGCTGACATTACAACCGTGACTACACTTTAAAAATCCATCATTGGTTATAAAGTGCTTTGGGATATATTGAGATCGTGACCGATGCTACAGAAATGCAAGTCTTTCTTTTCACTGCTATTAATAGGACCAGAATGGGCTAGTTAATCCCCCTTGAAAATATGTTCCTTGTGAGACAAGGTTATGGCAAAAAAGACAAATTCAAAAAGTTATTTCTTTATTTTCATTCCTTTTCCAAGCTATAAAAACAAAGAAGCTGCAAATCATTCCCTGTCAGAGAGCTTTTGCACTTGTACTCCTGTCTTCCTTTGTACAAAGTAAACTACATATGCTGACCCATTGCCAGTTTACTGAAGACTTGTCAGACATTCTTGACATATCGATCTGACGTTTTGATTCTGCAAAATAGAAAAATGATCACCTGACACTTTTCCAATTCAATGACACAATTCCTGAATCCAGAGAGTTTTCAAAAATTATGAATAATGCACTTGCTATTTCCTCACCTATTTCTTTCAATCCCTTGAGTCTTGGAGATTTGTTTACATTAAGTTCCATTTTTTTTTAATTCATTCACAGGATGTGGGTTTCACTGGCTGAGGCAGCATTTATTGCCCACCCCAAGTTGCACTTGAGAAGGTGGTGGTGAGCTGCCTTCTTGAACTGCTACAGTCTATGTGGTGTAGGCACACCCACAGTGCTGTTAGGGAGGGAATTCCAAGAATTTGACCCAGTGACAGTAAAGGAACAGTGATATATTTCCAAATCAGGATGGTGAGTGACTTGGAGGGGAACTTCCAGGTATTCCCATCTTTCTGATGCCCTTGTTCTTCTAGGTGGCAGTGGCTGTGGGTTTGGAAGGTGTTGTCTAAGGAGCCTTGGTGAATTCCTGCAGTGGTGGATGGAGTGAATGTTGTCCATGTGGTGCCAAGCAAGTGGCCTGCTTTGTATTGGATGGTGTCAAGCTTTTTGACTGTTTTGGGAGCTGCACTCATTCAGGCAAGTGGAGAGTATTCCATCACACTCCTGACTTGTACCTTGTAGATGGTGGACAGGCTTTGGAAAGTCAGGAAGTGAGTTACTCGTCACAGGATTCCAAGTCTCTGACCTGCTCTTGTAGCCACAGTATTTATATGGCTAGTCCAGTTCAGTTTCTGGCCAACGGTAACCCCCAGGAAGTTGATAGTGAGGATTTAGTGATGGTAATGCCATTGAACGTCAAAAGGCGATGGTTAGATTTCTCTTGTTGGAGATGGTCATTGTTTGGCACTTGTGTAGTGCAAATGTTACTTGCCACTTGTCAGCCCAAGCCTGGATATTGTCCAGGTCTTGCTGCATTTGATTATGGACTGTTTCAGAATCTGAGGAGTTGCGAATGGCGCTGAACATGGTGCAATCATCAGCAAACATCCGCACTTCAGACCTTACAATGGAAGGAAGGTCATTGATGAAGCAGCTGAAGATGGTTGGGCTGAGGACACTACCCTGAGGAACTTATGCAGTGATGTTCTGGAGCTGAGATGACTGACCTCCAACAACCATATCCATCTTGCTTTGTGTTAGGTATGACTCCAACCAGTGGAGAGGTTTCCCCCTGATTCCCAATGAAGGGGACTTCTTGCTAGGGCTCCTTGATGCCACACTCGGTCAAATGCTGCCTTGATGTCAGGGGCAGTCATTCTTACCTCATCTCAGAAGTTCAGCTCTTTTGTCCATGATTGAAGCAAAGATGTAATGAGGTCAGGGGCTGAGTGGCCCAAGCAGAACCCAAACTGGGCATCAGTGAGCAGGTTATTGCTAAACAGGTGCTGCTTGATAGCACTGTTGGTGACCTCTTTCATTACTTTACTGATGATTGAGAGTAGATTTATGGGGTGTTAATTGGCTGGGTTGGATTTGTCCTGCTTTTTGTGTACAGGACATACCTGGGCAATTTTCCACATAGCCGGGTAGATGCCAGTGTTGTAGCTGTACTGAAATAGCTTGGCTAGGAGCGCTGCAATTTCTGGAGCACAAGTCTTCAGTACTATTGCTGGAATATTGTCAGGGCCCATAGCCTTTGTACTATCCAGTGCTTTCAGCCATTTCTTCATATCATGTGGAGTGAATCGAATTGGCTGAAGACTGGCATATGTGATGCTGGGAACCTCCAGAAGAGGCTGAGATGGATCATCTACTCGGGGCGACTGGCTGAAGGTTGTTGCAAATGCTTCAGCCTTATCTTTTGTACTGACGTGCTGGGCTCCCCATCATTGAGGATGGGGTTTTTTGTGGAGCCTCCTCCTCCTCCAGTCAGTTGTTCAATTGTTCACCACCATTCACGACTGGGTGTAGCAGGATTGCAAAGCCATTTTTACCATTACTATTTTTAAAATTTAACCCCCACCCACCCCTCTTATAGCTTCCCTTTTCTCATTTGTCCTCTTCCTCGACCCTGAAAATGGATGCAAAATACTCATGTAACATGCCCACCATGTTCTTATCATCCATTATAGTCTCTCCTGCATTCAACTTTAATGTCCCATGTTCCCCTCTACCACTCTCTTTCCAATCAATGTATTTACAAAAAAATGCTTAGTTTTGATATCTTTTGCAAATTCTTTTTCATGATTTGTTTTGCACCTCCATGTATCTCTTTGTTGCTTTTTATAGCTTTCTCAGTCTGCTAGAATTTTCAGTTTGCTAGAACTTTCTTAACATCTGTATAAGCCTATTCTTTTATCTTAATACTGTCTCTTACTTTTCTTGGTGCCCATGGCAAACTAACTACAGGAGTGGAGTCTTTGCCTTTTAGGTGTATCTTTTGGCTTTGTGCTGTGTCAAATGTTTTCTTTAAACACTTGCCTCTATTTGTAGGGTTACTCATGAACGCCTCGGCCTAATTTCTTGTGGTCCATTTATCTCTCATCTTTTCCAACCCACCCACTTCTGGTTTTAATGGGGACGGGATGGGGTGGGTGGGGTGGGGCAGGGCAGTGGTAGTGGTGTGGTAGGGCGGGCAGCCAACCCACTTATACAAGCTATGTTGACAATTTAAATATTATGATAAAACTGCATGCTTGATTTTTATGCAGAATTTTAAATTTTAACCCTCGATGCTGGTCGTCCTGATCCATGGAAAACCTGGGAACTGCAGGATGATGAGGAACGCAAGAACTCAAGAAATAGGGACAAGAGTAGACCATTTGGCCCGTCCAGCCCGGTCTTCCATTCAATATGATCGTGGCTGATCTTCAACACCTAGTTCCTCGATACTTACATGCTGGCTACAGCGTACCTGTTTTGCCAACCCCAGTATCTGGAAAGTGCCTCTGACCCATCTGACCACTTGCTGAGGCTTTTGGCTTCCTTGCTGAGACTTCCAACCTCTGATTGCCTTCCTTAAGGCCTCTTACTTCAAATTTCCGTCCTGGTCTCCAATCCCCCAGGCCTTTGGCAGTGCCCCTGGATCGGGGCTCAGGCTTACCTGGCTGTGGGCCATCTCCATTCTAGCATTCACTGCCCAACCGCGAGCCAAAGCTGCCAATCAGGCTGACTTCCCGGTGGGGAACTGACATGCTATTGAATTGAAACTCCTCAGCCTGCCCGACTTTTCGGTTTCCCACATGCTATCTGGGGCTCATAAAGTTAAAATCCACTCCCACCCAAAATGACAAAACTTCGTAAGCAATGCAGTAGTAGAATTGACAATGAATTCAGCTGCCCAAAACTTTAAAATTTGAAAGACTATGTTGGAAATTGGAAAGACTAATTGAAAAGAAAATGAAATGTGATCCTCGGATTTCTAAATGTTGGTGTAGGGAGCAAAAGCAAAAAGTAATGTTAAACTTATATAACTCATGGTTTGGGCAGTAGTTAGAATATTGTGTCTAGCTTTGGGCATTTTACTTGAGGAAGGATGTCAAGGCCACAGAAAGTGTATAGAGAAGGTTTATTAGGAGAAGTACGAGGTTGTGAGCAATGATGAGAGAAACTGGGCAGGTGATTTTCATTAAAATGGAAGACAAGCATTTGTTTGATAGAAATGTGAAAAATTGAGAAGGGATTTGATCAAGATAAATGGGAAATTTCAAACAAATTCCTTGAAGACAGGGAAATTTATTTCCATTTGGTGGTGAACCAAGCTCATACAGCATAAATTATAATCATTACCAAAGAAATGAGGGATGGCCAGGAGATCTTGTTTAATTGGAGAGTTATTGGGACATTGAATGTCCAATTAGAAACAGTGGCAGAAGCAGAACCTATGATAGCTTTTAAAATGTGTGAACACATAAATACATAATATACATTTGCTTGTCTGTAAGGTGTACATTCCATTATAGATTCAGTAAAGTTTTATCAAAAATATAAGACTGAACTCATATAACCCACTGACTTCAATGGGAAAGAGAATTGAATAAATTGTAAAATCATTTGCCTTTTCACTATTGCCCCCATTGTTCGGCTGCCAAAGACCTTTTATTTTCTATTCATTCATGGGATGTGGGTATCACTGGTAAACCATCATTTATTGTATGGCCCTAACTGCTTTTACAAAGGAGGTAGTGAGCCACCTTGTTTAACCACTGCAGTCCATGTGGTGAAGGTACTGTCACAGAGCTGGTAAAAAGGGAGTTCCAGGATTCTGATCCAGAAATGATATATTTGTCAGGGATATATTTGTAAACCAGTGTGGTTCATGACTTGGAAGGGAACTTGAGGTGTGATGTTCCCATGTACCTGCTGCCCTTGTCCCCCTAGGTGGTAAAGTTTGTGATTTGGAAGGTGCTGTCAAAGACACCGCCAATCTGTTTGTGTTCTGGTTTCAGTTTTATTTAACTTATCTAATGTAGCCAGGTTATTCAAGCCATATTTAATCTCAATAAATTACGTTGTCGTTCTATGCCTGATCATCTTAATAGAAAATATTTTATTGTAGAGCCAATCCTAAGATCCTTTTGTTAAAGAATATTCCTTTCTCCAAAAAGAGGTAATGCCCAATCAATAAACCTAAAAAAAAGTTCAGTTATAAAGGCCAACCACAAAAAATATGTATACAGATAGTCTGACATATTTATTGGACTGACAAACTATGATTAGTTGTTTGCTTTTGGAACAGATACCAAAGATGTTTTATAACTAGACGACTGTCTTAGTGAGATTAGGTGAAGGGTGTTTTTAGAAGTTGAAAATTCTTTAGAACCAGCCATTGATGGAGCAATCTTATAGTGCAATAGTAAGAGCACAAAGTTCACAGTTCTGATGGGTGCAGGTTCAAATTCCATGGTGGTGCTGTCCATTCTGTTGATTCTCCAAACTGGTTGTCATGGTGTTTGACCAGTTCTTGACTAGGCCACAGGTCGGGCCAACTTGAGCATCTTGAGAAAGTGAAACATTTCAGTGTGTGGGATTGCAAAAGAAAGATTCGACCCATGTCATTTTACCACATAGGTACTGGGGGGCGACAATAGCAGGGGTCTATAAACAAACATATTAATAGGTTAAGATTTGGGGAGGGATTGATGGGCCGTGCAATTTTACGATGCAGGTGATATCACAATTGCTGAACCTGGTGGTGTTATGATTATGTTGCCTTTTTATAAAAATAGCCTGGGGATTCATGGTTGAAGTTACAGCAATGCTTACAGCTGCACACCAATGTGAGACTTGGGAACTAAAGGAGATTATTAAAGGAAAAGATTTGAAAATTACAATTGCAAGTTAAAAAAATAGTATTAATTACAAGTCACTGTTGAGTAAACAGCATTAACATCTAGTGAATTTGACTACAAATGAAATGTAACAACTGGGACCGGTCTTTTAAAATAAACTATTTACCAAGGTTTCCATCACAAACTGGGTTTCTAATCATGGAGAAATGTCATCCAAGAATCAAACCACAAAGCTCTTGAGGTTTGTGGCTTAAACTTAGCATAATAGCAATCGCCATGAATGTAGTCATAGTCACTTAGATATAACTCAGAACAAATCTTTGCCAAATCCCACTTAGTCAACATTGGTAAAGTAATTCCCAGTATAAAACAAACAACTTTTCATTCATTGCAATAGAGTTCGACCTTAGACTTTACAAGTCTCCGATTGTTTTCAGAACTCATTGGCGTTCTGATGAAGTGTCATCGGCCTGAAACATTAACTCTTTTTCTTGCCATAGATGCCGCCTGACCTGCTGAGTATTTCCAGCATTTTCTGTTTTTATTTCTGCTTTAGATGTAAGTTAGAAGTAAACTAGAGTTATAATTCAAGTATATTACAAACCCAAGATTGAAGAAGCAAAAGAATAAACAAAGAGTCTTCTTGGATTGCACTTATGCATAAAATACGCTAAAACTTGCATTGGTTTCTGCGCCAACCTTGCCAATTGGAACTTACGCCTACATTTCTGATGGAGCTCATTAATCTATGATGGATCAAATGTAGAACGGAGCATGAAAGAGGTGCAAAGGCAATGGCACCAATGGGATAAATGTGGCAGGTTGCTGTTTGTTGCCATCGTCCCTCACCCCAGCACCTCTTGCCTCTGCTGCTCTTCTTCCTCCTCTATTATTATGCAGAACAGGGATAAACACATGGGAAGGCCTTTCCAGCTGCACAATCCTTCTCAACACTTGATTTGGGCAGGACAGGGATCAGAAAAAGCTTACTTGCACTTAGACTGACAAACATTTCGATTGCGTATTGCAAACACTTATGAAGAAAGTTGGAATGAAATTTCAGAAATCTTTTACATTGATAACAAATGGCTTTGGGCCAACGTGTAATTGAAAACTCAGGGCTGGTCTTTTGTATTTGTCAGAGTTGTGTAAATTAACGGCAGTGAGTTTCAGTGGACATATCTCAAAGTCGAAGGAAAGTGTGAGGAGCAATGGTTTTGCTGTGAAATGAGGGGTAAATCAAACAGATGCAAATAACTTCAGGATAAAAACAGTGTTATTCTGTTCTGCCATAGCTATATTGAAACTTTCCAGGAAATTCTGAGCTAATGTTTTTTTAAGCCTGTTTTGAAGTTGAAATGCATAACAGCCCAGCGACATGGAAATAAATATTTATAAAGATTTTTTTGAGATGTGACATGCTGCAGCATCATAAACAGGATCCTACTCTTTCTTACTCCATTTGCTGAATTTGACCGACTATGGATTAAATGTACTAAACTCTGTTGTGTCTTGAGAATATTCTAAACTGTTCTTCTTGTCACTTGATAGTACAGAACTTGAATATTGCTGAAAAGAGATACATGTTGCTGAATGTTTTTTCGTCTGGCACTCATCGGGACAAATGCAAGAATGCCAAATTTCAAATGGTCACAACAATTTATACTGCAGGAGAAGAAGGTGCTGATTGATTGGCAAGTCAACTCTGATTGGTCAAGGCATTGCCTTGGAGAAAGCAACAGGTTCTACAAGCTCCTGCGTAATTCAAAAAAGGGTCAAGATTGTTCATAATAGTCAGAGCACAGATCATACCCAACCAGCCCATGCTAGCAAAACACAAAACAAAACATCTACTCTTAGAAGTGATTCCACGATTGGGCAGCAATTGCTGAACAATCCTGAGTGTGCTAATGGTTACATTAACAACCAATTTAAGATAACTAGTCAAGCTCATAATGTAGCTCACAAACACTGGGCAGAATTTTACATTCGGCATGCGGGCACGGGTTCGACATGCTGGAATGTAAAATGATGCATGATGACATCAGGTGTGCATCCCGACATCACCGCGTGCTGTTGTGATATTTCGCTAGGCGGGTACACTGTGAGGACAGAGGCACGCCCGTCATTAATTAACGGGCCAGCTAAGGCCCCTGAGGCACAAATTGTCATTGATTTTATACAGCCCGTGTGATTTTCAGGGCATTGCATGGGCACAACGGGCAGGCGGGTGGCCACATTTTCAAAAACCTCATCCATGGGTGGGATAAGAAGGGTGAGTGGGCTCGATAATGCCACTTGTTAGAACTTTAGATTATAACTTACTGCTGTTTGCTTGTGTGAACAGGACAACTTCATTTGGCTTCAGAACTGCTTTGACAGACTCCGGAGTAGTCATAACACTTAAGGCTTTTCAGGTATCAGATATACTTCATTTACCTTGGGAATGGGGATTGTGGTCTCTCTGGAGGTACCTCCTCTGTGGAGGAAGCGAGTGCCAGAAGGAGGAGGAGGCCAGGTGTCCCTATTCAGCCTCCAGGAGAGTGACCTCCGGAGGACAGGCACTGGCACAAGGGGCGCAGGGCCACAGGAAGTCCAAGGCGAAAGGGGCCACAGAAGATGCCACTATCTTGCTTCCAGGGTTAACAGGCAGCGATGCAGCTACCTCAATATGTCCAAGGTGCAATGCCGAAGGAGGCTCCGCCTCTCAAGGGAGACTGTGACCTCCATCTGTCAGATGATCGGCCCTGAGATTAGCTCTGATTGTGTGGGTAGACACCCCATACCAGTAGCGCTGAAGGTCACAGTGGCCCTCGACTTCTATGCCTCCGGCTCTTTCCAGGGGTCAGTGGGGGATCTGTGTGGAATCTCCCAATCAGCTGTCCACAGTTGTGTCAAGCTGGTACCAGACGCTCTGTTCAGGTGTGCATTGATTTTCATTCACTACAGGATGGATAAGGCCAGCCAGGCTGAGAGAGCCAGAGGCTTTGCAGCGATTGCTGGGTTCCTCCGCATCCAGGGTGCAATCGACTGCACACGTGTGGCCATCAAGGCGCCAGCGGGTGAGCCCAGTGCCTTTGTCAACAGGAAGGGCTTCCACTCCATGAACGTGCAGATAGTGTGTGACCGTAGGGTGCAGATTCTGCAAGTCTGTGCAAAGTAGCCAGACATCTCCCATGACGCCTACATCCTCGGATGCTCACAGGTGCCGAGGCTCTTCAATGCTCTAGCCCGGCTGGATGGATGGCTGCTGGGTGACAAGAATTATCCCCTCAAAAGGAGGCTCATGACTCCTCTCCACCACCCAAGAACAGAGGCTGAGCAGTGGTACAACAGGAGCCACGCCCCCCACAAGGGCTTTGCTAGATAGAAACATTGGTCTTCTCAAAATGCGCTTCTGATGTCTGGACCGTTCAGTGGACGCACTCCAATATCCCCCAGATCATGTGTCACTGATAGTGGTTGCATGCTGCACTCTCCACAATCTGTCACCGGAAAGGGGGGGACTCAGTGGAGGAAGAAGATTTTGATGCAGCTGCTCTGGCAACAGACGATGAGTCAAGTAGTGAGTCCAAGGACAAGCACGCTCAGGAGAACACTGAGGGGATGGACACTGACCTGGGCAACTGCCAGGGAAGAAAGGGCACCCAGGAGGCTTTGATCCAATGTTCCTTCAGCTAGCCTACCAAATAAGAACCACCACCAGATGCCAGGGCTGCAGGGTCCATATTCGATAGCTGACAGGAACATTTGCTTGGTGAACAACATGCACCATGTGTCATTTCAATAAAGTTCAATGACAAACAAGTCACTCATAACATCACGGGTTACCCTGCGCCTGCAGAACTAATGATGCACCCAGAGGCTTGTTGAACACGAACATATTTAATGGTGTGGTGATTGGCATACATAAAACAAATTAAATGGAAAGGTGATCTACATCATACCTACTAATAATTAACTTAAAAGTGGGGAAAAAAATTATCAACATTGATAAGCCTGTGTTGCACTTAAGGAGCTAAAAGTTTGCATTTGCGGGTGCTACTTCTAGGTGCATCCCCTCACTGGCACTGGCATTGAAGACAGCCTGCTCACTCTGCTTTCCTGTTGGCCTTGATGACCTTGGCGGGCAACCACTGGCCCTGCCTGGGAGGGACTGCCCAGTGACAGGGCTGGCATCTTCCCAGTCACTGCAGCCTCATTGGATGCCACGGTCACTGGCAGAGGGGCAGAGGAGCTGCTGCCCTCACCTGGAGCACTCTGACAGGAACCCACAGAGACAACAAGCAGCTCGTGCGCCAATGTTGGGTCGCTTTGGACCTCCCTGCTCACCATTGATGGATGAGCACCTAGCTGGGATACTGGGTGGCCAATCCATCTCCCACAGTGACAGTGATCACCTAGGGTCATTGCCGGTGTGAGGGCTTGCAGCTCCAAGTACATCCCCAGGAAGACCTAATTCAGCTCCTGGTGTAGCCTCTCAATGAGAATTGTCACTCTCTCCATGGAGGAGGCAGTGCACTTGGCCATGAAGGTCATTGCATTGCTCATGCTCCGCATGGACTCCTCCACAACAGGGACCATGGCACGCATTCCCTCATGTATCTCTGCCAGATCCTCCCGCACACCCTGCTGGACTTCCAGCATCTGCTGCCTCAGGGACAACTCCAGAGGCCCATGATCAGCCACCGACTAACCATGTTCCTGGTCCCCAGCAGTCCTCCAGCTGCCGGCGCCCTGGGCACTCTCTGCCTCCGCCTGCACCTCAAGTGAGTGTGAAGTGCCCTCACCACTTTGCACCGAGATACTATATGACAATCTAATGCCCACCCAGGTGCTGGTATCTGCGTTGGTGCCTGCCTGGCTGAGAGAGTGTGACGCTGGTGCGTTTCTATCACCTGTGTCCTCTGAGGTGGGCGGCGAGCCTTCAGGCTCCTGACCCTGACGGACTTCTGGTGAACCTGAAAGGAAGAACAAGGACATGTCATTAGTTGAAGTTGTTGCACTGTTACTGTGCACGCCTGGCACCCGGATCAGAGGGCCCTGGTCTTTCCATTATCAATGGGGATTCCATGTTCGAGGCTCACATCAATATAGAGAGTACAGTGGAATGGTTGATATTACAGATATTCTGACCTCAGTGCACTGCACTCTTACTGCCAGCTGACCTAG
Source organism: Carcharodon carcharias (assembly GCF_017639515.1). Taxonomy (NCBI): domain Eukaryota; kingdom Metazoa; phylum Chordata; class Chondrichthyes; order Lamniformes; family Lamnidae; genus Carcharodon; species Carcharodon carcharias. The sequence continues at coordinate 9,771,056 of NC_054491.1, read as the reverse complement.
GCTCATGGCGCATCTCCAACTCCAGTCTCTCCTCCTTGTATCTACTCAAGATTAGAAGGTGGGGCGGTCCTCCGTCAGTTCGCCTTTCAGCATTGTTGTGGGATGTCTTCTCCTGAAAGGAGAGAGGAGCATTGGTTAGTCCACCCTGTACCTGCATTGCCATTACAGCCTGGCCAGCTCCCCCAGAGGAACACCTCACAGGGCTCAGCTGATTCATGACCCTGGAGCCGCAAGACACTCGTTCCAAGCAGCCAGGGCTCACCCCCTTGCCCAGATGGTGCCTCATTGACATTTGCCACTCACACTCAAAGAACTCTTGAGGTCTGGGTGGGGCTGCTCCTAACTGCTGTGCTAAGTGACCCATGCCAACACGGTACTCACCCTTGTCGATCGCAGCAGATTGTTGAACCACTTACAGCACTGCACCCATGGGCGCCTCACCACGTCATGGGAGCTCACCCTGGATGCCACCTCCTCCCAGGCATTTTTGATGAGGTGGGGAGGCCTCCTCTTCCCGTCCCTGGGGGGCAAGTATACAAGTATATCCTGGCGTGCTGCCACCTCCTCGAGGAGGGCAGCGGGACACTTGTCAGAAAGACGTGGGATTGACTGCCCCGCTGACCTGCCGTGCTCAGCGCTGACATTCTCCGTGACTACACCCCTCCGAGTCAATGGCAGCCTTCACGTGGCTGTCACGGCCACACTTGAATTGGCCGCCGGGTCACCATTGGACCTGGTGGACACTGAGCTCCCGCCGCCGGCCTGCTCGATGACGGTGCGGAGGGGATCACAGGCAGTGGTCAGGTTCTCAATCACCCCAGCCCATTCCCGCTGAACCTGCCTAACCAATGTCAAATCCTAACCACAGATTTCAAGCCTTGCACCTTTTTTTGAACTACCTGGGAGCTTGGGAAGCCTATGGTTTCCTGTCGCTTTCTCATGGCAATGCCTTAGTCAATCAGAGTCGACTTGCCAACCAATCAGCTCCCTTTTCACCTCTGAGGGAAGAATTCTACACCCCCCATTGGGGGGGAAGGGCGGGACCGGGCACAGGCAGGCGCGCCTCTGATCGGTGCCCCCAATTTACGTGGGCGGGCCAATTAAGAAGCATCCAGCGTGACATCCACCAGGAAGCGCGATGTGCTCCCTGTGCAGGCTGGGCGGGGGGGTGGGGGGGGTGGTGGGGGGCGGGGGGGGGATGTGTTGAATACCCTCAGCTGTGAATTCGCTCTATCGTGCATGTGCGCAAAAGGGCGCACTGATCTCCCTGAGGCTAAGTGCTGCCTCAGGGAGATTGGCTCAAAATTAAAGCTTTGAAGGTAAATGTTTAAAGAATTTCCCTGACATGTCCCTTCATGAGACACTGTCACATGAGTTGGGACGTGTCCATCACTTTAACTCAAACCTTTATTAAATATTTTAAAACACTCATGAAGCTTCATCCCGCCCATGGATGAGGTTTCATGCCTTTTCTTAAGCCCGCCAGTGCTCCCGGCCTGCCCACCAATGCTAAGGTTGGACGGGCAGCCCCGTCAATGACCTAAGTTGTTTTATTAATGGCCTCGATAGGTCATTGACAGGTTGGCGGGCTCACAGCTGACTCGGCTGCGCCCCCGCTGACCTGAAAATGGAAATGACACAGGGTGGTGTTGGGAGTCATCCCGCATCATTTTACGCGTTGGCGAGCGGGTCCAGCCTCTCGGCCTCTGACCTAAAGATCCTGCCCTAAGTGTAAATTTTGTGATCGTTTGAAATTTGCCATTCTTTCATATGTCCTTATGAGTGCAAGATGAAAAGCTTCAGTAACGTGTCTCCCTGTTCAGCAATATTCATGTTCTTTTTGTCATCTTTTGCTACAGCTCTGTTATATTCCAAACTCAGTTGTAGCAGATTTGCCTCTGGTTCAGAAGTTTATTGGCTAAGTCTCACTTCAGAGATCTGGCCACATGGTGTATGATACCACTTCAGTGCAGTTGGTGGAGTGCTGCTTTGACTGAGTTGCTGTGTTTAAACCAATGCTTGATCAGTCCTCTCGTAAGCTGTGGCTCAGTTGGTATTTTTGTTGCCTCTGACTCAGAAACTTATGGGGTCGAGTTCCATTCCAGAGATCTGAACACAAAAATCCAGGCCTGGATCGAACACTCTCCCATCAATGAGTTTGAAGGTGGTGGGGGCTTGCTTAATCCAATGGATGGACTGACAGCTGCCTATTCACCCCCCCCTCCCCCCACAATTATGTTAATGGCAGAAGTGGCATCACCAGTTTGTCTGTCAGTGGGCAAATTGAGGCCTCTAAGTGAGCAATGAATGCCATGATTTAACTGGCAGCAGGAGAGGCTCATGCCAAGCAGCCAAACTGGCAGGTTTCCCTCTGGAGGCTGGTAGTGGGGGTCCCTCCTTACCAGCCCCCTGAGTCTATCGGAGCTTCCCCCCCCCACAAACTCCCAATCTACACACCCCTCCATGACCTCTCAAACACCAGCCCCCTATCCCCTTTGCCGCCTGCCCTTTGCCAGTGCATGCCAGCGTGGCTCCCGGTGAGATCAGCAAATACTTACCCAAATCCTGATCCTATGGCATTCACCTCTGTCCCAAAATGCTGGACCCAGAAGGGTGTAAGTCCCACCTCCAGCCTACTAACACCAATTGGCCATTAAATGGTTGTAGGGCAGCCTGTGTCCCACTTGGCAGGCTCCCCATCCTGACTTTTTAGCCAGGTTGGGGGGATGGGGGGGTGCGGTGGGGGGGGGGGTGGGTGGATGGTGGTGAGGCGGGTTTTGTGGGTTATCTGGCATCTAGTGTAATTCAGCAGATCAACACCCCAGTGCTGGACTGGCAGATGTGCCATCTTTCAGGTGAGACATTAAACTGAAGCACTCTGTTCTCTGAGGTGGATGCAAAAGATTCCATAGCACTAGTCAAAGAAGAACAGAAGAGGTGACCTGGTCAATATTTATTTCTCAGCCAACATCACTAAAATAGATTATCTGGTTGTTAATCTCATTGCTGCTTTTGGGAGCTTGCTGTATATAAAATGCTGCTGTATTTTTCTACATTACAACACTGACTACACTTTCAAAGTACACAATTGGCTGTAAAGTGCTTTGGGACATCCTAAGGCTGTGAAAAATGCGGCTATTTCTTTCCCTTCCCTTTTCTATATGTGTTTCCTCTGTAACCTTGAGATAATCCAAACCTCTGCTGCCCATGTCCTAATTTTTTCATCAAGTCTCTCTCAACCATTACCCCTGCACTCCTTGGCATATAATGGTTCCTAGTTATGCACTGCTTGATTTTAAAATTCTCACCTTCTTTTCAAATCCCTCCATTGTCCCTATCCCTGTAATGTGTTCTAGCCCTACAATCCTCTGAAATATCTTCCTCCGCTACTGCAACTCTGGCCCATTGAGCACCCCCGATTTTAATCCTGCCACCATTTTGGTAGCGGAAAACATGGCCACATCTCCTAAGCTCTGGAATACCTTCCTTAAAGCTCTCTGCCTCTCTTTCCATCTTTAAGATGTCTCTTAAAAAAACTATTGACCAAGGGACCTGGTCTGTGCAAACAAAAGGAATATGTTCAAATCTTGCGAATTTTTCGAATTACCCAGTAGCTTGGGGAACCTTCAGTTCCCCATTGTTTTCTCATGGCAACACATTGGCCACTCAGAGTTTTCTTCATCTGTTTGAATGTCTCCTATGTGTCTCAGTGTCAAATGTCATTTAATAATGCTCCTGTGAAGCAGCTTGTCATGCCTCACTACACTGAAGGTGCTATATAAGTACAAGTCTTCAGCTACCAAAATGGTGGCAGGATTAAAATCGGGGATGCTCAATGGGCCAGAGTTGGAGTAGCGGAGGAAGATATTTCAGAGGATTGTAGGGCTAGAACAGATTACAGGGATAGGGACAATGGAGGGATTTGAAAAGAAGGTGAGAATTTTAAAATCAGGCAATGCATAACTAGGAACCATTGTATGCCAATGAGCACCGGGGTAATGGTTGAGAGAGACTTGGTGAAAATTAGGACATGGGCAGGAGAAGTTTGGATTATCTCAAGGTTGCAGAGGAAACACATACAGAAAAGGGGAGGGAAAGAAATAACTGCATTTTTCACAGCCTCAGGATGTCCCAAAGCACTTTACAGCCAATTATGTACTTTGAAAGTGTAGTCACTGTTGTAATGTTTCCCAAAACAAAAAAAAATGAAATTAAAGGAGGAATAGATTTAGTCACCTACAAGTTTTCTTAACGTCCAGAAAGCTTGTTTTCTTAGTAAATAATGAATTGCATTATATTCAAATCTGAATTTTATCAATAGAACCTATAGTAGATTGGATCTTATGAAGAAAAAGTCATTTTAAAAATGCCATGTTAAAAACACGTGCTCTGTATGTCTGTCTAATTAAGCAATAAAAACATAATAAAAAACAACACAGCATCATACTTTACTAACCAGATAATAGCAGAGCTGCTTATCATATGTGACTACTAGATGAAAAACAGTCAGCAGAGAGGCCTTAAATTGTCAGAAGTGAGAGTGTTCAGAAGAAACACACAGCACTTCTGCTTAATAACATATCTTATGTTTGAATGTCACTGCTGTTTACATATTTGTCAGGATAATATGTCTCACGCCCCTTTTGACAGGCATGCTTAAGCTCTGCTTGTGCCATGGAGCAGAAAATCCCGCCTATTAATACTAAACTAACTTTACAATATTTATGTCCTTGAAGAGACCACAATGCAGTACGTTTTTGCAGCGTTAGAATTGGAGGGATTTCCTGCTCCAATACAGCATTAAAGATGATAAATATGCTCAGCAAAAGGGGTGCTTGAAATTTGGGGGAGAGTGGATATACTGACAGTGCATTGCCTGGAATTTTATTGACAAACTGCATGGAATGCTCAAGAAGTTCATGCAGTTTGAGAGCACAAACCTTACCATGGGTTTGAAATGGGCTTCCTGTGGTCTGCTGCTGAAATACGCAGTCATTGTGGAGCGCCTGTGTAAAGCATGTACACTTTCAACCCCTTCTACATGCCTTCAGAATTCACATTCCTGGTTCACTAAATGAGAATGAATGTTGTGGCCTTTTTTGGTTTGCTGTTTTTGAATATATATGTAAGTGCATTATTTTTGTACTTTGAAGATTAATTTTACTTGCTTTTCACCTTTTCTTTACACCAGAACTACATGAGCAAGTCGAAAAAAAATGTCCCTTTTACCAAGCTGTGTAGTTTCAGCACGGTGCAGCAAGCATTGGCCGGTAAATTAATGGCCGGCTGGCAGGAAAGTTGGAGGGGGGGGGGGTGGGGGCGGGGGGTGGGGGTGTGTGTGTGTGTGTGTGTGGGGAACCTCCATGCCCAATTCAGCAGTTGGGCAGGACATCTGATGGGTTAGGCGGAAGTCAGTTGTGGCCACCCATTTAATGCCACGCTGGCTTTGGGTTGGTGGCAGCTTCACAGGCTTGACGACAGCACTCTTTGAAGAAGGCAGCACCCACAGCGGGCACTGAAGTGGTGGAGCAGCAGCAGGTGAGAGCCTGCTTTTCCATTCTGTGGATTGTAGTGCCCGCCGTGTCTCATTCAGGGCCCTTGCCCAGGGAGAAAGTACCATGGGAGCACACCTGTCCCCTTCCCCCACTGAATAATGAGTCTTCAGAAAAAGAATGTCTTACCCTTCAACTCTGTTTGTCTCCTGAAAGACAAAGGCTGAAAGACCTCCTGACCATTTCCAGCACTTTCTGCTGCGAATCCTCTCCACGCCTCACAGCTGTCAGTCCAAATGGTGGAGCTCAGACCACAGACGAAGACCCCCCCTGCTCGTCCTCGGACTCGTCTTGAGACGTTGTCAGAGGATGCAGCTCATTCCATTAGATCATCTTAGCCAGGGCCTCCCCTCCCTGGAGGGCTGGGTTATATGTGGCGCAGCAGACCCTGCCGATTAGTGAGACACAAGACAGAGAATATTGCAGAGAGCTGCCTGCACGTCTAAGCATCTAAATCTAATTTTGAGCAGACCAGTGGTGTAAACCCTAATGTTTTGCCCACGTGACCACCGAGAAATAGAGTGGACAATGTAAAATTGTCTCCTTAACAAGCTCGATAAGTGGCTAATTGCTTTTTTCTTCTGATTTCAGTGCCCACTCGCCTTCCCTATAATTGGAGACTGGTGGGATGACGTAGATTGCCGACGCCACATCGTCTCACCATATCTTATGTAAGCGCGGGGAGGCCATGGAACCCGCCTGATTTGCAGCCGTAAAATCCAGCCTGTGGACTTCAGATGCTGGAGATTGAAGAAGCGCATGCACAGTGGAGGTGAAAGTTAGTCAGGCTTCTCCAATCCTGATTGCCAGTCATTGACCTTGGTTGGGAGCTTAGCATGCATTGATTCTGGGCAAGAACATGACGAGGGTGTGAAGCCTCTCACAGTTGAACATGCGGGCATTCAACATCTAGGCTCACACAAGAACAGCCACTTGGATAAAGAGATCTATTCAACAAAGGAGGAAAACTGGAGAAATAGAAAGAACAGAGACAATGCATTAACACAAGATGTTTTATGCGCGTTTATATTTGCTGCTTTTTTACCCTCAGTTGTATTCCAATCTGTGAAGGACTCTTGCTTTTATGCAGTTCATACGTTTTACCAATGTAAGAATGCTTCAAAACCCCTGGAAAGTCCAGGTTGCAAATGATAAAAGCTCCAGTTGAATGCCAGGATTACCATTCAGATAGGAATTCATTACTGTTGTTATATAAAGCCTTGGAATGACCAAAAGCACTTAAAAATTAAAAAATACATTGAATCTAAAAGTGTTGCTGCTTTTCTTCAAAGCGTGATGAATTAAAGCCCAACAGGTGGTTCTTACAAGTGACGGCTCTGCTATGGTACAGTGCCGAGAAATTCAATTGCAAGTGGACACACGTATTACATGGCCCAATTTCTAAATCATTATGTTAGAACAGATGCTGAGCAGCTATTTCCTCAGGAGGTGAAACAGGAAAAACAGAGACCTTATATTTGTACACCATTGGATTTAAGGGCAAACACTTTGGCCAGGATTTTTCGGCCCTCTCATGATGGGACACACCACGGGAGATTCGGCAGCCCAGCCAAAAGCCCATGGACTTTTGGTGGGACCAGATGATCCCAGCGGAAATCCCACCCATTGATTGGATTTACCTGCTCTTCATATTGAAAGGCCACAACTAAAACAAAAGCTAGAAGAATTAAGATCTGCATTAATGAAACCTTTACCCAAGTGTGGTGCCGATGGAAATCTTTTGATTTTGTTTCCGTCCCATCTTTTTTTCTAACTTGTGATGGTGGAGATACAGCTCTTAAAGGTAACAAAGAGCGTCCTAGTCAGTGGAAGACTCCCCCTTAGGGTTGCCAACTGCAATTAAATGCAGTCCTGGAGGTTTCATCACATGACATGTCCCCATGCTCCAGCCATTAGTCATTCAACACGTCCACCCTTGTAACACACTACCTTTCTACACCAATTGGAAGGCAAAAGAACTCATTACCCAATTGGATGATGCTTCACCTACAGCCAGACAGCTTTCTTTTTTCTCCATTTTCAATATTTTTATATCTGGTAAAGATAAATATTCAAAGAAAATGACAAAATAAAACTTTTTAAATGTCCTGATAATTTTTCTCCAGAGTTGCAACACAGCAGTGTCCTGGAGATTGATCTTAAATTCTTGAAGACTCCTGAAGGGTTGGCGACCCTACTTCCTTTCATAGAATGGAATGGGATGTATCTCCTTGGGGTTGGTCATCCTGTCAGTTTTAAAACAAGACATTGCCTACACTTTTGGTGCTTCTCCAAGATCCGGACCATGGCAAATTATGAGGGATTATTCCTAAGGTACATTTGTCCTTCTTTGTATGGAAGATGGTGTACAGCACTGCATCAAACAACCACACTGGTCTATCGGAAAGCTTCTCTGCCATGGTGAAAATCCTGGAAATGGCCGGAAATCCTAAGTCCTCCCCCGCTGAACACAGCATTCCCTAATTTTGTGGGGGTGGGGCTGGAATCGCCCTGAGGTTTGTACATGCACAGTTACAGAGACAGCTGGGTGTTTAGATCATCAGTTGCCTCCAGTGAAGTCGGATTTTGGTAGGCCAGGAATATGAAATCTGAAGTTTGCCGATTACACCAGGTAAGAGCAGATCTGAACATGGTGGATTCTTTTGGATAGCTAGGGCACCCTTTGGAGATGTAAGGTACCCCTTTGAATATGGTCCTGGGACACTTTAGGGAGAGGTAAGGCCCCCTTTGGGATTGTTAAATGGAAACATGATTGTGTGTAAAAGGTGCATAACTCATTGGAACTGTTAAGCTGTCAAGGAACTGTCAAAGCTGTAAGGGAACAATCAAACCTATCAAAGGATACTGAGTGAGTTGGCATAGAAGGGGTAAGGGCAAAGAGTGGTGGGCAGGGTCATGGGTTGGCACTAAGTTGACATCGGGTCCATAAAAGGCCATTGGTTATGAGGGGGTGGGTAGAGGGCATGGGTTGGTATGGGGGGTAGGAGGTGCTATGGTGGGTAGATGGGAGAATGAGGTGGCATAGGTTGGCATGGAAGGAGCATGGGGAGTGTTGGGGGGTGAGGGCTCATGGGTTGATTTTTGTTTTGATCCTTTTTAAAATAACTTAGGCAAAATATCACAGCATAGAGGCAAGCCTTCTGCCCAGCCTACCTCTGCACCCGGCAGCCTCCACACTCATTCTGGGGTGATGGGCCTGACTTCTAATCCAGCCTGCCATCCCGGAACAAACACCCAAGCTGCGGGTGGCCATTTTTTAAAGATTGGGTTTGCAGAGCCAGGAAGATTGTAAACAGACTGTTTTCATCTCAGAATTTTACCAGGGAGATGGATGGAGACAGTAGCTAAGGAATGGAGTTTGGACTCGGGAGTGAAAACAATGGCTTCAGTCTTCCCAATATTTAACTGGAGGAAATTTCTGCTCAGCCAGGACTGGGTGTCGGATAAGCAGTGTGATAATTTAGCAACAGCGGAGGAGTTGAGAGAGCTGGTGAATAGGAAGAGCTGGGAGTTGTCAGCCTACATGTAAAACCTCATACCATGCTTTTGGATAATGTCACTAGAGAGCAGCATGTAGATGAGAAATAGAGGGGGCCAAGGATAGACCACTGGGGACAACATGAGGTAACTGCATAGGAGTGGAACAAGAAGTTATTGCAAGCGATGCTTTAGCTGTGATTAGACGGGTAAGAATGGAACCAGATGAGAGCAGCTCCACCTAGCTCATAGGCCTTGGAGGAGGATGGTGTCAAAGGCTGCAGACAGATCTAAAACGATAGGAGGAATCGTTTACTTCTGTCATGGTCATATAGGATCTTATTTGTGATTTTGACAAAAACCATTTTGGTATGGGTGGCAGCAGAGTAAACGTGTGTAATACCCAACTATGAGGACTCACCTAAAGTTAAATGCTAAGATGCAGTGACAGCGAGTTATGCCACCACAACAAGGTACATTTGTTGTCCCGCCTCTATGGTTGGTTCCTGCTGCACAGCTGGATCCACAGCTGAATGATCTGCCACTACACATGCCCCAACATTTTGAAAGTTCCCTTATCCCAAAATAAAGAACTGGTAGAAGAATTTGAAGCAGCCTTCCAGAGTGTGCTTCTGAACTGCCTGGGGTTTGCTCTTCAGATTTATGACCTTACCTCCACTCTCAATTGCTTTGCGCCTAGGAAAGGCATTCCTATCTAAATTGCATTCTATAGCTCTTACAAAAAGCCTCATTCCCTTGCTCCCTCCCAGACCAAAAAAACCTCATCAACCAAAAGGTCAAATGAGAAATTTTGCAACTGAAAGATAAAAATCATATTAATCTGTTGTGAGCCGTGCCTACCGCTGCTAACCTTGATTACTTCTTACATTTTAATATTGATGCTGAAGAATTTTCTTTTTCTTTCCTTGAGTCATTCTCTGGAGTTCAACCGCTCCCACGTAAATGTAAGCTGTGTTCATTTAAATTATCTCATGTAATATTTTTTTAAAAAGCTACTTTGCTTGTCAACTCCTTTTTGCTTATCCTTATGCTAAGTTTGCCAGTATGTATCTGGTACTTACTCATAAATACTGGTTGAATTTTGGACAGGTTGAAGCAAAAATTTGAGGTAGGAGCTGCTGATCAGTAATGATTCAATGAACAATGGAGCAAGAACATTCTTGAAGCAGATTTTAACCTCAATTTCATATCTGTGTGAATTCCATTATTTCAAAATTTCTGACTCATTAGAGTGATTAAATTGAGGTGTGTTGAGCTTTTCTATGAATAGATTCCTCATTAACATGATTAGCTTCAACAAAACATGATTATGTAGAATTTTCAGTGGGGAGTGATAGAAAAGAAACGATACTGAGTGACATTGGGAGGATATAACCTGTGAATCCAATGGATGAGGATATCTGGACTTCTAATATAGCTAAAAAACAATCATTTAAAATTTCACTTTTCAAAAGAATGAGCAGCGCGGAGGTTTGATACATACTCAAAAGTGCTTCTGTGTCAGCATTTCTGACAACTGTGTTGCTGTAAATAAGGCATAAATTCTCTTTTGTACAAACAGTGAGGCAAAAAAACACCAAACGTCTTTCTCCTCTGGAACCCAAGTTCAACTTTAGTTGAAATGGATTGAATGACAGTCTACTCCAACCAGTTGGGCTAGAAATCAGTTTCAATCACATTCGCAGTAGAATGGTTCACTGTCAATGATATTAGATTCCCTTTACAAAGAGATGAAAGCAGTGAAGGTGTGAGTAACCTGAATTCTCACATGAATTCAGTCAGAGGTATCTTCTAAACCTGAAATGAATGCTCATATTCACAGCCATCTGAACTAACTCTGAGCTACCTCTTTCTTATTCTGTACATGACCTTGGAGGCAGAAGTTATTGAGAAAGAATATTGCTCCAATTCCTAATCCTATCCATCAACCTTCACCTTGAAGAGCAAAACATTAACAAGGAGGGCAAACAAATCCATTATTGAAGTTCCTGACTTACCCTTTTTGTACAGTTCTTCCCACTTAATCAGCGTGGTTATCAGCTTCTCTTTACTTTTCTTAATCTTGCTAACATAGGCTGGAAGTTAACCATTTCCCTTTCTTAATCGTGGTTTTGTGAGCTCTAGTGGTGCCTGATACCCAAAATGATTTATTGGTAAAATCATGAATTAAGATTCATTGGCCTAGAAATAAGTTGATGCCATATCCATTTTAAAGGCCTGAAAGGGGAGACTAACACCCAATATGGCTGGTGGTGTGCAAAATGCATATTCTGTGCCAGAGTTCGCCTCTCATCATATTTGTAAAAGCAGAAGTATAGGCATCCAGGCTTCATGCCAGAAACAGTTGTTAGGGCCCTTGCACGTAGGCCGACTGAATCCAGGTAAATGAGGCCTATATGCAGCCTAACCAAAGGACATTAAAGGCATACTGAAGGCTGCCACTAAAAGGCAAGTTTTGTCCAAAATAATTACCTGAGTTCGCAGCTGGTAGGAGTGTAGGTGCTCTTTCTGGCTATGTACCTGCCCCAGAGACCATTGCCCGCCCCCATTTGACCTGCTCCCAATCTCCTGAAATCCCCACGGCTTAACTGATGGTTACTTCTGGTGGTGCAGCAACATGAAATTGAAATCCACTTTGCTTGGTAGTTACCTGGGGACACCCATCAGTGTCTTATGTGAATAGATCCTGAGGTCTAATATAGGCAAACCTTAATGTAGGGATCATTTCTCACACCCAATACAAACCAGCCTGCCAATTTTAGCCCATTAATTTTGGATTTCAATAAATATAGATCACGGGCTAATAAATTTGAATCGCGCCAGAATCTGGCACAAAATGGCATCGTGAAGGGAACCAAGCATGAGCATTTTGTTCCGAGACTCATGCAGATTTGGCAACAATCCTCATCTGCCTAAATCGGTGAGCTGGAAAGGCAATCAGTAGCAGCCCCCTAAGGGGCTACCAGTGAGGCCACATCGAGGTAATTCTGAATGCAACAAGCCCGATGACTGCTGTGATCAGGGAAAAACAATTTCCGTGTTGTGTCCTAAAACAGGTGTTAGGTTTCTTTTTAACATTTGTAAGGGGGCTGAGCAGGGGACCGCTTCACACAATTGGCTAGATGGCTGGAGTGTGGTGCCAAATAACAACAGGGTCATCAGTCGGGTGTGGTTGGCAGGCCCGAGAGCGCCCGAGAAACGTCCCGCTGCCCGTGATTGGCCCCCAACCACAATTTCATGCTGACTGGCCAATTAACGGCCAGCCAGGGTGAAAAGCGCGCCCAGAAGCTCAGCACCGCCGGGATGAGGGTGGGAGGAGGGCGCAGGAGCAGGGGAGTGCTCGACGAAAGCTCCCCGAAGGCAGAGAGCTGCCTCAGGGAGCTGAAGTATTTTAAACCAATGAATAAAGTTTTTAAAGTTCTGGAAAACATGTCCACGCAGTGGACTCACTCGCCTTAACATATGAATTTGAAAAATTCTGCCCCAAATCTTTTATTTTTTTTTTAAATTTAATTACGGAAACCTCAACCCCGCCCTTGGGTGAGGCTTCCTCAAAAATCCAAAGGCCGCCTGGCTGATTCGCCCTTCCGCCACTGTAATGTCGATTAATGGCCTTAATAGGCCTCTTAATTGTTGGTGGGTCTGCTGCCAACTCTTGCGTGCACCCGCCGACCGAAATATCACGTGATGACATTGGGGCACTCGCTTGATGTCACTGCGCGCCATTTCACACTCAGGTGTGTTGGGCGCGCACCCACACGCTGAGCGGAAAATCCTGCCCCAACACTGTGGTTTCACTCCCTGTACTGGCTGAGGGAGTTCTTGGGTCCTACTTCCTCACCTTGCCCCATAGTGTTATGAAATGAAGCATGATTAACAACCCTAGGGCAATGAGGAAACGACAGAGAAAGGGGCCTGTCTTAGGTGACCAACAATAACTTCTCTGCAGGACCCAGACCGTTATATCTTTGGATGTATTTTGGGAGCTGTTTGGCCCTCTTAACTCTTCTGTACCCTTTTCCCACCTTGAAAACAGATGCAACAAAATCCAATTTCACCTTCACGTTTCTTCAAATTTTGATATCTTTTTAGTTTCATTGAATGAAGCAACTTTCTTCTCTTTATCCGTCCTCCATCTTTGAATCGGCCATTTGCATGGGTTTGCCTTAAATCAATGCTAGTCCTGCCAAGATTTCACATATGATTAAACAGGGAGCTCAGTCTTTAATCTGTCTCAAGACTTGTTTTGATAAGACCAAGGAAGGAATTATATTAAATCATATTTGACTAAAATTCAAAGGATAATTTTACACAGTATAAAGACAGCTTGGAAATGATACAGTAGAAGCTCAAATAATACTTATTGGTAACAGATTATTTCTTTGGAGTCATACAGTTTGTTTGCCACTAAGCTATACAGATCAGGAAGGTTCCAGGTTCAATCTTCAATGGTTCTGAGCTGGTTGATCCCAGCTGCAGTGGCTATTGGGGTTTTAAAATTTTAAAACTCTTTCATGGGTTGGCATCGCTGGCAAGGCCGGCATTTATTGCCTACCCCTAAAGTCTCTTCAGAAGGTGGTGGTGGTGTGCCTCCTTCTTAAACTGGTGCAGCCCATTTAGTGCAGGTCACCCACTGGGCTGCTAGGAAGGGAGTCCCAGGATTTTGATCCTGCAAAGTGAAGGAATGCCAAGAAAGTGTCAAGTCAGGATGGTGTGTGGTTTGGAGGGGATCTTGCAGATCCTGATGTCCATGTGCATTTGCTGTCCTTGTGCTTTTAGGTACGGTGAAGGTCACAGGTTTGGAAGGTTCTGTGCATGTGAGCATATGAACTGGGAGCAGGAGTAGGCCATTCAGCCCTTGAGTCTGGAAAGGGTCTTCCTGATTTGCTGCAGTGTCCTTGTATATAGTACACACTGCTGCCACTATGTGCTGGTGGTGGAATGAGTGAATGTTTAAGTTGGTGGATGGGGTGCTGATCAAGTGGGCTGCTTTGTCCTGAGGTGTTGAGCTTCTTGAGTGTTGTAGGAGCTGCAATCATCCAGGCAAGTGGAAAGGATTCCATCACACTCCTGACTTGTGCTTGTAGATGGTGGACAGGCTTTAGGGAGTCAGGAGGTGAGTTACTCATGTCAGAATTGTGGTGCTATAGTGGCCTATATTAGGGAAGAGAAATAAATGAAGGACTCCTGGCATTGACTTGATTGGCTTCCATTCATGCTGTGAATGAGTTTATGACCGCTGTTGATTCCTAGTGCAACAACCCCCCACTTGCAAGTATCTATACGTTAAAACTTTGGGTGAGAACAGACACTGTTCATTGCCAATTCTCCAAATGAATGATGGCTTCTTTGGGGATGTAATAGAGCTGTTCCTGGACTTCTACTGCACTTAGTGAATGAGTTGATGAATTCAGGAGATGAAGCAAGGTGAGAAAATTGGAGGAACAAATTTGAAGGAAAAGAATTATATACTTACCATGCATTGTAATAATCTGAAAGTCTATAACCCTTTTACAGGGACCTGTCTAATTTTAACTTTCAGTTATACATATTTCTTGTGCAAAGGACCTAAAATAGCTAGAAGGGAGTAATGCAATGTAAGGATCTACTTAGCCTCAGGAACAAAGCTTGAACACTACAAGTATAATCTTGAATTGTTTACATGTATAATTCTGAACAGTATGAATATTACTTAGTATATTGAATGAGGAACTTAAGACATGTCAGATGTTGTAGGAATACTGCCTGGCCTGTGATGAAGGATTCTGTACAAGTAAAAATTTTAAGCTGGAGAGCATAAGGAGGAAAAATAATAAAATTAATCAGCATGATTCACTCTTCCAGATAGTGTGAGATCTAGGATCAATGCTGATCTTACGTCAACCAAAGTTGAGGACATGTTTTGACAGGGGTACTCACAGGAGAAGCTTAGCTGGTGGGATCTATCTAAACACTGCCAAACTATATTGTAGGCTGGCTAGATCGCAGCTCCTGATCCTAGCTTTCTACAGCTGCAGCGTCTGTTAAAGGAGAAAAGCTAAAAGCCACGTAACAGCACAGGAGGCTGAAATCTTATTTAACAGCAGAGGAATGAGAATCATGCCTGATGTGTCTCCACAATACCCTCCAAAGTAAAATTACAGAGAAGTTTATTTTTATGGTCATGGAGTTACCTCTCCATCCAAATTAAACAGCTGAGAAGATCAGAACTATCCTTTTCACCCTTTTCATCGCTTATATGTGCTAAACTGGCACTATCAACATCAACATTTGGCTTGAATCCATTGCACAATCTTTCTGGGTACAGAGGGACTGAATGAGCAGTAATGTGATAACCAGGACACAGCATTTTGAGATGCGTCCTTCCCATCAGTTTCGATTATGAATTGTCAGTTTAGTAACATCTTTATTCATAAGGGTTTCAGCAGCACAATGTGACTTGTATTGAGCATTTCACAATTAAGCGAATGGTTGGCCTTTAATGTTTTACTAATAAGGAGGCCTGGCAACTGGATTTTACAAAGGAGCACTTTCTTTTGAGATGTTATGAGCGAGTGAAGGGGCCTCCTTAATTTGACAGTTTCTGCTGACAAACTAAATCTGCTGTGACACAAAGAGTTCTCACATTAAATGGTATACTCACACAATAAATGACCCAGTTCTAGGTTTAGGTCACATTGTTTCTTTGGGGTGTCTGACCTCTGCCTGTAATTAGTGACTTATTACTGGAAATAAAAAGGAACAATTCCACTGTCAATCTTTCCTCATGTCTATCTGCTAGAACTTTGAAACAACATATGACATGTAAAAGTAGATTAGCAGGTGAACTGCTTAGCTGATCATACCTATTAAACACACCTCCTAGTCTTTGAGTTGGCTGTTAATTGGGACTCCTCTAGAAGGACACAATGGGAGAAGTGACTAAAGATCAGTTGAGTGTAGTTTGAAATAAATCACAAACTAAGTCCTGGAGGTGCTGCTGAAACAAAACAATTACACAATGGATGTACCCCGTGCTTAAATGACTAGAGTTTGCAAATTACTGGAAAACCACTGGAAAAGCTGGCAGATGAACATTGAATGGAGACAATATTCAACTTCACCATCTGGGCAGTAACCTAGTGGAGTAGATCACTCACCTGTTGTAGAATCTTCCTGATTTACATTCCATTGATTTCCACTGGAATTTATAAAGGAAGTGCAATCTACTCCACTACATTACCAGACGGTAAAGTCGAAAATTGCCCTCAGGTGTGTCCATGCAAAATTGAAAATTGCCTTCTAGATAAAGCCTGTCCACCATCTGCGCGGCACAAGTCAGAGAATGCTGGAATACTCTCCACTTGCCTGGATGAGTGCAGCTCCAACAACTCTCAAGGAGCTTGACACCATGCAGGACAAAACATCCCGCCTGATTGGCAACCCATCCGCAACATTCACTCCCTCTACCACCAAAGCAGAGTAGCGGCAGTGTTGTGTACCATCTACAAGATGCACTGCAGGAATTCACCAAGTCTCCTTATTCAGCACCTTCAAAACCCACGACTGCTACCATCTAGAAGGACAAGAGCAGCAGACAGATGGGAACACCAATACCTAGAAGTTCCCCTCCAAGTCACTCACCATCCTGACTTGGAAATATATCACCATTCCTTCACTATCACCTGGTCAAAATCCTGGAACTCCCTTCCTAACAGCACTGTGGCTGTACCTACACCACGTGGACTGCAGCTGTTCAAGAAGGCAACTCACCACCACTTTTTCAAGGGCAATTAAGGATGGGCAATAGCCCATATACCATGAACAAATTTAAAAAAAGATTAACCCAATTATTTTGGGAATCATCTATCTAAATTAGTTAATGCTTTCACACTTATCTAGGCTTTAGTGAATATCCATTATTTTGTAATGAAACCATTTCAGTGCAAGTTAACTCATTGTGATGTAAGGGCTAAAGGTAGGAAGGAAAAGCTATTGCAAATGTTGCAGTTGCACAACAGGGTCATCAGCTTCTGAAATGAATAAAGGTTGGTTTCTTTTAGGATAAAGATACTTTGGCTGGTAACATCCTTGGAGCTATTCCCATTTCGCTGTAATAACTTCACCTGAAGAGTGGTGCAAACTCCAATTACATGGAAAATGTCTTGCATTACAGTACTTTTTTTTTGATAGATCTATACTATATACTTCTAACATTTTCTGTTTTTGTTGGTGATGTAGATATGTTAATGTGTATATGTAGCAACTGGGCTCAGTTGGTAGCACCCGTCAAGCAAGGGAAAATTGGCAACTGTTGTTTCTCTAGAAAACAAGTGACTCAAAAGTAATCCATCAGTTGTGAAGTGTTTTCAGATGTCCTGAGGACATAGAAGATGCTATGTAAATTTAAGTTATTTCCTTGAATATATAATTGCATGACCTTGACAACTCAAAATAAAAATGTATGTTTTTGCATGTGAAGAATCACTGACCTTGACCGCTGGTATGAGGTTACTGAACGTTTTGCAGCACTGCATCTAATTTTTCAGAGCTAGACTGCTGGCATCGATCATGATGGCTTTCTATTGCCACTGTCTGTGTAATTCTCTGCCCTTCTGGGCAGCCTCCTGCTCTTGTCAGGGAAGAGGACCTCTCTCCTCCTCCTATTCACCTTTGACACTCAGTGCTGCATTGGAGCACGCTTTCTGGCCTGTTGCACCATTTTCATTCCTTCTGCTCAATTACTTTCAGCACCTGCTGCAGCCAGAATGCACTTCACATTTAAGAGGTGCACATTGGCATTAAGTAGCGCAGGCTATCTTTAAGTGGTGCTAGCCTCCCAAAAGCTTGAGCCTACGCTTGATGCATCCAGCCACTTTGCAGTGCATTTAGCGCTAGGCTGCAACCAGTCTCATTAATTGCACATTGTGATCTCCATGTCCGTTTTTGGGTGCAGTTGAATTTTTAACTCTTAAAATCCAATTGCTCTTCTTTTCCCTTGAACCCAACCTCAGAATATGTTCCATAGCCATGTATGTATGGATGTGATCACCAGATTTTCCACAATTGGAAAAAGGAAGCTGTCTTATTGGTCTCCAGTTGTTTTTTGAGGTCAGTTTATCACATTGGGCCTGGGTTGAAATCCCTCCTCCTCCTTCAGGTACCATACCCTAAGACGGTGTTGGCAACCAAGGAATTCCATTGGATTGGTCCATGATTATGCTTGGCAAAGTACTGCAGTGACTTGCCGCTGCCTTCTGCAGTATGGCTGCCCAGGAAACTCTCCCATTCTTACTGCCTCCCATTAGGCATATTGGAAGGATTTACAGGGTGATAATCAACCTGTTTGGCCATGTTATAAACAAACCTTCCTTGGCCATCAAGTCCTGGAGTGGGACTTGAGCCCAGAGCTTCTAACCCAGAGGTAAGGATGCTACCACTACACCAGAAGAGTTTGCATTACCATTTTGAAATGGGTTTTTTGGAAGGAAGGGAGCCACTTTTAGAATACTGCAAAATAACCTAACGAAGTGTGATTATTGTAAGAACATAGAGAATTTCAAAATGGCACAGAAGTAAATCTCCAAAATAATCTCTGGGGAACAGATTAACTCTCTTGAGAAGACGATTATGCTTCTAAAAGCGTTTCATTGATGAATTAAAAAGCCAGAAGATAGGATGTTAAAGAGTACCTTGCAGGCTGGAGAGATAAAGCAACAATCCTATAGTGATTCCAACGAAAGTAAGAGCGATTGGTTGCTTAGGCGAAGTTTGCAGTTCCTTCACTGTCACTGGATCAAAATCTAGGAACTCATTTCCTACAGATGTGGGTGTGCCTGTACCACATAAGTGGCTCAAGAAGGCAACTCACCACAACTTTCTTAAGGGCATCAGGAATGGATAATAAATGCTGGCCTTACCATTGACACCCTCAAGCCATGAACAAATTAAAAAAGGTACTACAAAGCAACTTTATTTTCACTCTCACTATGCCTTCTCCTCTATCTCTTTCTCTTTCTAAGTATAATGTTATCAGCCTCCATGTTTACCAGTTGGCTAAAATGTTATTGTGGATGAAACTGGAAATGAAGACTTTCATCTATCTATATAAACTTATGATTATAGGGTGTCCTGAGGTGCTTTATAATCAATAAAATAATTTTTGAAGTGTCGTCACTATTGTAATGCAGGAAATGCAGCAACCGATTTGCACACAGCAAGCTCCCATAAGCAGTAATGTGATAATGACTAGAAAATCTATTTTTTGCTGTTGGTTGAGTGATAAATATTAGCCAGGACACCCAAGACAACTTCCCCTGCTCTTCTTCAAATCAGTGTCATGGCATCTTTTACATCTAACCAAGAAGGAAGACAGGCCTCACCTTAACATTTCATTTGAAAGGTGACATCTCTGACAGATACCATGCTCCTTCAGTACTGCACCTGAGTGTCAGCCTTGATTTTTGTACTCAAGACCTGGAGTAGGGCTTGTACTCAGCGCCCCTGACTCAGAGGCTAAAGTATGCTGTCAACTGCTTCATGGCTAAGTTATTGAGCTGTATGCAGAGTGGAACCTGCTGAACAAGTTAACCATGTATATTATGCAAAACAAAAACAGAATTACCTGGAAAAACTCAGCAGGTCTGGCAGCATCGGCGGAGAAGAAAAGAGTTGACGTTTCGAGTCCTCATGACCCTTCGACAGAACTTCTGTCGAAGGGTCATGAGGACTCGAAACGTCAACTCTTTTCTTCTCCGCCGATGCTGCCAGACCTGCTGAGTTTTTCCAGGTAATTATGTATATTATGCAATTGTGTTTCATTGAGAAAGGTTGCATAATTGTACTGGTTGATAGTTAATTAATCCTTTTTGTTACCTAACAATAGCCATTATCCTATTCAAACTCAGTTCACTGATGAAAAAAGAGTTAGGGCCTACCCTGAAACACTTGGACAGTAAACCCCATCAGCAGCAACTTATATTTATTTAGTCTCTCTCCCTAAGGCATTTTGCAGGACTTTCAGCAGAAAATAAAGTGGAAATAGGAGAGCAATTCGGAAAGGTAACATAAATCACATTCAGGGCGTTAAGTTTCTCGAAGGCTTTTGAATGTGGGAAGGTTTGTAACAAGGCACAGGAGTCTAAAGACAGAATTTCAGAATGCAGGAGAAAACTTGATGGGGAAGTGGAGGGAGGCTGACATGAAAGAGATGTTCAGTAGTAGAATATACGAACAGCAGAGAATGTGTGTTTGGAGGGTCAGTTGGTGAAGATTATAGGGACAGTGTGGAGGAATGCCTTGGAGGAAATTGAAAGTGAGGAGTAAGATATTGATATTTATATATTGGGAACAATTGAGAAAAATAGGAAATGGACAATGCAGTAATGGATGAGTTTAGGTTGGTTGGAGCGAAGTCAGTAAAGATAGCAGTAGGGAAATTGAGCCTTGAGGCTGGATGAAGGTTTCAGTAGGGATTTAAGTAAGGCACAAACAAGTGGTGTTCTGCCAAGAATAAGAAGTCTTGGTAATAGACTGGATATGGAGCTTGAAACTTAGTTTAAGATTGAGTGGAACATTGAGATGGATGCTGGCAGGTTTAATTTGAGTGGACAGCTATGAAAGGAGATTAAAACATGGTCTGTCAAATGAATATTCTAAGAAGAAACAAATAGGGTTATTCATTCTTGCCAATATTAAGCTGAAGAAAGTTCTGGCTCATTTTTGATATTGAACAGGCAGCTGGACATTGTGGTGACAGAAATGGATTCAGTGTGATGGCAAATGGCTGGTCAAGGCGCCTTCAGTGTACACTTGGAAGCTACCTCAAGTTACCCCATGATGTTACATGAGGACAGCACGTTGGTTAGAAATAGGAGGGGACTTTCTTGGTCTGTACAAGATTTGGAAAGTTAGATCACATCAGTTTGGGTTGGATTCAAATTCTGATCCACAAACTGAAAGGAGAGCATTCTAATTTACTGCCCTTCACAGTTGAATTCAACATTTTTAATTCTGAGATGTGGAAACTGTTCTGTATTTGAATTTTGGGAAAACATGATCATATCACTCTCATCCCAAACAAAACAATCCTGACATCTGAGAGTTTTGATGATGGAGCAATTCATAAGTCCCTCTATTTATAGAAGGGTTGTAGAAATTAAGTTTATAAACATATTAACTGGTAACTTCTGTGGGTTTGGGTAGTCATGGTAACTGGCGTGCTATAGCTGCTAACCAGTAGTCTATTACTACATTTTTTAGTCAAATCAACTGCTGAAATATTCCTTTCATATATATCATCATTGAAAGCTAGAATGGACATGATGTGATTCCCATGGAAACCGGTGGTGACTTTATTCCTTTTAAAACTTATTGCTTCAGACAACAATGCAGCCTTCACACTCTCACGGGCAGTGGAGATGAGAACTGGAAATATAACAAAACCTCCCCAATAATTGAAAATGGATCGGATTCTGCTTTAAGTTATTGGCCACGTGAAGAAGAATGGTATTAAGTTTATTGTTAAGCCTCAAAACTAACTTAGTACAAATCTAATCAGCAATGGTTCCTTCATTTGGAATCTATCAATCAGAAGTTTAACATGCGGAACACCTTCAGGTTTATTTTCAAATTTATGATGTGTGGGAGCAAAATGATGTAAATTATAATATATAAAATGTTGTGTCAAGAATATTAAGTGATGGGTTCAGTAAAAAAAAATCAATATTATGGCTGCACAATTGTACAGACTATATTATTAGGCCAGGGATTTCCTTGAATTCGGTGCAGCAATTAACATCAGATTCAGCAGTGACTGGAAAAACAGTATCTGGAATTGGTAAGGTTGACAGTCAGGTTTTGTTTTTGATAATAAAACCATAGAAAGCCATTTGTTTTCTTTAGTTTTGTAAAGAAAACACCAGCTCAGTTAGAACTCTAAAGCAAAACAATACTCAACTGGCTTTGATGGGAAGTAAGCCAAGATTACCAAAGATTTGCAAGTCTAAACGCTTTATTTGTGTTATACTCATTCAATTTTTCCTCCAGGTAGATTGTAAAACCTGGACAGTTATATAGGTCAATTCTGAAACTTCATTAAGCTCTAACAAAGATTGTAAAATGATGATCCATTTCCTGATTACATAAAATGCTTTGCAGGATTCCCTAACTATCTGCAGCAAAAAACATCAAGTGGATGACCTGTTCCAGGCTGTTTAATTAAATGTGCTTCTTTTGCCAGTGATATAATGAAGTTTAAAATAAAGTACAATAGAGCTTGAGCACAAAACGGAAGGCTGACGCTCCAGTGCAGTGCTGAGAGAGGACCGGACTGTCAGAAATGCTGTCTTTCAGATGAAATGTTAAACTGAGGTCCTGACGGCCTGTTCGGGTGGATGTAAAAAATTCCTTGGTACTAGTTTGAAAAAGAGTAGGGGAGTTATCTTTGGTATCCTGCCTGACCAGCGTCGTCCCTCGATTAATGTCTCAATAATAGGTTATCTGGCCATTATCACATTGCTGTTTGTGGGATCTTGTTGTGCACAAATTAGCTGTTGTGTTTCTTACGTTACAACAGTGGCTACATTTCGAAAGTACTTCATTGACTGTGAAGCACTTTGGGACATCCTGTCATAGTGAAAAGCACTATATCAATGCAAGTCTTTCTTTCTTTAAATTGGATTTGACATAATTTAGCTCAGTTGAGTTTAACTCCCTGCCGGACCAGTTGTGGCAGTGGAAAACCTTTCAATGCTCCTCAAGGTTATGTTGATGAGAAGTAATTCTGGAGTATGAATTATTAAATTTTCACTGAAAATCCAGTAAGTTACACTTAAGCTTTCTGAGTTTGATCGTGTTGGTTGCCATAAGCACAGAAAGTCTTGAAGAAATTCTTCTAAACAATCGACAAGTGATAGATTTTCAATAATCAGTCACACTGGCTCTGCATATCATAACTTAATCCTTATTTGCCCTTTTACTTTGAGGAGACAGAATGACTTTTGTATTTTTTTCAATTTGAATTCCAGGATCAGCCTGATGAAGAACTGACTATAGTGATTTGAGCTCAATCTAACTACCTGTCACCAATATTTGAAATATGTCAGAGACATATACAACTTGGAGTTGATCTCTCACTTCTATCTCTGGCGAGCTGCTGACAGGATCTGTCCAAGTTGGAACCTAACTGCTGAGACAATCTGTTGGCAGTTTCTCCACATGTTAAAAGGTTTCTGCTTTGGAGATTTTGCTCCATCACACCTTTGATTAAACCAACAATACATAACTTGTTTGGAAAGGATGTTGTGTTCTGCACCATTGAATGAAATCTGCCAAGTGTGAGCCCAGATGATGTTTAGAGGGCTAGAGTTCCCATTATATTGCACAGCTTATCTCAGTAAATGCTACTGCCTGTGCCCTTGCTCGCACCAAGTTCCGTTTACCTGTCACCCTTGTGCTCGCTGACTTGCATTGGGTCCCAGTTAAGCAACATCTCCAGCTTAAAATTCTCACCCTTGTTTTCAAATTCCTCTGTCCCCTCACCCCTTTCTACCTCTGTGTTCTCCACCAGCTGTACAACCCTTCGAGAAATGTGTGCTCTTCTAATTTTGGCCTCTTGGGTATCACTGACTGAATTGGCACCACTGTTGGTGACCATGCCTGCAGCTCCTTAGGCCCTCAACTCTGGAATTTCCTCCCTAAATCACCCGGTCTCTGTACCTCTCTTTCCTCCTTTAAGATGTTCCTTACAGCCTACCTGCTTAACCAAGCTTGTGATCATCTCCCCTAATATTTTCTTACGAGTGAAATATGTCTACGTCATCAGGGCGAATTGAGCTCTTAGTAAATGGGCATTCAATTTTTCACCATGCCAATTTTTCATTGTTATACCTTGCTACGATTTTAAATTTCAAAGCAAGCAACAGTGAGATTTGGAAACAAGACTCCGAGAAGAGTTTGAACTATCGCTCGTCATGGAAAGGAGATTGAGCGCGTTTTCAGCCCCTTGTATGCCTTGGTGTCAAACATTGCTTTACAACACTCATGAAAAGTACCTTCAGCCATTTTATTACATTAAAAGTGTGTATAAATAAAAATTGCTGTTGTTGAAAAAATAGGCAGGCTCTTCAGCTCTAAAACCTCTACTGAGTGAACACATGGGATTCATCAATGAATGAAGTGTTTGTTCACCCACGCATCCTGACTTGTCTCATTGAACGATATTGGTGTGGGCTCTCCAAAACACGCAAGATCTAATTTGTTTACATGACAGAAGTGATCCTTACCTTTCAAACATTGCAGTTTACAGGGTTTATATTGTTCACTTTTATCTGATCCCATGCTTTGCGATAATTGCTGGGTAAAGCTAAATGGAATAATTGATTATAAACTGAGGGTTTTGATATGGAATGACCTTAAAGTGAAACCATTTCATTGCCTTTTTAATGATAATATTAGCTTAAATTTTTAATTTTAAAACAATAAATTGGATGATTGTTAGAAGGATCAGAGAGGACATGAGGTTAAACCTTTTCACCCAGAGGGTGGTGAGCGTCTGGAATTCACGGCCTAAATTGTTGGTTGAGGCTGAAACACTCAACTCATTTAAAAAGTGCCTGGATCTGCACCTGAAGTGCTGGAACCTGTAAGGCTATGGACCAGGGGCTGGAAAGTGGAATTAAAATGAGCAGCTGGTTTCCTTTTTCTCTTTTTGGCCAGCGCAGACACAATGGGCTGAATGGCCTTTTTCTGCGCTGTAATTTTTCTATGATTTACATTTTGGGTTATCAGGTTTGCTTTGTCCAGCGAACGCTAGCTGTGCCCTTGATATTAACACATTAGTTGGTGCTTGAAACAATATAGGCAGAGAGACCGATTGACTGAACAAACACTGGTAGTTTATTGGAATTAAAAACAGAGCACTAACACCACATGTGCTTCTTCAATCACCTCCAGCTCTAGACTTACAGTTACCCAAGAAGCCCGTGCTGTGTAGTGATTGGTCAATATAGTCGCATGGTAAACTTACCATATTCCCTTAAAGGTACACAGCACTCCACTTTACCACATCCCTTCCCCTTTACTTGAAAGTACAATTGACAAGCTTCATAACATTCCAATTATTTACATGACTAATTATTTACAAGTCAAGCCTCACAGGAGGCTTCCTCGGATGTGTTGAGCATCAAAGCTCAATGGCCTTGGCTAGTTTTTCCAAGACTCCCTTCTCAGGGGTCAACTGCCCACCAGGCTCTACAGTGGAAGTGGGCAAGTTTGTGTCTTGGACCCTCTCAGGTCCAACAGGCCCCACTGGTACTTCCAATCCGTGTGATGTTTCTTCCATGTGCGGTGCAGACTCAAACGCAAATGATGATGGCATTCCTTCTTGTGGGACTGTCTCTCTTCTCCGAGATGATCCACGTGTCATCTAATTATTCAGCTGTTTACCAACACACTATAGGAGAGAAGTCCTGTCATGGCACTCACTTTGCCTAATAGCCAATTGGGCCCATCTCCAATGTTTTTCATGAGAACTGTGTCTCCCACCATGAAATTTCTTTCACCATTATGGCCATCATGGCTAGCCATCTGGGCCTGTTGACGTCTCTCCACCGTGCCCACTAAGTTTGGCCTGACAAGAGTTAGAGAGGTGCAGAGATGTCTCTTCATTAATAATTCAGTGGTGGCAATATTGGTGGTCATGTGTGGCATCATCCGGTATGCAAACAGGAACCGTGACAATCTGATGCTGATGGAATCCCCATCCAGCTTTTTCATCCTGGACTTAAAAGTTTGGACCGCCCACTTAGTTAAACCATTAGAGGCAGGGGTAAAGCAAGGTTCTGATATGAGTTATTTCGTAGAGGGTTGTAAACCTGTGGATCTCCCATTGGTAAATGCAATTCCATTGTCTGACACGAGCATCTCTGGTAACTCGTGCACTACAAAACTCTGTCTCAAACAGTCTATGGTGTCAACAGACGTGGGTGACCGGACTTTGTAGACATCCATTCACTTGGAATGGGCGTCCATTAGTAAAAGGAACATCGTGCCCAAGAAGGGCTCCATGTAGTCAATGTGGAGGCATACTCATGACCACGCTGGCCATTCCCAGGGGTGCAATGGAGCTACGGGGGTAGTTTTTGCCTGCTGGCATTGAAGACAACTTTTGACTAGGGCTTCGATGTCCGCATCCATCCCTGGCCACCACAAGTACCTGTGCGCAAGCATCTTCATCCTACTAATGCCAGGGTGAGCGCTTTGTAATTTGGACAGTAATGGCCTTCGCCCTCTCAGGGACACTATAACCCTTGCTCCCCAGAGCAATATGCTGTCCTAGTAGGTGAGCTCATATCTGCGATTGAAATAGGGCTTCATGTAATATGACTTTGGCTCGCCTGACCATCCATTCAAGATCTTCTCCCGGACTTGGATCTCAGCTTGTCCACTCACGGATTTGTCTGGGCTGGACAGGAATCCAAAAAATTTAGTACGAAGACAAGTTCCTGGGGAATTGGAACCTTCACATTGTTATCTGGTAGGGGGAGGCAGCTCAGCGTGTCAGCATGTGTGACCTGGCCTCCCAATCAGTGAATAAAGTGTATTCGTAGGCAAACCTTATCAGTGCCCACATCTGGATGCAAACAGATGCAATGGGGGGTATTGCCTTCTCCTCTCCAAATAACCCCAGCAGAGGCTTGTGGTTGGATATAATGAAAAAATGGTGATCATGGAGGTATTGATGGAATTTCCAAACACCAAACTCAACAGACAAGGCCTCCTTCCCTCCTCCCTGCAACACCGAGCAATTAAGATGTCTAACCAATGGGTCGTTCAGAGCCATCCACCATCCGATATGAAAGTGCAGCCCCTATTCCATAAGGGGATGTGTCGCAAGTTAAAATCAATTCTTTCTTTGGGTCAAATAGGGCCGATAATCTTAACAATTGCTTTACCTTTAGAAATGCATCCTGGTGCGGAGTTTGCCAAATCCATTTATGGTTTTTCTTAAGCAATGCATATAACGGAGCCAGTATGGTTGATAGATTTGGGAGAAATCACCCATAGTAGTGTATCATGGCTAAGGAGGCCTTTAGTTCTGTAGTGTTTCTCGGTTCAGGTGCCTCACGAATAGCCTTGGCCTTTTCTTCCATGGGATGCAGGCCCTGCACGTCGACCTATGGCCCAAGTAAACTACCTCTTTGGCTTGGAAAATACATTTTTCTTGCTTCTACCACACCCCCACTTGTGAGAAGCATTTCAACACCTCCTCCAAACTAGCTAAGTGTTCTTCATCAGCTCGTCCAGTGACTAAGACATCATCCAGATAAATAATGACACGGGGCAGCCCCTGAAGCAGATTTTCCATGGTACGCTGGAAAATAGCACAGTCAGATAAGACCCCAAAGGGTAGTTGAGTATTTTGATACAATCCTCAATGTGTATTGATGGTCATGAATTCCCTAGCGCCTTCTTCCGACTCTACCTGCTGGTGGGGGTGGCTCATTTCGAGCTTTGAATACGTGCAGCCCCCGGCCAATTTTGAATATAATTCATCAATCATTGATATCGGGTGTCTTTCCAGTTTGGCCGCTCTGTTTACAGTTAACTTATAGTCATCGCATAAGCGAAAACTTTGGTCTGGTTTCAGTGCGGGTCCTATGGGTATCACCCACTTGGAAAATTGCAACGTTTGTAAGATACCCAACTTTTCCAGCCTGTTTATCTCGGCCTTGGCCTTGTCCTGTAGAGCATAAGAGACTGATCAGGCTCTGATAAATCTTGGGGGTCGCATTAGGGTCTACATGGATTTTGGCTTGTAGCCCATGAATCCTTTCTAGCTCATCACTGAAAATGGAAAGATATTTTTGTAACAATTCCTCTGATTTGAAACATCTCGGTCCATTGCAATTTAATCTTTTCGAGCCAGCTGTGACCAATTAAACTGGGGACCACCCCAGCTACTACTATAAGGGGTAAATTTGCAGACTGATCCCTATATTGCACTAGGACTTTCACTCTTATTTCTTCGCCCGTATTTGTTATTAATTTAGTGTCAGATTCTTTCAAACTTAAAGGATGGACTCCTTTATTAAAGTGTCTGAACGTAGGTTCTCCTATGACAGACATTGATGCCCCAGTATCGACCTCCATCTTGATGGGTTGTTCATTGACTCTAATGGCTACCTGGATTGGCTCAGTTCTACCCACTTTCAGGTTGTATAATGAATAGATATCAGATTCTGCTTCCTCTGGTTCTTAAATGAGACAGATTTTGTGATTTGTACCTTTGTTTTCAAAATGCTGTCTCAGCCGATCTTGACAGTGCCGCACTATGTGACCGTTGTGGTGGCAGAAAAAAACATTCGATATTTCTGAGCTGTCAATCACCTGCAGGCTGTGTGGATGCATTTCTCTCATGATTGCCGTGGGATTTCACTGTAGTACTGTTGTTCCTCAATGGTCTGTACATAGTGGGCGCTCCCAGCCTTTCTGTGGAGTCTGATGTTTTCGCTTTTGTTACCGGCCCTTCCCACCCTACAAGATGGTCGGCGCCATTTTGTGTATCTTTTATTGCCCCCGAGTCTCTAACAGCGCTCTCCATGGCTGTTTCCAATTTCCATGCCTTACTGAAGTCTAGATTAGCTTCAGATAGCAATTGCTTTTGAATAGCATTGTCCCCGATTCCGCGTGTCCATATGTCATTAATTGAATTGAAGTTCAGAACTCACAATATTCTGTCAATCCTTTTAAAGTTAATCCTTATACGTAGCCAGTAATTGTCTCTCCTGGAAGCCTATTCCTCAAATTGAATTTAAAACGCTGAATAGTGATTGAGGGCTTTGGCTTCAAGTGGTTTTTGACAATGTTTACTAACTTGCTGAAAGTCTCCGTATCGGGGGTGTTAGGTGACGTGCAGCTGCGGATCAGCCCATAGGTTTTGCTCCCACATGTGGACAAAAGAATCACCCTCTTCCTGTCCTACCCCGTGATGTCATTAGTGGTAAAGAAGAATGCTAGGCCTTCGACATAATGAGACCAGTCATCGGAAACGGGGTTGAATGTTCAAGATGCTCAAACCGCAGCATACCCGATGATGAAAGAGACTGCATTTCAAACAGCCTTCAAGGTAGTAACGTAGCTGGCTTACTGCAGCTTTCTTGCTTGCTGTCAATTGATTCGGTTTATCCTCTTCCCCAGTTTTATGTTTTTGGTTATCAGGTTTGCTTTGTCATGTGAACACTAGCTGCGCCCTTGATATTAATACATTAGTTGGTGCTTGAAACAATATAGGAAGAGAGGCTGGTTAACTGAAACTCTGGTGGTTTATTGGAACTATGAACAGAGCACTAACACACATGTGCTTCTTCAATCACCTCCAGCTCTAGTCTTACAGTTTCCCAAGAAGCCCGCACTGTTTAGTGATTGATCAACATAGTCACATGGTCAACTAACTACATTTTCTTAAGTGTACACTTTACCACACTATGGTTCTATTGTTCTAATTGTAAGAATGTTTTATTTTGGACTCATTTTTCAGAATGAGTCATTTGCAAAACTCCGTCACTTGGGAGATTTTCATGCCTTATGCAATGCCCCGATTACTGGAACTCTTGTCAGTTTTCTGACTCCAAGGTGCTTGGTCAACTGGTTTTGGAGAATTTTGCAATAATATGGTTGCTTTAAATTTGAATTTGAATCTAAAAAGAATCGACTATATTTACAGAGCACCTTTAGCATAAGGAACCATCCCAAGGTGTTTTACAGGAATATTATAAAGCAATGTATGACCCTGAGCCTCATGTTAGGTCAGATGACCAAAAGCTTGGTCAAAGAGGTAGGTTTTAAGAAATGTCCTAAGGAGCAAAGCGAGGTAGAGAGGGGGAGAGGACCTCAAGGGCTTGGGGCATGATGCTTGGGAATGCATAAGAGGCCAGAATTAGAGGAATACAAGTAGTATTAGCCCTGCATCCTCTCAGACACATCAATTTCCCCCGTGACACCTCAATAGGTAATAAACTTACAGAATGGCATTTCAAAAGTATACATTTAGCATCGAATTTAAAAATAAAATGGCTAAATTTTATGCCAAATAAAGTGCGAATGAGCTTATAAGAAAGACAATAAAGAACCTTATTATTCAATCACTCACATGCCTTGTTTCTATTAAAACCATTTCCTGCCCTTATGTCTCTGACACCGCGTTACCCTGTTAAGACCTCTTATACATTGCACCAGTTAGAAATCCTATTCACTTATCCTTGATTCTAAGTGGCACTGATGTATTGGGTTAGTGAAATGATGACAGTTCATTGCATTACATTTGGTGTCTCCTTTCCCATAAAAGAAAAAAATACACACAGCCTTTTTTGACTCGCTGACAGTGTAGTTATTTTCTGTTGCAAAGTTAGGCACCAAAAGCTGCAAGAGCTGTGTGACAGGTTTATCTTGGTTAGGGAGTTTGGTCATTTGTAATCAGTGAGAGAAGGAGGATTCAAAATGGCAAAATAAAGATTGTGGCTCAAAGAAGACATTAACTTGAAAGGAAAGACAGATTCTGGGCAAAAACAATCACAGTGTTTGCCTGCTAAATTTATCATTTGGCATTTGATGTTCATAACATTTCTTTCTCCTCTGAAATTAGAATGTTTGCAATTTCTGTTTCTGAAAATTATGTTGGTATTGTGATTGAGAGCTGGGAGCACCAGACAAATTCCAGGATTGAACATCAATTTCTTTCTAAATGCAATCAGGAACAGAGATAAACCAGTGCCTAGTGATTAGAAAAACGAGGACAGTATGTTCTGTTGTTTAGCCCACATCATCAGCAACAGGAATGAACCATTCTGCTGAAGTGTGTAATAATGGGAACAAAAACAAAAAGTGCTGGAAAAACTCAGCAGGCCTGATAGCATCTGTGGAGAGAAAGACAGTGTTAACGTTTTGAGTTCGTATGACTCTTCTTGAGCAGCATTGCCAATGTGAGTGGTGAGGAGTTCAGGAGGTAGTTTGCTGCTGGTTGCTTATTTGAACTTGACAGCTTCATCTCTGTTCTGAGCTCCATTCATAGCATTTCCAGGCTTCATTTCAGGGCTCATTGGTGTCTCCAAGGCCCCTGAAGGATCTTGACTGTGTGGACCCTTCCAGGTATTAAACAGCCTTCCATTACCCTGGTAATGGGGACTTTGGTCTCCGCTGGTGTCACCTCCTCTGAGGAGAAAGAGGGGGGCAGAAAGGAGAGGAAGCCACATGTCCCTGTGCAGCTTCCAGGGGAGTGGCCTGTGGGAGGAGAGGCGCAGGGTCAGGGGGCACAGGGCCAGCAGGATCCAAGGTGGAAGAAGCCTCAGAAGACACCACTATCCTGCTGCAAGGGTTTACAGACGGCAAAGCAGCTACCTCAATATGTCTGAGGTGCAATGCCGAAGGAGGATCCACCTCTCCGGGAAGACCGTGACCTCCATTTGTCAGATGATTGGGCCTGAGATCAGCTCTGACTCTGCCGGTGGAAACCCTATGCCAGTGGCTCTGAAGGGCACAATGACCTTCAACTTCTGTGCCTCTGGCTCTTTCCAGCGGTCAGTGGGGGAGTTTTGTGGAGTGTACCAATCAGCTGCCCACAGTTGCATCAAGCTGGTGACAGAAGCTCTGTTCGGGTGGGTAATGTCATTTATTCATTCCTGTATGGACGAAGCCAGCCAGGCTGAGCGAGCCAGAGGCTTTGCAGCGATTGCTGGGTCCCCCGGCAACCAGGGTGCAATCGACTGCACACGTGGCCATCAAGGCACCAGCGGGTCAGCTGGGTGCCTTTGTCAACAGGAAGGGATTCCAATCGATGAACGTCCAAATAGTGTGACCACAGGATGCAGATTCCACAAATCTGTTCATGGTACCCTGGCAGCTCCCATGACCTTACATCCTCAGACACTCTCAGGTGCCGAGGCTATTCAGCCCGACTGGATGGATGGCTGCTGGGTGACAAGGGCGATCCGTTGAAAAGGTGGCTTATGACACCTCACCACCACCCAACAATAGAGGCAGAGCAGTGTTATAATATGAGTCATGTCTCCACGAGGGCGGCGATAGAGAGGACCATAGGTCTTCTGAAAAAGCCTTTCAATGCCTGGACCATTCAGGGGGAGCATTACAATACAACCCACAAGAGATTGTCATAGTGGTTGTACAGTGCGTTCTCCACAATTTGGGCACTGGCAAGGGGGGACCCACTGGAAGAAGAGGATCTTGAGGCAGCTCCATAGGCCACGGAGGATGAATCCAGTGGTGAGTCAGAAGAGGAGCACAGTGAGGAGAATGCTGAGGGTATGGAGGCAGACCTCTGCATTCTTCAGGGAGGCAGGGTCACCAGGGATGCCTTGATCCAACGCTGCTTCAGCTAGGCTGCCAAAGATCTTCTTCCACCTCATGCAAGGGTTACCACCTCATTCCAGGAAATGAAATGACCCTTTCCTTTGAACTCCAAGTTCACTCAGAGCCTGTGCAATTAAATTTAGAGCCACTCATGTCCAGCATTACATACTGGTGTACACTGTGCCGAAAGAAACAATGGTGAAGGACACTCAGGACATTAGGACAAAAACAAAATTTATCTCATTTTGACAATTCAAAAAAATTAACATCACCTTCTCTGGTCTTAATTCCCAGACCAGAAAACATAAACAAAACATTACACAACAGAAGATCAGATGACCAGTCCCTCTTGTGCTCATGGTGCCTTGAACTTATGTTTGGGAGTGTTACGTCTTGGTCCTTCCCCCCTCACTGGCAGCGGCATTGGAGACAGCCTGATGACCCTGGTGTCTTATTGGCCTTGATGACCTTGGTGGTCGTCCTCTGGCCAGTGGAGCTTGTGCTGGTCCTACTTGGGAGGGAGTGGCCAGTGCCACAGCTGGCATCTCCTAGTCGTCGCAGCCTTATCAGATGTGGCGGTCACTGGTAGAGGGGGCGGAGGAGCTGCTGCAGTCATCCAGAGCACCTGGAGAGGAGCCTGCAGAGACGACAAGCAGCTTGTGCGCCAATGTGAGGTGGCTCTGGACCTGCTTGCTTGACATTGATGGATGGGCACCTAGCTGGGTTACTGCTTGCTCACCCATCTCCCACAGTAGCACGAACCACCTGAGGTCATTGCCTGTGTGAAGGCTTGCAGGTCCGAGCACAGCCCCAGGAGCCCTTGATTCAGTCCCTGGAGCTGCTTCTCCATGAGAGTAGCTACTCTCTCAATGGAGGAGGCAGTGTGCTCTGCCATGAGGGTTAACGCAGTGCTCATCTCAGCATAGACTTCTCCACAACACAGACAAGGCACGCATACCCTCATGGATCTCCACCAGGTCATCCCACATAACCCGCTGGGCATCCAGCATCTGCAGCCTAATGGACGACTCCAGGGGTTCATCATTTGTCTTTGATTCAGTATCGTCCTGGTCACCAACAGTCCTCCGACTGCCGGCGCCCTGGCCATTCTCTGCCTCTGCCTGCACCTCAAGCAAGTGTGAAGTGCCCTCACCATTGTGCTCCAACATTCTAGCTGAGGATCTAACGCCCGCCGACGTGCTGGTATCTCTGCTGGTGCCTGGCTCAGAGAGCGGGTATGACGAAGGTGCATGTGAAGCCTCGTGGTCCCCTGGCATTGAGGGCGACTCTTCGGGGTCCTGTGATTGAGTGAGTGCAGGTGAATCTAAGGGAGAACAACAACGTGTCATTAGTTAAAGTCATCACACTGTCACTGTGCATGTCAGGCACCGTGGTGAGACAATGGAGATCTGAATCATGGTGCTATCGTCTTTCGATGATCAATGGGAATCCAGTTTTGAGGCTCCCACCAATGAAGAGACAACACAAGAATGTTTGCACCATCTGAAGCTCTCATCTCTGTGCGCTGCACTCTTACCTTCATCTGATACCTCAGCCTCTCCATGACCAGCTGACTGAGGTGTGTGGTGTCTCTCCAGCTCCAAGGCATCCTGCTCAAATCTGTATAGGATTAGGAGGTTTGGGGGATCTTCCGCCAGTCCGCGACCTTTCACTGTTGTTATGGCTCGTCTTCTCCTGAAAAGACAGAGGAGTGTTGATTAGTCCACTCTCTACCTGCTGCGCCATTGCAGCCTGGCCAACCCCACCTGAGGAACACTTCGCAGGGCTCAGTCGAGTTGTTGCCCTCGAGCCGCAAGGCACTCATTCCAAGCAGCCAGGCCTCACCCCCTTGGCCAGCTCCGGCATCATTGACAGTTGGCACTCAAACTCTAACACCCCTGAGCTCCACAGGGGGACAACCAGACCTTAACAGTTCATCACACTAATCCATGCCAACAAGGTACTGACCCTTGCCGAGCAGGTCGCTAAACCCTTTGCGACGCTGCACAATGTCATGGCCACTGACCTGCGCTGCCACCTCCTCCCCAAGCTCTTTTTGTGAGGTGCGGTGACCTCCTCCTTCCATCTCTGGGGACAAGGGTGTCCCTCCTGGCAGCCACCTCCTCTAGGAAGACCGTGAGACACTCATCAGGAAACCGGGAGCGGGGGGGGGTCCGAGTGTCCACCTGACCTGCCTTCCCGCCTGGTGTCTCCAGCCACACTTGATGCCAGAACTTCAGGGTCCACAATCCAGAAGATGTGTTCTTCCCTGGCAGCCTTCAAGGAGCTGTCTGTGCTGTCTTAAAACCAGCTGCCAGGTCGCCATTGGACCCAGAGTCCGAAGGGGCCCTTTCTCCACCATTGGGACGATGTGTCAGTACCATGATGGCATGGATCAGTGTGTTGAAGTGTTAAGGGTTTAATTGGCCAGCCAGCATGAAATTGTGGTTTGGGGCTGTTCACGGGTGGCAGCCCATTTCCCGACGGGTCCCGGGCTTACTGATCATACCCCCCCGCCAAGGGTAAAATTCAGGCCTAAGTGAACACTCCTATTTTAGAGGCTAGGGGATAGGTGCTAATGGAGAAATTAAACCTTCATATAAGACAATGGCCCGGGCAGCAGTAAACTTCTTTGAGAAAAAAATAGAAGTTTTTTAAGAAGTTTATCTTCATTGAGGACAAACAATAAATTAACACGCCCATGCAAGTCTCAGGAACCAGCATCTGGTTTCAAAATTTTCTGTCTCAAATTTATAACAAGTTAATGATAGGAGTAAGTAAAACTTGGTTCTAATGGCTATTTGTCTTATGGTTAAGATGCTGTGATTTGTTGATAATGAACAACTTCCAATATGATCTAAGAAATCTGATTTCTTTTTTGTGAAACACTCACAAAGTGACACTTGGGTTAAGACAGTGATTGTCACCTTAAAATCATTAACAAACTTGCTTTCCAAGACAGATTTTTCTGCTCTTAGTAACTGCACTGTGGCTACATTGCTAGCACTCTTCCCTCTGTGCCACAGGATTGTGGGTTCATTTCTCACTTCAAGACTTAAGCCTAGCAATTTAGGCTGGTGCTCCAGTACTGAGGACATGTCGGAGGTGTTCCATTTTGGATGAGAAGCTAAGCTGTGTCATAATATGCCTTTAAGGGATTGCAGCAGGACATCACTAGAAAGGAAGTGTGTTGTGCATTCCAGTTTTAGTTTCACTTTCGTTTTCAGTAAAGAATACACAGAGCTCTGCACCTGTGGTGCATCCAAGCTTTATGCCTCTGTCTAAATATTCCCATGTGCTTAGTCTCAATAAATGAAACCACAACGTGTTTGCATAATCACTTATGAACAATTGGTGCCTTTATATCAGTATTAAAAAAACAACATGGTGTTCAGTGGTGGGAAAACAGTGTGGCAGCATAATTCGGTACAGATATGACATGGTGAACAGTTTTGGATCATGTTACATGGCATGAGATGACACTTGACATTTTTGTCAGACCATAGCAGAATTGCAGTGTCATACAGTGTTGAAATTGCAACGTGTTGACTGCACAGAAAAGCTTTGAAGACACAGTGCAGAGATACTACTCAAATAAAGAGCTGGTAAGCTCTTGTGGTGAGTTGGACAGCATGTCGAGAGGACTAGCACCAGGTTAGCTCAGTTGAGAAAGGTGAGAGACCAGGATGTGTGCTGGATCGATACAAACGAGGAAGAGTCAAACAACAAACAAACAAAAAACGTAAAAATCTGACCAAAGAAAGTTGCTTTTGGAAAAGCACGGGAAAGCAACTACAGCAACACTCATCTCAGGTAACATAGGAGAAGGAAGATCAAAGGGATATTGTCAAAATGTCCACAAAATTTCACAGTTTAAATTGGGATGCAGCTGACCTACTATCTGAATTCAAAATGTTTAAACAACCTAGAGAGCTATGGTTTATTGATACAAGTGTGTCTGAACCAGGCAAGCAAGCCATAAAAATTCACTTAGCAATTGGGAATGAAGATCTACATAGGTTGAGCATGTCAGGATTAACATGGAAGAGCTAAAGGATCACCAAAAGATGGGGACTACATTGGCAGACCAGTTCAAAGTCAGGTTAAACTTCCGCTAGAGTTGCTGTCACTTCGACAACAGCCTGCAGAATCCATAGACCACTGTTGTCAGCAAATGTAGAGAAAAGAGTATGTACTGTGATTTTTCAGACGCAGAGCTAGCAGATAGAATTGTTGAGTTGGTGATCGTGTCCACTACCATGAAAGCATTCCAGAAAGATCTGCTAGACAAGCCCAAAATGTATAGCATTGACAAGCTACTCAAGGATGGATGTAAGTATGAAGTGATCCTTGCAGGTCGACAAAGCTTACAGGTCCTAAACACAACCCCAATTGTTAATGCACTTACCAGAATACCTAAACTTAGCAAGACGTGTGGAAGGTGTGGCTTTCTGCATACATAAATGAAATGCCCAGCTTTTCAGCAATTCTGTAATGCATGTGGCAGAAAGGGCCATTGACAGCAGCAGTGCATTAGGGCAAAGGCTGATGCAGCTCAAAGAGCCGTGCATTGATCCAAACAGACCGTACACAATTGGTATCTTCAAGTACGAATGACCATCTGGCATCCCATCAGGAACATATACATGATGTGATTGACAAACCAGAAAATGACGGTGATACACACGATGAGATGAGGAAGGTGAACAAAGGTTTCACACCATCAGTCTTTTGGAAACCATCTCATTGATACTGTCACACCATCTGAAGTGTTTGCCAAGATTTAAATTATCTGCCATAAGAAAGTTGGCAACTGTTCATCATTGGTCAAGGTTGACACAGGGTGAGTGCCAACATACTACTCCTGTGAATTCTAAAAGACATCTATCCACAGACATGGAAGGCCATGGCAAAACCTACTGCTATGAAACTTCCAGCGTACAATGGTTCATTGATTCTATGTGCAGGATCCATAGCCCTGCTGTGCAAGTACAATCAATTCTCCTGGGTGCCATGGATGTTCTACATCATGGAGTCTAAAGGCCTTGCAATTGCAGCCTACTGGCATGCCATGACCTTGCAGTGGTAATAATCCATGGAATTAGTCAGATACCACAAGAAAGATCAACCTCAGAAACTACTCCTACTACCTCAGTTCATGTCCTAACATTGAAATATCCAGAATGTTTCAACTCATTTCAAGGTAGCTGCAACATTACACTTGCAGGAGAATGCAAGTCTGTCAATTGATCTGGCACATTATGTGCAACACAAATGCCAGTAACCACAAGAAGAGAAAACAAAAGATTCTACACTATAGAAACTGTGGAAAATCATCATTGAAGGAAGGCCTGATTCAATTTAGTATGTCCATGGACACATGAGCCATTTTGGCCTTATTGGGATGAGCTAGACAACTCCTAGGGATAAAAACAAAAAAACTGCGGATGCTGGAAATCCAAAACAAAAACAGAATTACCTGGAAAAACTCAACAGGTCTGGCAGCATTGTCGGAGAAGAAAAGAGTTGACGTTTCGAGTCCTCATGACCCTTCGACAGAACTTGAGTTTGAGTCCAAGAAAGAGTTGAAATATAAGCTGGTTTAAGGTGTATGTGGAGGGGGGGTGGGGGGGGATGGGGTGCGGAGAGAGAGAGAGAGAGAAGTGGAGGGGGGGTGTGGTTGTAGGGACAAACAAGCAGTGATAGAAGCAGATCATCAAAAGATGTCAACAACAATAGAACAAAAGAACACATAGGTGTTAAAATTGGTGATATTATCTAAACGAATGTGCTAATTAAGAAGAATGGATGGTAGGGCACTCAAGGTATAGCTTTAGTGGGGGTGGGGAGAGCATAAAAGATTTTAAGATATTAAAAATAATGGAAATAGGTGGGAAAAGAAAAATCTATATAATTTATTGGAAAAAAAAGGAAGGGGGAAACAGAAAGGGGGTGGGGATGGGGGAGGGAGATCACGACCTAAAGTTGTTGAATTCAATATTCAGTCCGGAAGGCTGTAAAGTGCCTAGTCGGAAGATGAGGTGTTGTTCCTCCAGTTTGTGATGGGCTTCACTGGAACAATGCAGCAAGCCAAGGACAGACATGTGGGCAAGAGAGCAGGGTGGAGTATTAAAATGGCAAGCGACAGGGAGGTTTAGGTCATTCTTGCGGACAGACCGCAGGTGTTCTGCAAAGTGGTCGCCCAGTTTACGTTTGGTCTCTCCAATGTAGAGGAGACCACATTGGGATCAACGAATGCAGTAGACTAAGTTGGGGGAAATGCAAGTGAAATGCTGCTTCACTTGAAAGGAGTGTTTGGGCCCTTGGACAGTGAGGAGAGAGGAAGTGAAGGGGCAGGTGTTGCATCTTTTGTGTGGGCATGGAGTGGTGCCATAGGAGGGGGTTGAGGAGTAGGGGGTGATGGAGGAGTGGACCAGGGTGTCCCGGAGGGAGCGATCCCTACGGAATGCCGATGGGGGCGCATCATGCTGGAGTTGGCGGAAATGGCGGAGGATGATCCTTTGAATGCGGAGGCTGGTGGGGTGTTAAGTGAGGACAAGGGGGACCCTATCATGTTTCTGGGAGGGAGGAGAAGGCGTGAGGGCGGATGCGCGGGAGATGGGCCAGACACGGTCGAGGGCCCTGTCAATGACCGTGGGTGGAAAACCTCGGTTAAGGAAGAAGGAGGACATGTCAGAGGAACTGTTTTTGAAGGTAGCATCATCGGAACGGATGCGACGGAGGCGAAGGAACTGAGAGAATGGGATGGAGTCCTTACAGGAAGCAGGGTGTGAGGAGCTGTAGTCGAGGTAGCTGTGGGAGTCAGTGGGAGTTGTTTTTAAAGGCAGACAGGTCATCATACTGAATCTTTGCAACTTGATATCCTTTAACAACTTCATCACTCACGCATGGCCATAGACTAGGTGAGAAGACTCGCAAAAGAGACAGTCTATTGGATAGGTATGCATAATGACATTGAAGTCATCATCAAGAAGTGCAAGGCATGTCAAGATCATTTGCCAGGTCAGCATAAAGCTTCACTGATTCCACATGAAGTTCCTACCCATCCTTGATCCAAAGTCACATTTGACCTCTTTCATGTACATGACACTGACTTCATTGTCATTGTCGATTACTTTACCAAGTATCCCATTATTTGACACTTGCATAATACATCAAGCATAACTGTTGTGCACACCCCAGGTGCTATTTTCAGTTTATTTGGTGTGCCTAGAGAGATCATTATGGATAACAGTCTGCAATTTATTGGTAAGCCATTTCAGGATATGTGCAAGAAGTGGAATATTGATCACAGTACTTCCTCTCCTCATTACCTTGGACCTAATGGCCTAGTGAAAGAATAATTCACATGGTGAAATCCCTAATTCTCAAATGTACAGACCAAGCAAGATCTACGCATTTCAATGTTACGTCTGAGAACAACGCCTTTAAGTGCAACTATTCCATCATCAGCAGAGCTCATATTTGGCAGACCAGAGTGTACTAATTCACCTACTCTTACCCATTCCACTCTCTTGGAAACTAGAGTGAAATTTGTAAAACTGCAAGAGAAGATAACTAACATGCACATAAAAACATGGGTACAGAATTGCCAAGTTTACAGTTGGGGCAACAATCTTGCATCCAGGACCCGACAGAAAGTATGTGACAGCCAGCCAAGGTGACAAGGATTTGTTCAGAACCAAGATCCTATGAAGTCATCGTACACAAAGCTGCAATGGTGTGACATAACTGAGGACAAATCAGATCCATTCCAGCTCCTCAATTGCTGCACAGTCCTTCTGTGTTGAGGACTAGGTCCAAAATGCAACCAGGAACAACATCCAAGAATGACAATCCCACAATCACTGTGAGAAACTAAAGAAACCTCCAGACAAGGTTACCATTAAAAGATCAGGCTGTACCAGCAGATTACCTCAACACTTCAGAGACTCATAGATTCATCTGTTTTATACACTTACGAAATGATAACCGAACAGGAACATGTATTGCAAATAGTTATAATTATTTGGAAATGAGGAATATACCTTTAACTAGAAAGGGGGAATGTTGTAATATGCCTTCAAGAGATTTCAGCATGACATCACTAGAAAGAAAGTGTACCATGCCATCCAGTTTTAGTTTTGCATTTACTTTTAGCAGAGCGCACGCACAAACCTCTGCAGCTCTGATGTCTTCAAGCTTTATACCTCTGTATAAATGTTCCCATAAGCCTAGTCTCTATAAATGTACCCACAATGTATTTGCATAATCCCTTATGAGTGATTGGTGCCTTTATAACATTATAAAAACAGACAAACTGAGACCCTGTCTGCTCTCGGGACATAAAATATCCCATGACACCATTTTGAAGAAGAGCCGGGGAGTTATGTGTGGTGTTCTGCAATGTTTAACCCTCAATCAACATCACAAAAACATTCTTTATCATGTTACCATTGGTGGGAGCTTACTGAGTGCAAATTGGCTGCTGAATTTCTAAATTACAAGTGGTTACACTTCAAAAATACTTAATTGACTGTAAAGTGCTTTGGAATGTCCTGAGGTCATGAAAGGCACAATATAAATGCACAACTTCCTCGTTTTAGTGTTTTTCTCTCACTGCTCACCTCTTTACTTCCCCCACCAACTCCACCCCAAGATCTAATGCTCCTAATGCACTGCTATAGTCTGCAACAGACCTTAATATCTGCTGTGTACATTTACTAATGTAAACCTTATGTTTCGGCCTGAGAAATTACCTGCAGTCATTTCCTCAGA
The DNA here is from genome assembly GCF_017639515.1 of Carcharodon carcharias. Classification (NCBI taxonomy): domain Eukaryota; kingdom Metazoa; phylum Chordata; class Chondrichthyes; order Lamniformes; family Lamnidae; genus Carcharodon; species Carcharodon carcharias. Next base: position 9,729,864 of record NC_054491.1, on the reverse strand, counting down.
ATAAACTATGGCCTTGTCATATCGATTGACATGCTGCAGAAATGCTACTGTTGACCTTGCAACATAAAATTCACAAGGTAAAAAGTTCAATGTGGTGTAAATCTTGCCTCTTACCTGTTGCTTGTGCTGTTTTTGTCAATTTCAGAAAGTGAAAGTTTATTCTGTTGCCCTCTGTTTTATTTTCACATATTGTTCTGATCTGGTCAGCCATTACTTCAATTGAGTTTCCCAGAGCTAAATGTACTTAATTTCCCAAGACCCCAGTCTAGCTCCGACAATGATACCTTATAGTGCTGCAAAACACTCAACAGCAACTGAACAGGAGAAGTATTCACTGCAGTGGATCAAAAGCCCTGAATAAGCAGAAGCTCATAATCATGTGGTACTTTGAGTGCTGTGTCTATTAGAAACTAACAAGAAAAGAATGTTTAACCATATAAAATGTAGGATTAAAAATGGGCGAAGTACATACTTTTAACAGAAAGGCATGGCTTTTTACAAAGCTGTGTTTGCAAATGACACTTTAAGTTTATTACAGTAGAAAGAAAGGCCAGCGTGCTGTTTTCTTTCACTTTTGGTATTTTTGCCCACTCTTTCTACTGTGAGAGTGGCAATTGGCCTCGATCCTTTTAGTCCATGCTCAACAAGTTGGAGTTTGGCAGTTTTCATTGAAGCTGTGGCAAAGTATGTGAACATTAATGGCTAAAGGGCCATACTGACCTTCTGTCTATAAAGAGTAAGTAGTTTGATATGGGAAGCTGTATGTTGCTGTTCATTCTACCTTAAGTGTGGAATCATAATGGCAGTGTACTTAATTTGAATGGAAAAGGGCTACAATTAGTATTAGGTCCTTGATGGGCCTCACCACAACTAATTTTTACTATCCACTTGTTGACATATAGACAGCAACTCACCCCCTCCCCTTCGGCTCCAGAACAGAAAGTAACAATAATACCCCCTTCACCTGCCCTTCAAAAGCAGTTGCTTATGGTACAGCCATTGATGGAAAAAAGTAAATAAAGAAATCCTTTAGAAAGTTGAATTGTACAAATACAAGCAGCAAATCCTTCTGTTCAGGGCTGTGACCTTGCTCCCATAAGATACATCATGTTAACTGAATATTCACCCTTCTTTAATCCTCAGAACTTCTCTATACAAGGCATATTTTTTGACTTAGATCAAGGTTGTGCTCAGAATTCTTGGCATTGAAGTCTGAAGCATCCAAAAGAACATTCCACTTAAATTTGTGAAAACAATTAGACAAATTATTAGGAATACTTGGCATTTTCAATAATAATAAATCTATCAGCATAACATTTTTGAATTGTAATATATAGCAAGACGATCCAGTTGTTGAATATGTTTGTACAATCTGCCTTGTTAATGATAACTACTGAAATGTTTGCTATAGGCTTTTCAGCTGTAGATTCAACAACTTCCATGGGCACAGGGGTTATTAATTCTCTGCCTCTTGGTTTCCATTCAGACTGTCTCCTGGAAATTACTATCTATGAGTTCGATTCTACACATATTCACAAGTATCGCATGCTTTCTGTGATTCTGTTGGCTCACCTCAGAGGTAGAAAGATATAGGTTCAAGCCACACTCCAGAAATTGAGTATATTATCTAGGCTGTGGCTTCAGCGTGGTACTTAGCGAACACTGCATGGTCAGAGATATCCTGTTCAAGGTGAGTGGTTAAATTGTGGACCTGCCTTGTTAATCAAATGGGCAGATAGGCATGGAGGATCCCACTAATATTCAAAGAATAGTGCTGAGTACTCATGCATTTTGACCATCATTCTTCTGTTGACCAACACTTTCAAACAAATTTTCTTACCTGAGAATAGTATGAAATAGTGGAAAGATTCACAGGCTGGTTCCATTAGCTGTGACCAATTTTATACTAGCTGATAGTCCTATATGGCAGGAAAGTTTTGTGGGGATGAGGCAGGTGAGTGGGGCACCCATTTTCACTAGACCCTAGTCTCCTGCTGGATGCCATCCCAGGATTAAGAGCCGGTGCTCTTGTCTCTACTTGCCTCCACTGATTGGTGGATAGTTTGAACCCTGCACCTCTTGCTTCAAGATGGGAATGTTACCACTAAACCAAAGGCCCTTTCCTCCCAAACTGGTCATTAATCTCACTTGTTTTTTTTTAGATCTTACAGTGTGCAAAGTGGCTGACAACTTTGTTTATATGACATCAACGATAAGGTACATTACAAATCCATGTGCTTTGTATACTGGATTTTAAGCTTTACATTCCACTACTTTGTTAAGTAATTGCCAATGTAAATACATCTGCTAAAATGATCAATGGGTTCTTAACTCTTAATCCTCACCAGATCTGGATCAGCAAGCATAGGAAAGATTTTCAAACCTAATGCAATGAGAATGCTGCCATTCTGTGCGCCTGTTACTTGTTGAATCACTTTCAGATCAAGGATAGGGTGATACAATGCCCTCTGTGATCTTGTCCTCGGCTCAGCATGGTCAAAGTAAATCAAAATAAAAGTTCCTGAATGACAACATGTAGAAAGTGACCAAACTATTTACACAATATATTGTCGAGGCACCTTTTGAACTCCACCTGTGTCTGGTGCGATTTAGAAGATCATGGGTACTTGTTTTTGGCAAATTATCTTTAAAAAGTTAAATTACATAAAGTATGTAAACATTATATTTCACTTCATACTGATACATGGGTGCTGAATAAAAAGCAGACTGATACTCTGAACGTTGATGACAGATACATATATAGTCACCTTATACATATAAACAGAGTAATTAAACAATATATACAATTTTTATTGCAACTATTCTTTGGATACATGAAGTTTACATAAGCTCATTGTACACAGTAGATCAGGTACATTTAGTAGTGAGTGAGCTTTGCTGAGTGACTTGGGTTATGGAATGCCCGGGAGACTCTGACAGTTGTGGCATCAGCCTTGGTGTGTGTCTGACTGTTATGCACACGCTATCTACTGACTTTGGCTGTATCTTGGGGAGTTACTCTGTTTGGACACATTGGTCTGTACTTCACATTCTTGGGGTCTGTGGTCTGTGGCATTGTTGATGTGGTAACTAGACAGTGGCACTCAAACAGAAAATGTGAATGGGTTTCAAAGAATTTCTCCTGATCCAGCTATGGGCAGCCTGTGGATTTTTTCCAGAAAGGATTATTTTCCAGAATTTTTTTTTTATTCATTCATGGAATCTGGGCAACGCCTGCATTTATTGCCCATCCTAATTGCCCTTGAGAAAGTGGTGGGTGAGCTGCCTTCTTGAACCGCTGTGGTCCATGTGGTGTAGGTGCACCCACAGTGCTGTTAGGTGTGTCTAACCTGATAGGTGAATCTTCTTGCTGGCACTTCCAACGGGATGCACCGAAAAGCTAGGATCTTGCGCAGATTGGAATCCATTGGGCTATATTAGAGGGAGACAAGTTTGCTGTGCAAGTTAAAGAAAAACAATTTCAGTTGCACATTATTTAAGTAAAATTACTTAAAGCTTAAATAGTACATGATAACTACAAAATACAACAAGTTGCCCTTCCTGTATGAAGAGCAACCAGTTTATTATTGGTGCGCTGCACTTGGACTGTATTGGCTTAATATTGATGTTAATGAGTTACAGCATCAAGGAGAAAAGACAAACAAAAGATAAATGACAGGCAGTGATTAATCTGAAAAGAAAGCTACTTTGTGCACATCTGCTATAACTCAAATTTGGTTTATTTCCCAATAAACCTGCTTATTTGTTAAAATTGTTCCATTTAGTCATTTTTTAGTGCATGAATATTTCTTAAATGGTCACAGAAGCTTCCTTTTAATAACCCTGAACAAAGTTAACCCCGCAAGGGGTGGCGAATAATTTTTATTTTGCAAATTGCACAAATTTAACTGATTCCACTTGTGGGTGATTTACAAGTTTGTAACAGGATGCTTCAGTGGGCCTTCAGATCCTATACCCTGGAGTTTCCAATACGTCAATTGCTAGTTTTTAATTTGCAGGCAAAAAAGAAGGTTCCAATTTCAGAACAAATTGACTAGTGTTCAGAATTAATATAAGTTTTTGTCATTGATGGCACTGTAAAGTAGTTTAAGTGACTCCATGGGCCTTTGAATTAGGATTTTATTAGGTAACCCTGGATTAAAGGTAACATCTGTAGTGATTAGGCTAAGGGTATTTAAGCTTCCAAGTACTTTTTTAGGAGAAACTGGGATGTTTAGGCACTCTGATACAATTGGACCTGCCTTGTATCCCTTCTTTTATCCTGTTGCTTATCCTCGAAATAACACTAAAGGAGAGGGATCCGTGCTGGAATGCCAAGTTATAATACCAGCAACTGAGGCACAACTTCTGAGCTAAGCCTGCAAAAATAAACCTGAAACTAGAAAAAGTGAAAGATCAGAAATACAAAAAAAAACTGCACTTTTAGATATTCTTTAAAAAAAACAAGAACTTTGGGTGGATTTCAAAAGCGTTGAAGGCAGGGCTGGTTTATTTTCAGGGTTCGTTCTTATTGGCATTCAGCTGGTGGGATGCAGGCAGAAGAGGACTGTGCCCTTCCTTGGCACCTGTTTGGCTTTGATGCCACCAATGATTGTGATCAGAAAACTAAGCCAATAAATTCTGGGATCTCTTAAGACCATTTTGCTGGGAGACTAAGTTGTATAACTTTTGCTGTCATGATGACATTAAGGAAATGAGGAGTAATGATAGCAAATTACTGTGTTATTTATACTTGTTGTAAGCAGGTAACAGATGGGTTTAAGCTCCTGTCATTTGATTCTCTGCAGTGACAATTTCCAGCTCAGTTTAACAACTACATATCCACTACATCAAGGCCCAATAACTCTATACGAATGATTCATTTCAGCAGATTTTCTGTATCCAGATATCAGCCATGCAGTTTCACAGGTTGTGAATCATTCTTGGACTCACCAAACTACAATTATAGAAAGCTACATTTGAAGCTTTGCAAGTCGAATCCTAAACCAACAAAGGAACTGGCACTTGGTACCAACATGAATTCCCGAGCAAGTGGAGCTGAGCGAACAAATGAAACAGATACTGCTGGTATGTGCTGCTCTAGTGCTGTCTGAGAAATGTCACTATACTCTCTGCGTTACACTTACTTTGACATTTAGGTTATTGAAATGACCACAACTGATTAAGCAAGTGCAAAATGTTTCACACAATTTCCTGATAATGCTTCTGACATCTCCTAATCCTATTTACAATTATAAATGAACTTAGAGCTTCTAGGAAATCTACGCACAGGCAGGTGCAAATGACATTGGAGGCTCTTTGAACACTCCTAATTATCCTTTTAAGGAGTTAAAGCAGACTGTAGGACGTGTCTCGCCAACATGCACTAACTTGCAGCCTTGAGTTACTGAGCTGGGTTGGAGCTCGCTTTACGATGAACATTTTGACAGTATGATAAACCTGTCGACAGCTCATCAAACACCTCGACAGGATGGGACTTTGTGTTCCTTGGCAACCAGTTCTTACGTAACAAGTTGCTTTATTTGATTCACAATGGGTAACTGTTTGAAACAGAGATAGAAGTGAACAGTTCTGATTGCCTGAGGCTCCTTGAGATGACACTAGACCGTGCTGTCCAGTTTCGCATGTTTTATTACCTATAGGATCTGATAATAACATCGTCAGTTATAAATCTGTAGGAAATTGTTGCTCAGGGTTTTAATCATCAGAAGAGGATGCCATACTTGGTTTACCTCACCTTTTTTTTTAACAAAAGACCACAACTGAGCAGAAAATAAATTAGAATCTTGCTACTTCTGACCAATTAAACAAACAGTAGGCGTTTGCCTCAAAAAGCTAAAGCATTTTCCTTGTGTAAAGTCCACACCATCCAACACAACTATTTAGCATATTCGCCCTCTTACTTTTACCTATTATTTTTCTCTCCCTCATCTGTTTTGACGAATCCTATGAAGTGCTTGTTCTGCATTCACTTTACAATTCTGACACAAGGGGCAGGATTTTGAGGTCATTGGGCAGGCACAGCAGGTGGACCCAGGAGCGGCTGGGAAACAGCCCACTGCCCATGATCGGCTCCCAACCACGATTTCATGCTGGCTGGCCAATTAACGGGCACCCAGTGTGAAACGCGCACTGAAAGGCTCAGTGCTGCTGGAGTGGTGGGGGGGTGTTGGGTGGGGGTGGGGGGGGGGGTGGCGGGAGGGGGTTGGGGGATGGGAGGAGAGCGAGCTCCCCCTATGCTGGAGCGAGGTAGCATGCAATGAAAGCTTCCCGAAGACAGAGAGCTGCCTCAGGGAGCTGAAGAATTTTAACCCCTTAAATAAAGATTTTAAAATCCTGGAAAAAATTTCCACACCTTAAGAAGAACCACTGACCTAAACAGGTTGATGAAAAAAATTCTGCCCAAACCTTTTGAACTTTCTTAAAATTATTATTGGAAACCTCATCCCACCCTTGGCTGAGGCTTCCACAAAAATCCACAGACCACCTGGCCAATTTGTTTCCCCGCCACCCGTAAGGTGCCACAGGCAGGGGCAAATAGCAGCTAATTAATTGATTAATGGTGTTATTAGGCCTCTTAATTGTTGGTGGGTGCACTGCTGACTCTCGCGTGCGTCCACCGACCACAATATCGCGCAATGATGCCAGGACGCTCACCCGATGTCATTGCGCGCTATTTTACACCTGATCCAGCCTGGTGCGTGCCCGCCCGTGGGGTGTAAAGCTTTGCCCAAGGTGTCTATCTGAAACATTCAACTTGGGGCCTTTTCTCAGGTGCTGATTTGCTGTGCATTCCTGGGATTTTGAATATTTAACCCACATTTGTAGATTTTCTCTTTTTAACCTTGCTTATTTCTGATGGTCTGTGCAACCTCACAGCTGTCTTGACCACTCCCTCTATCAAATGCATAAACCCGTACAAATGTAAAAACCTATACTTTCTATAAATTGTACAAAGGATTGGAATCTTGCTTACACCAGATCACAAGACACCCTGTATCTTTGCTGTGCAATAAACTCTTGATCCACTACGTATGAGATCACTCATGAAAAACACCTTTCAGTTACCAACTGTGATGAAATCAATATTTCATAAGAAATTTTCAGATGTCTCTGTGGCTTGCAGGTGTGCATGCTTGAACTATGGGCACCTTGCTGAGGTAAATTTATTAGGGATAAGCAAGTGACCTTGGCTGAATGAACTCACAGTAAAGTCAAACCGCTGAAATCACCATTGAAATCAATTTTCCAAGAGGAATGAAGGCTCAGCTTCCAAGTTTATGGTTACATTTAATTTGTTTTTTGTGGTAATTTTCTAAATGCAAACTATGGTAAAAACTCAAAGGGTAGGAATGACCATATCGAAGTCTAGATCTTTTAATCTGAGCAAATATGGGGTTGGCAGTGTGTTGAATATGATATTGACAATTTTCCAACTTAGGCCCTCCTCTTAATTTTAATAGAAACCATATGCAGCGAGTCTGGTTGGTAGCAAATCAGAAAATTGGGCTAAACAGCTGCTCTTAAGGGTACTGTACACTCTTAAAGGAAGTGCTACACACTTGACTGATCCCTGCATTCATAGTGATGGGCAAAACTCCAAATTTCTGCTATTGTTACATTGGAGGTCCTCTCCCATGAGGTGTGGTGAAGGAAGGTTAGCTTCTTTGGTGTGAATTGTGGTATAATGGAGAATGTTAGACTAGGTCCCATAAAGGGACCTGTAATAGTCTGTGATGTCATAGAAGGAAGTGACATATATCATGTGATCTGAGAGGCTAGGAGAAAGCAGCATGGAAAAAGGCTAGCGTAAAGGAGAGTTCTCATACCTGTAAATACGTTACAATGAAGTTAAGTGTGTTTGCAGCTAATAGTCTTTGGAAGCTATTGAAATTACTCCAACCTCAGCAACAGAATTATATGTGGAAGAGCATCCACTTCTGCACATGAAGCTTGAAGCTGACAGGCAGGGCATTGTGGTCAAAGCCAATGCAGTTTCCCTACAGAAATAAGAAAGAAACTCGGTGGCATTAAAAGAAGCGTCGAGGTAAATTTAGTCAATGTTGCATGTATTTGTACTCTTCATTTATAGCTCCAAGTATACTTTAGTTGCACTCTCAGGAGATTACTTGCCAAGCTAGCACCCAGCATAGTACCAATCCTCCAGCCCACCATCCTCATTCAGAAGCTGTGTGGAACATTGGCCACCAATAGCCTCATTACAGGACCCCTGACAGATCAAGCATACAAGAGTCATGGCTGAGAAACAATCCAGGGGCATATGGGCCTTAAAGGGAGGTGATTCAGGTAAGGGATTTGCTTGCATCTGCTCTACAGATTAATATCAGCTTCATAAGTTGCTCTGCCTTCAGGCCAAAGCTGCCCACAATGACCAGGAAGGAGCCAGGATTGGATGATGATGGCACTAATTAAACACATTTGAAGAAATGGCACTTACCACATGTGACCATAAAACTATGGAGGACATTGGCGGTTGAGTTATTGTGCTACTACCTAACAAATACCTTCCATTTACTATAATCATTCATATTTATAGTGTTTTCAGTAATTCTGGGAATAGAGGAGCTAACAGCTACTAATCTAAGCTACTAAAATTGCATGATTTTATCTGTGACAAGCCATTCTCTAATGTGCAGTTTGTAAAATATTTTGCTTTTCGTTAAATGTCTGTTGTGCTCAAATTGATGACAATAAAGGAAGTGGCAACGTGACCCCAGGTTTTTCACCACATAACAAGTACTAGATCTGCTCAAGCTACAGCTCAGCTACATGGAGTCTTCAGTTAATCAGTTGGAGGGATGAACCAAGAAGTATAATTGAAGAGGAACAAAAGCTGAAAGACTGAGCACAAGGGATTGGTATCCTACTTTGGTATCTGCTTTCAGATGGGAGTAAGTACAAGAGCAAAAATATTTGCAATGTCCTTTGACTGTTTGGCTTTAGCAGCTGCTTGACAATGTGCCACTGTGTATCTATGACCTCACCACAGTTTTCTGTTGACTTGCATGGCAAAGCAATGAGTGCATCTGTAGGAAGTCCCAAATCCCAGAGAGATCTCTGTCTCAAAGATGTCACTGTTGTTATTGGCACCTTTGACATGAATTTACAGGAGGCTGGTGCTGCAGTTTTCATACAAGGGGGATTGCAAATGCTTATGATAGAGAGCTTCACTCTCATTGGAGACACCCTACAGACTACTCTGATGCAGAACGTATAGCACCTATGGCCTACCATCCAGGGCATTGAAGAAGGAGGGTTTAAGATTTATGTCCTACTAATGTGAGACATTACATGAGCTTGGACCTAGATGTTCTGCATCATGACCAACCTGATAGATCACCTGGCAGTGCTGCTTCCCTGTCACTCAGTTGCTCCTCCCATTTGAGAATTATTTTGACATAGTGTAAGCTTGGGCAGTAGAACGTGGACAATGTATAGCGACATCAAGGGGGAGTGTGGGCTTAGGGATCACAGTGGGCTCTGGGCACTTAGCATAATGTGAATAGCACTAAGTTAATAGAAAACTGTTTAACTTTTGGCTACTGAGAATGCTGTTACTCTGCAGAGAGAGGGCATTACAGATGGAGTAGTGAGCATTCTGTGGTTAGGTTGGTAACACTGTTGCCTCTAAATCAGGTTTTGGGTTCAAGTTCCAATTCAGGGCCTGAGAACAAACATCGAAGCTGACACAGAACAAGTTCCTGATGTCCTGGCCAATATTTATCCCTCAGTCAACATCAGATTACCTGGTTATTGTCACATCATTAGTACCTCTACATAGTGTCCTGACACCCCCTCGGCTATCATGGCCACTTGTGGTGATCTGGAGTAATCCCATGGCATAAAAATGCTGTGGCCATGTTTAAAGCTGTAGGAAGTGCTATATGTTTATGATAGAATCTGAAGACCAGCGTGTGGCACCATCAACAGGGCACTGCTCTGACATCCCCAGGTACAAAATCCATGGCCTGGGGTTTTACCAAGAATGCATGTAGCTGCTGAGGTGCCTCTGAATGATTTCATAATTACATAAGAATTGCGAGATGGTAAAGGAGCAGGATCCATGTAGTTTCCTTTGACTATCCTGGTTGTCACATGATACACCAATGTTGGGTTATTGAATAATTGTAGCAATTGTTTTATTAGTCTAAGGGTTTCTGCTGTGAATGGCACATGGGATGAGGCGCTTGTGCTTTATCCGTGCGGAATTGATATCAAGAGATTTCGGAAGCACAATTTTTGTTTCTTGGAGCTGCTGGTGGTTGTTTGTCTCGGCGCTCCGCAAAAAAAAACAGAGCCAGACATGCAGCTTGAAAGTAATCAACTGCTTCTCCCAAACCCGCAACACCATGTTTCACACCTCAAATTATTTATATACTGCATCCTGAAGTTTTTTCTGAAGGAAAGCTGTCTCATTTTCCCACAGAATGTTATCTAGGTTGCGGGATTTCACTTACACGGAGAGGGTAGATAAGCTCGGGCTGATTTTCTTAGGGCAGTGATGAGTAAGAGGGGTACTAAATCAACAACAACAACTTATATTTATATAGCAACTTTAAACAAAGTGTCCCAAGGTGCTTCATAGGAGCATTATAAAACAAAATATAACACTGAGCCAAACTTTGCCACCCATTGCCAGATCAGGCCTGATCTTCCAAAGGTTGAATCTGACACTTAAAATTGGCCCTGGTATGGGCCACGCAAAACCTCATCTAACAAAGCTGGTGCGTTCAAGTTATGCGCCATGCCGAATTTTTTAATATCAAATATGGCTCCACTCACAGGTGTGGAAGTCCACACTCAATAAACTGTGCACCTATGAGAAAATAGGGTTGTTGAAGTGAATTAAAGAGAGGTCAGATGACTAAAGAGACAAAGAGTCAAAGAGATAGGTCTTAAAGGTGGTAGAGAGGCTGAGAGGTGCAGGGAGGGAATCCCAGAGCATGGGGCCTAAACAACTGTAAGTGCAACCACCAAGTACAGAATTCTCCCTCCGTTAGGTGGGAAGTTTAGGAGCGGGCGTGAGGAGGCGCGTCTCAGATTGGTGCCCCTGATTGGGGGCGCGCCTCCATTTTAATTAAGGCCCGCCCAGCGTGACGTCCGCAAGGAAGTGCTATGCGGGGGAGGGGGGTTCCCTAAGCCGAAAGTGCGCTCTTTCGTGCATGCGCATGAAAGAGTGCGCTCATCTCCCTCAGGGAGATCAGCTCCACATTGAAAAATCTTAAAAATAGAAAAAAAATTTCCCTGACACTGTCACATGAGTTGGGACATGTCCATCACTTTCAAAGACAATTTTATGACATTTTTTCAAACCAAATGAAACTTCGTCCTGCCCGTGGATGAAGTTTCATGCTTTTTATAAAGCTCGCCATGGCCTCTAGCCTGCCTACCAACCTTAAGGTTGGATGGGCAGGTCCACTAATTACTTTAATGACTTTGTCAATGGCCTCAACTGGCCATTGACAGGTCGGTGGGTGCACAACTAGCTCTGCTGAGCCCCTGCCTTCTTGAAATTGAAATGGGGCAGAGCGATGTTGGGAGTTCTGCTCGATGTCATCCCGCGTCGGTGAGCAGGCCCTGCACCCCGCTCGCCGACTGGGAAATCCTGGCCCAAGTGTGGGGCAATTAAAATCAGGGATGCACAAGAGTGCAGGTATCTCGGAGGGTTGTAGACTGGAGGAGCTACGGAGATAGGGAGGGGCAAGGCCATAGATGAATTTGAAAACAAGAAAGGGAATTTAAATCCAGAAGTTGCTTCATGAAAAGTTTTGATAGAGTAACTGGGAGAAACTGGTAGAAGGGTGAGAGCCAAAGGACAGAAATTTAAGATAATTAACTAAAGAAACGGGAGGCGACATGAGAATTCGATTTTCACACAGCAAATTGTTATGACTGGGACTGCATTGCCTGAAAGGGGGGGTAGGAAAAGATTTTATTGTAACTTTCAAAGGGAATTTGACGAACAATTGAAGAAGAAAAAAACTACAGGTATAAAGAAAAATGGCAGAAGAATGGATGTGATTGGCAAACTCTTTCAAAGACCTGGCACATGCATGAGGGGCCAAAAGTCTACTTCCGTGCTGTGTTTCGTTTCATCCCCTGAATTTGCCCCATACTTCCAGTTTTTGGAATACCTAAAGGAATTCCAACCTTGCAGCATCTTGTGGATCAGCAGCCATGAACAAAACTGCAGACAGTTGACATTGTTTTATAAAAACAAAAAAATAAAAACAAAAAAACTGCGGATGCTGGAAATCCAAAACAAAAACAGAATTACCTGGAAAAACTCAGCAGGTCTGGCAGCATCGGCGGAGAAGAAAAGAGTTGACGTTTCGAGTCCTCATGACCCTTCGACAGAACTAGTTCTGTCGAAGGGTCATGAGGACTCGAAACGTCAACTCTTTTCTTCTCCGCCGATGCTGCCAGACCTGCTGAGTTTTTCCAGGTAATTCTGTTTTTGTTTTGGACATTGTTTTATAGGCTGGTTGCAGCACTACACAACCAGTTCAGTGCAGCAGTGCAGAGATCCCCAGTGCATTAAAATAACAAAAGAAAATGAATACCTGTAGAAATTTTCAACCTCCCTTTAGTTCACTTCAACAGTCCAACCCTGTTTTCTCAGAGGCACCCAGGTTTATTGAAAGTCGACTGCACTAGATGTAAGTGGAGCCTACTTTACATTAAAAAATTCGGCACGGGGCTTAGCTTGAACACACCAGCTATGTTAGATGAGGTTTTACTTGGCCCGTACCGGGGACAATTTTAAGTGTCAGATTTAACCATTGAAAAGTCACCCCTGGCCTGACAGTGAGTGGCAAAGTTTGGAGGTCCGATTTTCTGACCTGGGCTCACTGCCAACAAGACCCCTCTGCTGCCAGGGGCTCTGAAAAATTCAGGCTTTAAGCCCAACTGAACATATTACAGCAGGTTCATACAGGTTTAGTTAGTCAAACAGTTTCTAGAAAATCAGCACTTGTCTTATTCTATGATTCTGTATGTGACAATCACACAAAATTCCAGGTATTCAGAAACCGACCTCACATTTTTTCAGTCAAATTTTGTCTTTTTGCTCTTTCACAGTATGTGGGTGTCACTGGCAAGGTGGGCATTTGTTGCCCATCTCTCATTGCCCTTCAACTGAGTGGCTTGCTAGTCCATTTCAGAAGGCAGTTAAAAGTCAACCATTGGGGCCAGACCAGGTAAGGATGGCATGTTTCCTTCATAAAGGGCCTTAGTGAACCAGATGGGCTTTTTCAACAATCACTGATACTAGTTTTCAATTCCAGATTTATTAATTGAATTCAAATTCTACCAGCTGCTGTGGTGAGATTTGAACCCATATCCCTAGAGCATGAGCTTGGGTGTCTAATTACTAGTCCAGCAACATTACCATTACACCACCATCCAGCCACATATGTTCAAAAGGGAATTGAATTGTTATTTTAATGGACTGGGGATCTCAGCACTGCTGCATTGAACTGGTTGTGTAGTGCTGCAACCAGCATATAAAACAAGGTCAATTGTCTGCAGTGTTGTTCATTGCTGCTGATGCCCAATGCTGAATTGAATTGTTATCTGCAAAGGAAGCATGTAAAGGGTTATCGGGAGAAGACGGAATGGCACTAGGTGAATTGCTCATTCAGAGAACCAGTGCCAACACAACAGCCCAAATGACCTTCCCCTGTGCGCTAACAATTCACTGATTCTATGAGATGCTTTCATGTCTGTGTCCCTACAGTGCTATAGCCATGTTCCATTCTGTACATGCACAATGTCCATTTTCCCAGTCTGGATATGTATGATGCCTTTCCCTATTGGGCTCCATTGTCGCTTCCTCCTGCTTCCCACATGCCCGGCCTTATACATTGATGTGCTGCTGTGAGAATCCCATTCCTAATCTAATAAACTAATCTAATATCAGGAGATGCTGCAAATATTCAGTAGGTTGGGCAGCATCTGTGATGAGCTAGCCTGACAGAAAGTCATCAACCTGAAATTTTTTGGACTTAGAAACTTTTTGGCCATCAGGACCATCTTCAGGCCCCAAGCCCGTTTTCATCAGCAGTGAGCCTTCCGGTTCAATATTCCTGAAGGCAGCCAATTAAGAACCCTCGTCTGTGATCACCATCCAGTTAGGGATGTTTGGGGGAGTGGGAGGGGGGTTGTGCTTGAGAAGGCGGGAAGTCGATTCAGTGCACCGCAAGAGCGGCCAGCAGTTTTGACTATGTGTGCAGTGAGAGTGCTGTTGAGGGGAATAAGGCAGGAGCGGGAGAATCACAATCAAGGTGCCTTCAGCCTAATGAGAATGGTTGCTACTGCATCACTGCAGCAGAAATTAGAACATAGGAGCATAGGAGCAGGCATAAGCCATTCAGCTGCTCTAACCTGCTCTGCCATTCAACTAGATCATGGTTGATCATCTACCTCAATGCCATTTTTCCACACTATCCCTAAATCCCTTGATGTCATTAGTGTCTAGAAATCAATCAATTTCTGTCTTTAACATACCCAATGACTAAGCTTCCACAGTCCCCTGTAGAGAACACAAACACTAATTTCCTTCGGTTCCTCGTTCTCACCTATCCCTTGGTTCATTATTATTTGTGAGAGATTTCTTGTATCTTCCTCCGTGAAGATCGGCACAAAGTAATTATTTAGCTTCTCTGCCATTTCCCCATTCTCCATTATAAATTCTCCTGTGTCTGCCTGTAATGAACCAACATTTGTCTTTGCTAATCTTTTCCTTTTTACACCCCTATAGAAGTTTTTACAGTCCGTTTTTATGTTTCTCTATAGTTTACATTCATACTTTACTCTCCCTTCCTTTATCAACTTCTTGGTTCTCCTTTGCTAAATTCTAAAATGCTCCCAACCCTTAGTCTTACTGCTTTTTTGGCAACTTTATAAGCCTCTTCCTTTGATCTAATACAATCTTTAACTTCCTTTGTTGTCAAGGTTGACTCACTTTTCCTATTGGGTTTTTGTGGCTTAAAAGAATGTACATTTGTCATAAACCCTGGTTCTTTAAATAATAGTCATTGTCTGTCTACTATCATACATTTTAATGTGTTTTCCAAATCTACCACAGCCAACTTGCCCCTCATACCTTCATAGTTTCCTTTGTTTAGATTCAAGACCCTAGTTTTGGATTGAATTGCAACGTTTTCAAAAATAATGGAAAATTCCATCATATTATGGTCACTCTTCCCTAAGGGTTCTTTTACAATAAGATTATTAATTGTCCTTTCTCACTACATAATACTAAATCTAAACTAGCCTGTTCCCAAGTTGGTTCCACAATATACCATTCTGGAAAACCACCTTGTATACATTCCCAGAATTCATCTTCCACAGCATTAGTGCTAATTACGTTTACCCATTCTATATATATGATTGAAATCTCCCATGGTTACTGTATTATCTTGTTACATGCATCTCCAAATTCCTGATTTATACTGTGTCCTACATTATCGATTACTGTTTGCTGGTCTATAAATAACTCTTACCAATGTTTACTGCCCTTTGCTGTTTCTTAGCTCCACACAAACTGATTCGTGTTCTTCTGATCTAAAACCTTCTCTCACTAATATATTGGTCTCATCCCTTATTATCAGCGCTACCCCACCTCCTTTTCCTTTTTGCCTGTCCTCTCCAAATGTCAAATATCCTTGAATATTCAGTTCCCATCCTTGGTCACCTTGCAGCCACATCTCCATAACAGCAATTAGACCATACCCGTTTACTTCCATTCGTGCCATCAATTCCACCTACCTTGTTGAGAGTGCTGCATGCATTCAGATATAATGCCTTTAATTGCACCTTTTTATCATTATTCCGTATTTTGACTGTATTTGATTTGATTCTCCTGCCTTCCACTTTTGGAGGAACTATCGGAGACATCAGTTTCCAGGAGCTCCTTATGCAATGGCAAGTCCCTAATACTAGAATACATCAGGCTTGCCATTTTTTTGCCGTTAAAGGAACTCCCACGCCACTTCAACCTCCTCCTGTGTAGCCACCTCTGAGTTGCTGAAGAGCTGATAGAGGGTGGAGACAGGGCGATGCTGAGAAATGACCATTTCAGTGGAGGATTGCAGTTAATGGCCCAATTATCCATCTCAATCGGCTTCCCACCATTGCCAGGTAGGCTGCTGCCTTTGGACTCATCCTGCTCTTGGGGAAAGCGACTGGAAGCGGGAGCGCATCTGCAAGTCAGCCTGAGTCATTTTCTCTAATTCTGCTTGCACCCCTTGCCTCCAAACCATCTTCCAAGGGCCTGGTAAAATTCCCCCCATTAACTCTGTACCTCTCTCCACAGACCTGACCTGCTGAGTATTTCAGAATTTTCTGCTTTTATTTTAGATTTCCATCATCTGTGGTATTTTGCTTCTGCAATCTAACAGCAGTCATTTTAGTATTCCTAGATTTATTACATTATACAATTTCACCAGCTTAAAACCCACAGTTTTCAATCTTGCCCTGTTCCATTCTTTTCTCATTCCACAATATCTGTATCTTAATGAGGTTTGGTTCAATTCAGTTTGACTTCTACTTCACCAATGTTGTATATGAAAAAGACAGGAATAATAAAGTCCTGAAGGAGAGGCAAAATATATTGAAGGTACTTTGGAGAAGTGTGCCGGTTATAAGCTTTAGTGAAATATACTATAGTGTTGAATTACTTATTAACCTGTGAACTGGATGTTATTGTTGGTTTAAAAACATGTTTTGCGATTGAGAAGACAGAGTTCAGTGCTGCAGGGGTTACTTGCCTTTCAAAGTATGGGCCATGTTTCTACCTAATAGGATATTTGTCGTGAAAATGACTTGCTTAACATTTGAATAACTGAGTCAGGGGTAGACTGAAATAGACTGAGCTGAAGGATATTAGCATCGCATCTGAGTCAAATTTTCCTCTCTTTAAGAAACTTAAGCACACAGTGGGAGAATATTATTAACCTTAATTTGAAGAAAAGCAGCCTGTGTTCTTAGTAGTAATTGAAACATGCTTGAAAGAATTGGTTTCATGGATATCTCAGCCATCACCTCAGGCTTGTGACTGCTGAGGAGCATGTCGCCAAGCAACCACCCAGCACCCAGCTCTATGCATTTTGAGCCCTACAATCTAATCGGAGTTAAAATGTCACCAAGACTGGGTCCCAGGTTGTCAGCCTAAAGCCAAGCCCATCTAGTACGCACATATCCAGTGTGAATATTGCGGTTGCTGGGAGGGAAATGCCCCTTCATCTCCACAGGGAACAGTGCAGTAAGCAGATGAAGCTGGGCTGAAAGAGGGAATTGCTTTCAACTGAAAGACTCTTTATTTTACCACTTCAAAGCTGAAGTACCAGGAAACAATAACAGAGAAAATTGTGCGGTCCACAGAGAGCGAAGAGGCCTCAGCAACTGGTGTGTGAAAGTTAGTGAAGGGATTTGAAATACCAGCTTCCTGGGAAATGCTTGATATTTCTGGCTTCTAATTAATTAATCTGCCAGTTGATGGTTATATAAACTGTAGTTAGCAGTATGATATTTAACCCTCAAAGCCCACAAGAAACAAAAAGACACAGGATTGCAAAACGAAGACACATTTTCACTCTGTGAAACATTCTAATTCCGCTTTGTGAGATAACGTTTAGCAATTTGAAGAATTGTCTTTTGATATTTTCTATCGTGAATTTTTGATCCTTCAAAAGGGAATGCCTGAGATTTCTGGTGTTATGGGCGCAGTAATAACAGGATGCCTTAATATTGCACGCGAATTATTGTACAGGTGTATTTTATTAAATGTTTTAATCAGGACAGCATGGAATAGCGCAATCGCTTGTTTAACAAAGGGCCCCCTGTACAAACCTCAAGTTAGCAACACAGGAACAAAGTCAAATATAACAGCTGCAGAAAGGAGCGTTTTCCTCCCAGCAACCACAATATTTATGCTGGATAATCAAGACAAAACACAAAGGACCAAAAAGTTCCATCCATAAATCATTCTGAATATAATTTATAATATCAGAACAAGAGTAAATAATGTGAATGACTGACTCTGCAGGTGGTGTTTATCAGACAGTTACATTGAACATTTTGAAGATGGCGTGTGTAGTGGACTTTTGTGGGATGGATAAATTCCACTAGTGTTACTTACAGTAACACCAGGAATTCCGCTTTAACTATTCTTATGTTTGAAAGTGGGACAAAGAGTCAACAACTGAAGCAAGTATGAAAATATCCCTGTTGCAGGAATGTGTAGGAATCTTTGGCAGAATTTGTTTCTATCTGACACACGTTAAGAAATTATTCCATTATGTAACTCCAAATAGTGAGTGAAGAAAGAATGCAGTATGAAAAACATTTTTGTACCTTGAACTTGTTCATGCCACACCATCTCTTCTTGTACAGGTTAACAACGTGAGTTAACCCATTTTGTCCCATGATGAGATTGCACGTCAAGGGAGTTTGCACTTAACATGCCCATTAATGCAGCATGGTTGAACGTTGTATTGATTTCTGACAGCACGCAGATACATATTACACTCTTTAACAAATATAGTTGTACATTGTTGATGTTACCAGTCACGATGCTGTCCCACATTGCCCTTGCTGCCATTTGCGACAATGTCAGCGCGATCTGTGAGGTAGAAAAAACCACGAGCAACACTGACATTCCCATTCATGAAAAACCTGTTGAAAAAAGGTCTTTCTGGGAACAGCAGCTAATTAATATTCAGATAGCTGGAATCAACTCAGGTTCCAGATAGTTGGAATCGTGGGACGCATGCTACCAGTGTGCTGTGGCTAGCCTTACTTTTTAATCTTGGGCATTTACATGTGTTAACACAGTGTGGTTACTATCCATGATTCTCAAATTGATGTGGTCTATCTAATAAGAAAGAAAGACTTACATTTATATAGTACATATCATGACCAATGGATGTCTCAAAATGCTTTACTATTGAAGTATTTTTCAGGTGTTGAAATGTTGGAAATGTGCTAGCCAAGTTGCACACAGCAAGTTCCAACACATGGAAATGTGATACTGATTAGATAATCTTTTTTGAGATGTTGACTGAGGGACAAGTATTGGCCAGGACACCAGGGAGAACGCCCCTGCTCTTCTTCAAAATACTGCCATGGGATCTTTTACAACAACCTGAGCTGGCAGATGGGGCCTCGTTTTAATGTTTCATCTGAAAGGTGGCACCTCTGACAGTGCAGCACTCCCTCCATACTGCATTGGACTGCCTGCCTTGATTTTTATGCTCAAGCCCTGGACTGGGACTTGAACCTGGAACCATAATTGCATTATTAAATGTCCACATACTCCAGCTGCAGTCTCTGGATAATTAAGTGGTTAAATCTCGCTCATTCCTCCTCCCACTTCAACCTGCACCAACTGCCACTCCAGTTGAGATGGCTAACTTTAGCACCAGCAACGTGGATCCTTCCTGCTTGTGTGTCTCGGTACCATTGTAGGTGGTCCTTTACCCCACTAAGCCATCAGTGGAACTTTTTTAAAACCTTTTTAATCAGCAACTAGCTCCTTGATAGTATGTTGGTTAATAAATCTGTCTAAAAGCAAAGAACTACGGATGCTGGAAATCCAAAATAAAGACAGAAACAGAAATACCTGGAAAAACTCAGCAGGTCTGGCAGCATCGGCGGAGAAGAGCACAGTTGACGTTTCGAGTCCTCATGACCCTTCAATAAATCTGTCTGTTTGATAAAACTGAACCCAAACTGCAGAGTTGCTATCCTAATACGCCTTCTAACAGCGAGCGCAATTCAGACGTACTTAATTGAGCATGAAATGCTTTGCAGTGGCTACAGGTCATGGAAGCCATACATATTTTCTCACACTGCCGCTTCAGAAAGACTTGATAAGTTTTACTCAGTTGTCATTGGCTTTATAGAAGCGTGGAATCGCTCCTGAAAGGCTCATTAGGATATTTGGTTCCAACATGTATAGAATAGATTGTTAGACCACGGCGACAAGTGTTTTTGGATTGGAATCCTGCTTGGTCTCATAGATAAGGATCAGCAGAAAAGTTACACAAACCTTACAACAATCTTCAATTACAGTGAAAAGTTCATAAGAAATAAGGAAACAGTGTAGCCTTACTGATGTTTCACTGCGTTCCTAATTAGTGCATGTTGTTGATGACTGAGTGAGATTGTGTGGAAAGCAGGTTACTTACAGTGAAGGAATTGATTGTACTGTATCTGCTGTGAGTTGCAAAAAGATCAGCAAGCACCTCAATGCAAATGGCTGCAAAGTTGTTCTCAAGTGATAAAAGGATTACTTAATGGTGCCGTTTTCTCGTTAAACAATGATGCCTTAGTGGGTAGGCGCTATGTGTCTGTGGTGCAGCCTCACTAGCTTGACCCCCCCCTATTGTTCCTCTACTTCCATGGAAGTAGAGGTGGCGGTAAACCCCAATGGAACATTATAATCTGAGGTAGTGCTTAAACTGATGGTGCAAAGGTGGGTGGCAGAGTAAGTGACAAAAACAAAACACAACTTCAAGCAATAACAACAGCACAGCTCCCAGACATAAATGACAGAAACTGGGAGACATTATATCAGCACAGCATTGAAATGTGTCATAAATTGTGGTAGAAAACACAAAGGATGTTAAAAGTAGAAGGTGAGTCTTTGACTTGTTTCCCACCCATTCCTCAAACCAAGGGCACATTGACAGCAACTGCAGGACTGCAGCTGTACTCTGAAGATTCTGTCTATGCCACTATGTTGCCAAAAGATGTGCCAGGATATCTGTCGATAATTCCCCTACTCTTCTTCAAGGTAGTGCCATGAGATCTTTAAAGTCAGCTGAGAGGACAGATGATGGCAGACGTTTAAGGAATATTTCATAACCCTCAACAAAGATATATTTCATCGAGAAAGAGAAATCAAGGAGTAAGATGCACTGTCCGTGGCTAACTAAGCAAGTTAAGGGTAGTACCAAATCGAAAGAAAATTCACCCAAAGCTGCATAGGTTATTGGTAGGTCGGATGCTTGGACAAATTTTAGAAACCGGCAAAGAATGACTAATAAATAAATGAGGGAAAAATTATAAATTGAGAGAAAGCTAGCTAGAAATATAAAAATAGGGTAAGAGTTTCTACAAATATATGAAAAGAAAAAGAGACCTAAAGTGAGCACAGGCCCCTTAGAGGGTGAGACTGGGGAATTAATAATGGGAAACAAGGAAATGACAGAAGCATGGAACAGGTATTTTGGAGCAGTCTCCACTGTAGAAGACACAAAAAGCATCCCAAAAATAGTTGAAAATTGGAAGGGAAAAGGGATCATGATCACTAAGTAAAAGGCACTGGAAAAACTATTGGGACTAAAGGTCTCTTGGATCTGATAGCCTGCATTTTGAAAAAATTGGCTGCAAAGATTGTGGATGCATTGGTTATAATCTTCCAAAATTCCTAGATTTTGGAAAGGTCCTAATGGAGTAGAAAACCGCAAATGTAACACTTCCATTCAAGAAAGGAGGGAGATGGAAAGCAGAAAACTATAGACCAGTTAACCTAGCATCTGTCATAGGGAAATATTTGAACCTATTATTAAGGAGGTAAAGGCAGGACATTGAGAAAATCATAATACAATCAGGCAGAGTCAACATGGTTTTGTGAAAGGAACATTGTGTTTGATTAATTTATTTTACTCCATCTGCCAATGTTCTTCCCACTCACTTAACCTATCGATACCCTTTGCAGACACTTTGGCCGGGATTTTCTGCCCCATCACAGTGGGAGATTTGGCAGCCCAGCCAAAAGTCCATTGACTTGCAGTGAGACCGGACAATCCCAGCGGCAGGTGGGGCCAGAAAATCCCGCCCTTTGTTTCCTCTTCACAATTTGCTTTCCTACCAATCTTTGTGCCATTAGCAAATTTTGCTACTCAGTCCCTTCCTCCAAGCCGTTAACATAAATCATTAATAATTCTTTGAGAAAAGAGTTCTTTGAGAAAGTAACAAGCAAGGTGGATAAAGGGGAACCTGTGGATATAGTGTATTTGGGTTTACAAAAGGCATTTGATAAGGTGCCACATAAAAGGTTATGACACTAGATAAGAGCTCATGGTGTTAGATGTAACATATAATCACGGATAGAGGATTAGTTAGCTAACAGGAAGCAGAGAGTAGGCATAAATGGGTCATTTTCAGGTTAGCAAGGCGTGACGAGTGGAGTGCCACAGGGATCTGTGCTGGGGCCTTAATTATTAATGATCTATATTAATGGCTTGGAGGAAGGGACTGAGTAGCTAAATTTGCTAATGACACAAAGATTGGTAGGAAAGCAAATTGTGAAGAGGACACAAAGGGCGGGATTTTCTGGCCCCACCTGCTGCTGGGATTGTCCGGTCTCACCGCAAGCCAATGGACTTTTGGCTGGGCTGCCAAATCTCCCACCGTGATGGGGCAGAAAATCCTGACCACAGTGTCTGCAAAGGGTATCGATAGGTTAAGTGAGTGGGAAAAACATTGGCAGTTGGAGTAAAATGTGGCCCTATCAACTCTGGCAGGAAGAACAGGAAAGCAAAATATTATTTAAATGTAGAGAGATTGCAGAAATCAGTGGTACAGAGAGATCTGGCTGCCCTGGTACATGAATCACAAAAAAGCTATCATGTAGGTACAGCAAGTGATTAGGAAAGCAAATGGAATATTGTTGTTTATTGCAAGGAGAATGGAGTATAAAAACAGGGAATGTTGTCACAGCTGTACAGGGCCTTAGTCAGACCAAGGGCAGAATCATCCCAGATTCGCACTAAGTGTGGTAGCTGTATTGTCCCAAACCGGCCACATTAGTTATGCATTCCCGAGAAACGCGCCATTTTCATGGCAGGTGGGCTCTCATTTGCCCACCTGCCATCACCTCGCCGATTCATCATGCCGGGCACCATATTTAAAGTCACACACACACACACACACACACACACATCTCAGTACTTCCAGCCCACGATTACTGCAGGGAAGATGTCCACGAGATGCAAAAAGACTGCAGCCCCCAGGTTTAATGACGCATCACTGGAATGCCCCTTGGAACCATGGAGGCCCGTGGCGATGTCCTCCACCCCCACTCTGGCCACAGATGGGCAGTGGCATCACCAATCCAGCATGGTAGGTGGTGGCAGTGGTGGTCAGTGCTAATGCCGCACAGAAGAGGCTAGCCATCCAATGCAGATGGAGGAGGAATGATTTCACCCATGCAGCCAGGGTATGGCAACCATCTCATCACTCTATACTCACACACTCAAGCCCATCACACATTCACTGGCATCTCATTCACTGCCAGCTCAAGGGACATCACCAACCTTTCTCACACACATACCCTCACATGTCTATCTGGCCTCATCTCCTCTAGAGACTGCCTCCTCAGCCTTCAGCATCTTGAGGTCACTTGCACAGATCAACATGTGACCACACACACACACACACCCTGGGTTACCCTCCTTCCCCAGTACAGCTCTCACCCTGCAGCCCCTTCCCTTGCCTGAAGCCACTTCTCCCCCTTCCCCAAGCAAGATCTAGCCCTGCAGCCATTGAAAAGCCACCCACATATGGCTGGGGTGGTAGGTAGAGACCTACCCGTGAGCCCCCTATAAGTGATGTGGTGCTGCCTGTGAAGCCTGGCGCTGATGACTGCGAGTGCTTTCCGAAGCTAGGTGGGCAGACAAACCTTCAAGTCCCAAGTGAAGAGCAGCTGGCCAGGTGCATGTTGCTTATGTGCTGTTGCGAAACACATCAGTGTGTTTTCCTACCGACGTGGGCGGACGATCCAGAGGAGGGGTGGGGGTGGGGGAGAGGGGGTTGGGGGGGTGAGGTGGCCAGGGGGGTGGGTGGGGTAGGGGATGAGTCCAGCGGGCTGGCCTTATAATGATATGCTGATGGATTACAATGAGGTTGCAGGAAACACAGCCTGACATTGGCAGGCAGGGCAAAAATTCGCAAACTGCTTTCATGGTGTCGTGAAACCCATTTCTGACCTCCTTGCCATATTGTCCACTCACGCCACTGAACACACCTGACAACAGCGGCCACGGAAAATCCTGGCCCACGTCTTGAATACTCTGAACAGTTTTGCTCTCCTTACTTAAGGAGGGATATAATTGCATTGGAAGCAGTTCAGAGAAGTCTCGCTCGGCTGATTCCTGGGGTGAAGGGTTTGTCTTAGGAGGAACGGTTGAACAAGTTAGGCCTATGCTCATTGTTTAGAAAAAATGAGAGGTGATCCTATGGAAACATTTAAGGTTATGAAGGGTCTTGACAGGCTTGAAGCTGGGTGTTTATCCTTGTGGGAGAGTCTCAAACTAGGGGGAGTGACAGTTTAAAAATAAGGAGTCTCCCATTTAAGAAAGCGATGAGGAGGATTTTTATTCCTCTCAGCGGGGTGTTAAACTTTGGAATTCTCTTCCTCAGAGAGCATTATAGGCAGGGTCATTGAATATATTCAAGGCTGAGTTTAGATTTATGCTTGATCAAGGGAGTCGAGGGTTATGGGGACAGGGCAGGAAAGTGGAGTTAAGGCCAACATCAGATCAACCATGATCTTATTGGCTGTCAGAGCAGGCTCAAGGGGCCAAATAGCCTACTCCTGCTTCTAGTTCTAATGGATGTTATGTGTCTTGAGTTTCACATCTCATCCAAAGGGCAGCATCTCCGACAGTGCAGCACTCCCTTGGTACTGCAGTAGAGTGACAGCCTTTATTTTTGTCCTGATGTGTATCTTGAACCCACAAGTTCTGATTCAGAGGTGAGAATGCTGTCCACTGAGTCACAACTGTTATAAGGATGGTGCTATGAAAATATAAGTCTCTCTTTGCTGGCAATCAATACTATCTGGCCAATTTTGTCTGTGTCCCAAGAACAAAATAGAGAAAAAAAAACAGGATGGATTCAGCAACTGAACACTCCTGGTGGGAACTGAACAGAACACGAGACATTGTGTATCTAAGATTTTCTAGTCAGTGCCCCCTGTGAGTGCCACACTTTGCCTGCTGTGCTCCATTACAGAATCAGACCTATTATTTTAAAGTGAGACAGTTCCGGTTTTATTTTGAGGTCAATAAATCATTCTTGTCTGGCCAATAAATCACACTCATCTGACCTGAATGCAGGAGAGAGCGAACTGAGGATACAAACGGAACTGATTGAAGACAGCAAATGGTTCTGTGTTGAAGTGTGACTCCTCAATGCATAAACACTTCCTTTAATCTCCGTGTTTAAATCTCAATCCATGGTCTAAAGTTCCATCGATGTCAGTTTTGTCGCTGAGATGTTCATAGACCTGCAATGTTACTGAGCTACAACATGTTCTTTATATGGTATTAATTTCAAACTGCTGTTGATGTGTCTGTAACACCAAATAACTCAATCTTTTGAAACATTAGCTATGTCCGCTTTGAGCTTTAACTGCTACAGCCTTCCTTATATTACAAGGGGAAGGAAATGGTACAGTGGTATTGTCCCTGGATGCGTGTTCTAGCAACCCAGGGTAACCCTGTGGGACCCAGGTTCAAATCCCACCACAGCAGGTGATGAAATTTTAATAAAATAAAATCTGGAACTAGAAGTCTGATGATGCTGCTGATTGTTGTCAAAACCCATCTGGCTCACTAATGCCCTTTATGAAGGATATGTGCCATCCTTACCTGGTTTGGCCTACCTGTGACTTCAGAACTAGCCAGTGACACCCACATCCATGAACGAATAAAAGCAAAACTGCAATAATGTCTTCCGATCTCCCATTAGTCTTCGCATGGACGGCTTTGGGAGGCTGTACTTCCAATAGCACCTACGTTTTCAGCAAATTTAAATGTAGAGAAACTTTAAACACGCGCAGTTTCCAGATTTGTTCATCTGAATAACAAGTGTTGAGACGTGGGCTAAAAAAAATTGCGACAGTGTGGCAGCCATGAATTAAAAATGTGAAGACGGGACAGGGAGTGCAGACTGATAGAAAATGCAAGGACTTTGGATTAACACCCTTATTTTTGGAATCCAACCCTCTTTTTAGAGAGCGATCACTACTAATTATAAGTGAAAGATTTGCATGTGACACTGTCCAGCGACAGTATTATCAAGTGACACGGATAGAAATAGTTGGAGCCTAAATGCCTGAATGGCTGCTGTGATTCTGCCGTGACATTTATAAGCAAATTTCTAGTGTTTGTTTCTCAATCACTTGGCTACCTAACAAGAAAATGCATGTTAGATATGAAAAAAACAGTCCTCGAAAAATAATGCATTTCCTTCTGTGTACATTGTTACAGTTTTGTACACTTATTTGTGAGTATGTGTCCCAGATGTGTACAGAGATTTAGAGAAAGATTCTTGATATTGTGCATGTCCAATCTGTCCCGAAGTTTGCCTATCTCATTGAGTATATTCAAAGCAGAGACTGATAGGTTTTTACATCTGGGGAATTTGGAGCTGTTGTAGATCATCACAACCATGATCTTATTGAATGATGGAGCAGGCTTGAAGGGCTGAATGGCCTACTCCTGATCCTGTAGCTTGTACTCTGATGTACTGACAGACTGAGTCTCCACAGCTCTCTAGGATAGAGAATTCAAGGTTCGCAGCCCATTGAGTGAAGAAATTTATCCTCATCTCATTCCTAAATGGCCACCCCTTATCCTGAGAAACAACAGCAGGCAAACTAGTTGGGCAATTTAGGAAATGAACCTGTGACTTTAACGTTATTAGCATCATACTCTGCCCAACTGAGCTAACAGCCCAGTATGATTGCAGTGACTTATTACTGTTACTATTTTTTGATCTTTTGTTATTCTTACTGTAAAGGGGTCAGTGTCAAGCTCATATGAGCTCTGGTCCGAATGTAGCTATTAGTTGCATCTTCAGAGACATTCTCTGCCACATTTATCAGACAGCACAATTCCCTTTTATCACACAGCTCCACTTGCTGGTCACTATTCATTGGAAAGTGAGCCCGGCCCTTGTCGAACATGGTAATCAGTGCACAATGGACTAACTAATTTGGCTGCATGTGTGTTGATAGTCCAGAAGGCTCTTGAGCATGAAAGGTTAATGCAGTGTTACATTTAGAGGGAACAGAGTTGTGGATTTAGTTTGAATATTATTCTGCAGTAACTGGCAGACTTTGATTAATGTCTTCTTCTGGAAATTATGGAGACATTCCAACGCATGACTGGTGTGTTCTGGAGACTTGATCCTGGGATATTGTTGAGACTGTGTACAGCCCTGAAGATGTCCTTTGAACTCAAGCTTGGTAGCCTAGTGGTTGCGGCACTGGGTCACTAATCCAGATGTCATGAGTTCAAATTTCACCATGGCAATCTGTGAAAGTAAATTTAATAAATCTAGTTAACTTGTGTGCCTGGTTCGAAATAAATGATTGTGAAGACTGCTGTGAAAACCCCTACTGTTCACAAATACCCTTCAGGGAAGGAACTTGCTACCCTCAGCGGGATTGTCAAAGATGTGACTCCAGTTCAAAGAACATACAAATTAGTAGGCCATTCGGCCCCTCGAGCCTGCTCCACCATTCCATAGGGTCATTGCTGATCTGACTGAGGCCTCAACTCCACATTCTACCTTCCCCTGATAACCTTTGACTCCCTTGTTAGTCAAGAATCTATCTACCCCTGCTTTAAAAATATTCATTGACCCTGCCTCCACCACTCTCTGGGGAAGAGAGTTCCAAAGATTCATGACCCTCTGAGAGAGAAAAAAAATCTTCACATCTCCAGGCCCCTTGTTTTTAAACTGTGTTCCCCTATTTCCACATGACATGGTTGCCAGCAGGCCAATAAATACCATGCTGCCCATACTGACCCCATCTCAAGAACAAATATATTGAAAAGATGAGTTGATTCTCTTCAGCATCAAAGTGTGATTCCAACACCTCAAGAGATTCCTGTCCACCAACCTTTTGTAGAAGCAGTCAAGGCCAATGCCGCACTAATCTGATGAGGGATGCAACAAATATGAAAAAATATACAACACACGTTGTGCAGCAGCACAGAAATTACCTGTCCTCCAGAACGGCAAGAATTAGCTAGTTGCGGCTAGGTGCAACCTCACTGTAAGTTGTTCTGCTGAGCAGACCAGTTTCACATAGAACCCAGTTTGTGTAGATGGTGACGTTCACTGAAATTATGCCCAAGATTCATGGAATTTTATATGAGACATGATTCGAATAAAGCCCATGTATGTGATGACTGCAGCTTTTGACTCTCAGAATTGCTTTTGGAAAGTTGGACACTTCACCCAATCAGGTAAATGACTTAAAACCTATGAGTGAATTAAAAAACCCAAAAGAACCTGAGAATTATTAGATGAAGATAGCAAAAATCAACATTTTCTTTGTGGTATTCTGACCTGTTGTTTCTTTTCATCAGGTTCAGGCTGAATCCAAATTCAGCGCAAATGGCTTCTCTTCAGGCTTAAAGGATCCTACATAAATTAATCTGTAGAAAGAATGTGCCCTGGGAAGGAAAAGACTGGTTTCAATACTGAATATACCACATACTCTGTGGTTTAATGCTGCCACATCATAAATCAGGATCTTGCACCCTCTATTGGCCATTCACTCATTCAAGTGATTGGACTACTTGCTGGAGCGATCATTTGTTTCACTGCAGCTGGCTTTCTCCAAGTGTCAACATTTACTGAAATATTATATCATAAATTAGTATAATAATAACATTCCCAGCTCCTTTATTTGTGCAACCTTTCTGTGTTTCTCTTAAAGGGAAATTTGTGAACCCACAAATGGAGCTCTGATAATCCAGAACACTGGCACAGTGACAAATGCATTGAACTTGTTTGCATTATTGCTACCAATTCGCACATTCTCAATAAAGAGAGGGTGATGTGTAGGACTATTAATCTACTAGTGATTGTTTTTAGCTGAGTATGTTAGAATTTAGAACGCTCTTAAATTAATCAGCAGTGAATAAGCTATAAATCTAATTCTGGCACAATTCAAGCTTGTAGCAACCATATTAAGTTGTTCTTCCATCTTTTCATCCTGTACAGCAAAGTTATTCACCAGTTGTAAAATTGGCAGTTTTCCCAAGCTGCGTGAATACCAATAGATTTTCTGTTCAAATCAGCAATGTGACTTAGTGAGGCAGCGTAAAAGCGATCCTTCAGGTTATCAAAATTAGAATGCAAGATGCACAGAGTGAGCTGTCTGATCCTTGTAGGTGGAGGGGCAGATTTAAAAAAAAACATTAATATATTTCATGCCTAGTGTCTTCTTTAGTGTCTTCAAACATGATCTAAGAGTCACAGGTTGCACATCCCTGTTGTGAAGAGATAGAAAAGCCTGTCAGATTCACCATTGCTTGAATCCCAAACTAGGAGACGCTTATGTGACTTCTTCCCAGGTATTGACTTTGAAAGCGTGCGTCAGATATGTGCCAGCAGCAGCACTGTTTAATGTTTCAATTTAGTCAAATGCTTAAATGAAAGGGCTAAGGATATGATAACTTGCTTCAAGTAGGGTTTATGTGAGGCTTTTTAATCCCATTTGGCAAGTTCACATGTTCACCCCAAGTTCTTTACAGCAATTGAGCACTTTTGAAGTGTAGTCACTATTGTCATGGAGGAAACGTGACAACCAATTTGCATGCAGCAAGCTCCCACAAACAGAAATCTGATAAAGTCCAAATAATCTGTTTTTAGATTAAGCATTTTCTGTGGGAAGGAGGCAAATTAATTGTTTGTGATGGGTTTTGTCATGGCTAAATATGTGTTGTGTATTACTCTGCACCACCAGCAGGTAGAGACATCAGTATATCTTTATCAATCCACACTTGTTAAAAACTACAGCTCCATGTGCCACCAGGGGTCAGTGTTGCCTAACTTTTGTTCATGCTTTGGACTGTTATTAATTTTTTTACTGAGTAAATTAGATATCTTAAAGGGACTGTTAACAGAATATTATAGAATTCTGGATTCCCATTGAAGCACAAGAAATTTGAAGACACTAAAGAAGACACTATGCATGAAATATATTAATATATAAAAAAAATCATGGGATGTGGGTGTCGCAGGTAAGGTCATTATTTGTTGCCCATCCCTAACTGCCCTTGAAAGGAGAGCAGTTAAGAGTCAACCACATTGCTGTGGGTCTGGGGTCAGATGTAGGCCAGACCAGGTAAGGACAGCAGATTTCCTTCCCTAAATGACGTTAGCGACAGATTTGGACAACAATTGATGATAGTTTCATGGTCACCATTACTAAGACGAGCTTTCAATTCCAGATTTATTAATTGAATTTAAATCCAATCAGCTTCAGTGGTGCGATTTAAACCCACACCCCAGAGCATTGGTCTCCGGATTACTCATCCAGTGATATGACCACTATGTATTCATCAGCTTCTGGTTATTATGCTATTTATATTTTGATTTTCTCTCCTCTACTTTTAAAGGCGCTGACTTTTGCTGTCATACAATTCCGTGCTCTCCCCTCTCCTCTCTTTCTGTACTCCTGTATTTTCCTCTCTTTCAATTATGTATTCATTTTTCCATTAATTGTTTATATAGTCTCTGCCTCAACTGTTCCCAGTGGCATTGTGTACTCTAACACCTGATGTTTAAGTATATTCATCAGATTTTACAGAATGTCCTCCAGTTCCTTACCCAAGTTCTTTGTGCATAATCCTTATCACATAATGATGGTGGGGGATATTTGACTTTGGAAGATGTCATAGATGACCACATTTGCATAGGCATAGACCAGCCAGGAACTCTCAGCAGGAATTTGTAAAGGGCAAGTTAATTTAATGGAAATAAGGGCAGAGGACTACTTTGGACATTTGTTGATGAAACTGAATTAGGGACATGGCAAGCCAAAGAACGACAGAGATGATTGGTTGAGAGGCTGTCAGCCTAGAGTTTCCTTGGAGCTGTTCTTGCTGCTTGGGAAATGAGACTGAAACCCCAATTTTTGAGCATAAACTGTGTCTCTGCCTCATATCAGCTGAAGTTACAGTGCTGGAGTGTTAACTTCTCCCGGCAATGACGAACGTACCTCCAGGCCCATCGGAAGTATTGGAAAGGTTCCGGCCCATCTTGCCTTCTTTTCCCTGTTGATCTTTGTTTGCGCTGTCACAGGGTCCAAAGCTCTGGCGTTCCCTGTTTAAACCTCTCTGTCTCTCCATCTCTCATCCTTCCTTTAAAATATTCCTTAAAACCTACCTCTTTGACTAGGCTTTTAGTCACCTGCCTTATTTTATTTATCATTTTTATTTTATATTATATTATATTATAATATATTAAATTATTTATCAGAGTAAAGGGAAGACCTTTTAGAACAGAGATGAGGAGAAACTTCTTTAGCTGGAGAGTGGTGAACCTATGGAATTCATTGCCACAGAAGGCTGTGGAGGCCAGGTCATTGAATGTATTTAAGACCGAGATAGATAGGTTCACATTCGTTTAGATAATATCACCAACTTTAACTTTAACACCTATGTGTTCTATTGTACTATTGTCGTTAACATCTTTTGATGATCTGCTTCTATCACTGCTTGTTTGTCCCTACAACCACACCCCCACCTCTCTCTCTCTCTATCTCTCCGCCCCCCACACACACACCTTAAACCAGCTTATATTTCAACTCTTTCTTGGACTCAAACTCAAGTTCTGTCGAAGGGTCATGAGGACTCGAAACGTCAACTCTTTTCTTCTCCGCCGATGCTGCCATACCTGCTGAGTTTTTCCAGGTAATTCTGTTTTTGTTTTGGATTTCCAGCATCCGCAGTTTTTTTGTTTTTATATTTATTTGGTTCTTGATTGGTAAGGGGATCAAAGGTTACAGGGAGAAGGCGGGAGAATGGGGTTGAGAAACTTATCAGCCATGATTAAATGGTGGAGCAGACTCGATGGGCCAAATGGCCTAATTTCTGCTCCTATGTCTTATGGTCTTATGGCCTTGTGTCAGTTTTTGCTAGGTAATGGTGCAGTGAAGCAGTTTGGCAGGTTTTACTACCTTAAAGCTGCTATATAAATCTAAGCTGTTGGTTGCATGAAGCATTGGGAAAAAGTTAATGATAAACATTGGCTGCCATATCCGATCCTAAATCAAACCATTCACATATGATATTACATTAAACTGATGCATCAGCAAGATGTACATTCCTGGTTCAGTCAATTCTGGTTTCACCTCATATTATATATAAATATACTCACATGTAGGCCAGACTGGGTAAAGACAGCAGATTACCTCCTTGGAAGGACATTAGTGAACCAGATGGGTTTTTATGGCAATCTAGTAGCTTCATGATGATTATTAATGAGAATAGCATTTTATTCCAGATTTATTTAATTAATAGAATGCAATGAACTCACATTTCTAGAGCGATAGTCTAGGCCTCTGTGCTACTATCCTAGTAGAATTACCATTGTGTTACCAGCCTCACCATATTATATTGCTACAGGCAAAGCTTTATCATTCCGGCTGAGTTCTACATTGGCGGAACCTGAGACAGCCAGTGGTGCTGGAAACTGTGATTACTGCACTTCTAACTGAAGACATTTTGTGTTGTAGTTGCATGGGATTGTACATGAAACACTTCGGTTTGAAGGTAACTTTCTGTTTAAGTAGAAAGACTGCAGTAAATTCAGGATCTCCAAACTGGGACTGAGGACATCAGCATTATTTCAGGAGGACAAGTTGATAAACTTGTAACACTGGCGCAGTTTGGATCAAAAGATCAACTTAGGAAATTTCCATTTAAAAATCTCATCTTTTGGCTTGCAGTGTACTTACTGCTGTTGATAACAAGAACAGCACAGCTATCTTCAACTTGCAAGCTGGAGACTCAATTAAGAGGATTATCAAAATCTCCTTGTGTGTTTAAAATACTTGTAAAGCATAATCTCACTTTGTGAGCAGCGAGGAGCTTTTTAATCTCTTTGTTGTCTTCTCCAAAGGGCCCATTCCTTTATGCTCATTGTAATTAAAGCCTGTTTTATTTCAGAATGATACCCTCCCATAACCACTTCAAACCAACTTTATTGCCTGATACAGAACTTTTATCTGCTAAGCACCTCTCAGTCTGTTTGTCTGCTGTTCTCCTTCTGCTGAAGATCACAAGTTTCCCCAGGGGGAATAGAGCTGGCTGCCAAGCCTGGTGAACCCTTCCCGCGGTATTTATTAGTGACCCGATAAGCACGGTTACAAATACACACATCGCTAACACTTTGAGTTTTCATGTTATCTTTGGCCAAGTCCCCATAGACAGGAAGCAATCTCAGTCAATCTTTTTCTTTGTCCTGTGTTTGTTTGAGGTTGTGAAGGTGCCAAGGACTCCTGTATTATAACAAGATAGGCAATGACTTTAATGGCTTGCTGTGGCCATTAAGGATCATCTAAACAGAGCGCAAGCAATATAAACCTGCTTGAAATCATTGCCAGGAGATACTCTATCTTCTCTTTGTTGAGGTTCAATGGGATTTGTGCCAATGAATTGATTGTATATTCCTTGGATGTTGGACAATTACTGTACAACTATGAAGGATGATCTAAAATGGAAGTATATAAACCACTAGACTTACAGTTCCTGTTTGATGAACATGTCTGTCAAAAACATCCTTTTATAATCTGTTAACGGCAAGTCACAATGCGACAGTGCACACAATTTATAACCATAGAGTTTGTATAATGTAAAGTTCTTATTTTACTCTTATTTGTTAACTAATAACTGCCCACAGATAGAAGCTGTTTAAGGGGTATGGGCTGATGCCATGTTGCTGGTAGAAGTGCTACAATGATCCAATATCAACAGCCAGAAACTTAACTGGACCATAAATACAGCGGCTACAACAGCAGGTTAGAGGCTGGAAATTCTACAGCGAGTAATTCACCTCCTGACTGCCCAAAGCCTCTCCACCATCTATAAGACACAAGTCAGAAGTGTAATGAAATACTCACCACTTGCCTGGATGAGTGCAGCTCCAACAACACTCAAGAAACTTGACACTATACAGGACAAAGCTGCCCATCCACCACCTTCAGCATTCACTCCCTCCATCACCGACGCACAGTGGCAGCAATGAGTATCACTTATAAGATGCACTGCAGGAACTCACCAAGGCTTCTTCGATAGCACCTTCCGAACTCTACCAACTAGAAGGACAGAGCAGATGTATGGGAAACCATCACCTGCAAGGTTCCCTGTCAAGCCACATATCATCCTGATTTGGAACTATATCACTGTTCCTTCACTGTTTGGGGATCTAAATCCTTGAGTAACCTTCCTAACAGCACTGTGGGTGTACCTACACCTCATGGACTGCAGTGGTTCAAGAAACGGTTCACCACCACCTTCTTAAGGGCAATTAGGGATGGGCAATAAGTGGTGGCCTAGCCAGTGATGCCCACACACTGTGAAAGAATATTCAAAATGATCTACGAATCCCCTGTTGAAAATATATGTCCATGGAGACTGATTGAGGATAGTACCACGTTTGGTTATGACAACCCCTTTGAAAGAATAATCTGTTAGTGCTTCACTGGCAAGGTTGATTATTTGGGTGAGATCTGGCTGCCCATAGGATAAGAATAAAGAACTCATGAAGCGTTCCTTCTCTTTACCAAATCTTTCCTCGATTTTCTTAAAGAGTTGGTAGCATTCTCGCCTCCGAGACAGAGATTGTGGGTTCAGGTCCCACTCCACAGACTTTAGCTTCAGTCTAGGCTGACGCTCCAGTGCAGCACTGAGGGAGCGCTTCATTGTTGGAGGTGCTGTCTTTCAGATGAGACATTAAATCGAGCACACCCCCCCCACCCCCATTGAAACCCCCCTCCAACCCCTCTCCCTCGTCTGCTCTTTTAGATGGATGCAAAAGATCCCATTGCCTTATTTTGAATAATGGCAGAGGAGATTCTTCCTGGAGTTCTTGCCAATATATATCCCTCAATCAACACCACCTAAAAAAGTACGTTATCTGGTCACAATCACATTGCTGGGAAAACTCAGCAGTTCTAGCAGCATCTGTGGAGAGAGAACAGAGTTAACGCTTTACGTCCATATGACTCTTCTTCATACAGACTCGCAACGTTAATTCTGTTTCTCTCTCCACAGATGCTGCCAGATCTGCTGAGTTTTTCCAGCATTTTCTGTTTTTATTTCAGATTTCCAGCATCTGCGGTATTTTATCTTCATCAATCACAGTGCTGTTTGTGGGAGCTTGCTTTGTGCAAATTGCTGCCACACTACCCACATTACAATAGTGACTGCTCTGTAAAAGTACTTCATTGGCTGGAAAATACCTTGCAACACCTTGAGGTCATGAAAGGTGCTGATGTAAATGCGAGTCATTTTTAAAAAAAACTGTGCCCAGCATGGGTCACTGCATTCAGGAGATGTCAAAATAATTGAGAGAAAAGAACTCAGGAGATCTTGCTCTCCGCTAATGATTCCTTTATTGTCCTCAAAAGGTTGAGTCCTGGCTAGGCATAGTCTTAATGGCAGCAATCACCTTACCAATTGTGAGAGTGTGAGTGCGTCGTGTGAACAGCGGGGTCTCACAGCCAAGTTTGACCACTTTTGAGGCTTTTTGTGTCCTCAACAACATTTAGTTGGATAATGCCTATAATTCTGAACATGACAAATCCAGGACACTGTACTCATTTGTTGTGCTTCCAAAGCTGAGATCAGCAAACATGACATTCGTTCCCAGCCCTTTCTGATCGGCTGCTCACTGCAAGCTTTACTGAGCCATCAGGGACATTTATAACTGCAGTATGATTCGTGCTCAAGAGAAGACATCAACTTCCAGCAAGAAGGGTAAGTGACACTAACCAGCAGAAGCATCCGACTGATAACAGGCTAACTGGAAATATGGTGGCATCCAGCTGTCTGACATGATTTATGCAGTCGACATTCCTGACACAGCATTAGTAACAGGGCCTTCATACAAATATAACTTTGTGAACGAAGCGTGATCTATAATAGTAATTAAAGGACAAGAAAGGAATTTTAGGAAAGAAAACATTTCAAATGGTGTTTAAAGAGGGTAGCGGAATGGGTCTAAGTGGTTAACTCTTTCAGAAACTAGCACAGGCAAGATGGGGTTG
Organism: Carcharodon carcharias; assembly: GCF_017639515.1. NCBI lineage: Eukaryota > Metazoa > Chordata > Chondrichthyes > Lamniformes > Lamnidae > Carcharodon > Carcharodon carcharias. The sequence continues at coordinate 9,693,731 of NC_054491.1, read as the reverse complement.
GATGGGCTCCTTCTGTGCTGGAAAGTTTAATGAGGAAAATGCTTTCTCTTGGAGTTATTGAAAGTGTAGAATGATATTTAACAGGGTGAGAAGAAAAAATGGGAACTGATTTTATTTAGGAAATATAAATGAAAGGTCTTTTTGTCATTATAGCGTCACTTAAAAGTGACACAATTATAAGTGGCGTATTGATGTGTAAGGATGAGTTTATCTTGAGTTATTTTATTTCTGTGTAGGGAGAACATGTTCTTTCGATTGTTCATAGTAGGCAGACCACAAATTGTACTCAACCAGCCCTCACTTGCAGAACTCAAAACAAAACATGTACTATTAGATGTGATTCTGCAATTGGGCAGCACTTGCTGAGCAATCCTGACTGCGCTATCAGCTACACGAATAATCAGTTTAAGATAATCAGTTGAGCTCGTACGCTTGCTAGAAGCAACACACGTTCATACACAGGGATTTGGTCTCTGCAAACAAAAGCAATCTGTTCAAGCCTTGTGTCTTTTTTTAATTACTCGGGAGCTCAGAGAGCCAATAGTTCCCCATTGCTTTCTTTATGACAATGCCTTAGCCAATCAGAGTCGACTTGCCAACCAACCAGCACCCTGTTCTCCTACAGTATAAATTGTTGTGATTGATTTGAAGTTTGGCATCCGTACTGAGTGCAAAACAAAAAGCTTTGGCAACATGTCTCTGCACTATTCAAACTATCTAAAGTTTATTGCTTATTCACTATGGAGCATGGAGGTCAATGATGGAATCAGCTCCTTGCACCATTACACTGAAACTGGCTCCAATAATCCAATGGCACATTTGTAATCCTATATTTTCAGTGAATAGGCCACCTGAGCACGGTGCTGGCATTGATAAAATGAAGGGACACTGTTAGCTGAAATGCTACAATGCAAAAGCATGTAAAGTGTTTGATAAATAGCAAAATCAAAGATTGAGTCCCCTTTTAGACTGAACATTTATATGAACACTTGTAATTCTTTTCTTCTTTGTCACTTTAAAGATATTTAATAAGCCATTTATTAACAGATCATTACAAAGGACTCATTTAGTGGCAGAACCAAAAGAGAAATAGAAAAATTGTCATTGAGTTGGATTTAAATTTGCAATTTTTATAACTTGTTGAATTTTGTTGACAGTTGATATTCAGAAATCCCAAGTATGGTCCCAGGTAGAATTTTAAACTCATTTATATACGTTCTCAGGATGTGGGTGTCATTAGTATGGACAACATCTGTTGCCCATACAAAAGCAAAATACTGCAGATGCTGTAAATGTGAAATAAAAACAAAAAATGCTGGAAATGCTCAGCAAGTCAGGCAGCTTCTGTGGAGAGAAACAGAGTTGACTTTTCAGGTCGTGATGACCTTTCGTTAGAACTGAAGAAAGATAGAAATGTAATAGCTTATGAACCAGTGAAAGGGGCAAGAGGGAAGGAAGAATAAGAGGGAAGGTCTGAGATAGGGTGGAGGGCACATTAGATAAAATAACAAAAGGTTTCACGGTGCAAAAGCCAATGAAAGTGCTAATGGGTATAGTAAAGATACACAGATGTGTCCAGATAAGGCATGAATGGTTATATAGTAGCCATCTGAACAACATGAAGGTTAAAGAAAGAAACAAGACAAGGCCAACTCAACAAAAAAAAACTTAAGAACAATGTGTAGGCAGAGGTTATGACCTAAAATTGTTAAACTCAATTATGAGACCAGAGGTCTGTTAAGTGCCTAATGGAAAGATTTATTACCCATCCCTAGTTGCCCTGAGATGAAGCTGCCTTCTTGGGCTGATCTGTTTATTATAGCTTGAGCGGCTTGCTGGGCTAATTCAGATGACAGCCAAGACTCCACCATGCTGCTGTGGGGCTGGTGGGGAAAGCAGTGAACCAGTTGGGTATTTATAACAACCTGACAGCTTCACGGTCACTTTTACTGATGCCAGCTTTTTAATTCCTGATTTCTAAACTACATCCAAATCTCAAACTGACCTGGTGAGAGTTGAAGTCGTATTAATCTGCATTACTAGTCCAGTAACATCAACTTCCACTAGAATATTGTGCTATCTGACAGTTTTCTCTTCCTGTGTCACACTGTGCTGCTCTCAACTTTTATGGAAACCTGCATGTTGAGGGAGTGAAGCTATATGCTTTAAAATTAAACATATAAGTTTTTAACTCTATTTCTATTAATAACAGTATATATATATATCCTATAAGCAATAGAGCTGACTACCAGCACAAATCATGTGCACAACATTCTCACCTCACTTACAGACAAGAGACAAGGGGTGAAAATTGTCAGGCACAGGTTTGGCCTCTTATTACAGTGTATTTTTGTTTTAAACATGGATAAAAGGCTGCCTGTCAGTAGACAACTTGGACAGATGCTGTGAGGATATTTTCCAGTGAGGGAGCACGGGTATTCAGAATTTCGGTTTGTTGGAAGCTTACTTTAAAGACCTCAATGCACCTGCAGATTCCGAAATTCAGAGTCCTGAATTTTCATCCTGACTGAATATGCACTCACTTTGTGTGTCTGTAACAGCTTAATGTAAGCAGCAAAATTTTGTTATGTCTGGTCCCGGAGGAGGTCCCCAATTTGTTAAATTCCTGGATGAGGTCCCCAATTTGGTAGGACTGGGACGATACCCCAGTTCTGTTCTGATCCTGGGTGAGGGGGGAATGAGCTGGCTCCACTCTTTGCTCAACTGTCTTGTTTGGTCGTAACAAAGTTAGTTAAAAATCCTTTCCCTGTGGATACCTTTTCCCAGTCCAAATGTATTTATTTTTTATAAGGAGCCAATTTAACCAAGCTTTCTTGAGTCAAAGTAAGAGTAAGCTTATTAGTTACTAAAAGCCAAGCGCACGCACACCACCTGATCAGAAATGAGAAGTTAAGAGTCCGAATAAAAGTTTAAAAATATACGAATCAGTCCTTGGCATGTCTGTCAGGCATAGATAGTGGTTACGTTGCTGCCATTAAGTTGGATGATTTTGGTAGAATTGGCTCTGGCAGCTTGCAGCCTATTGGCTTGTCCCAGGGGAAGAATCCCAGTTCTGCAGGGGTAGCTGAAGAGGGTGCCCTATTTCCTTTTTGCTTGTGGTTTCTGCTAAAACCTTGCCTGCTGCAAGAGAGAGAGAGAGAGAGAGAGAGAGAGAGAGAAATGCCTGCTTCTGCAGGGGTGACTGGTTCTCCTTCTTGTGGCTGTCACTCACAAAAGATGGTCTGCAGCCAGCTTTTTAACTCATTTTCTTGTGCATTCCTGGGAGGGGGAGTAGTCATGTTTTGCATCCAGGGTCCATTTTTCCTTCATCTCAGACCATTCTGAGATATAAATCAACAGGAGATGGATCTTCGGATGACTGCTAAGATGTGGGAATCAGTTTCGATTGTCTCCACCAATACAGGAGATTAAAGTTCCAATCTGTTCCACTTTCCTTACCCTACTTTCAAGTGTCTCTGTTTGAAGTAGGCCTTGACACCTCTTACATCTTCTCTCAGGACGGGTCTGTCAGTATAATCCAGATTGGAATTTTCCAGAAAGTGGTCACTTTACATTATTAGCCATCTTTTGATCAGCCTTTACTTGTATTTCTTTTAAAAACACAGGTCTTCCATAAAAAAAGTTCAAATGCCCGGAGGTACTTGGTAGCTGTAGGATGCTGTCGTCATACTCCCTGTGCATGAAGAATGAAATGAGATTCATTATCATGAAGAAATTAATGTCTATAATGTTATCGGAAATTGTTATTTTTAAATGGAGTTTAATGGTATCTGTGTCTATGGGCTGAATCTCCCCCCCCCCGTTAGGGGGTTGCGCGGGGGTGGGCGGGAGAGATGTGAACACGATTGGTGCCCCTGATCGGGTGCGTGCTGCCATTTTACCTGGGCGGGCCAATTAAGTGCTGTGCACTCCCTGTGTGGGCGGAGGGTGGGGAGGGGGGATTCCCTGAGTCGGGGCCTGTGCTCTTTTGCGCATGCGCACGAAAGAGTGCAGAAATCTCCCTGAGGCACGGAGGTACTTTAGGGAGAATCAGTTTAAGTTCCAGAACATTTAATAAAGGTGAAAAAGAATTTTAAGGACATATCCACTCATGTGAAACTGACATGTCTGTTAATTTAAAAAAAAAAATTATTTAATAAACCCTTCATGAAACTTCATTCCGCCCGTGGATGAGGTTTCATGAAAAATGCGCAGGCCGCCTGGACCTTAAGGTTGGCTGGGCAGCATTCTTAACAACGTTAATCAACTTTGAAAATGGCCTTAGTAGGCCTTTGACATTCCGGTGGGCGCGCAGTTGACGTGGCTGAACTCCCGCCGAACTGACAATCTAAATGGCACAAGGTGACATCGGGACACCCGCCCAATGTCACGGCACGTCACTTTATGTGTCGGCGAGCAGGCCCCACCCTCGCTCGCTGATGGGAAAATTCTCTCCTTTATGTGAGTATGTGTGTGTGTCTTAATTGGATTAAAACCAGCTAGTCTGGGTGCTTTGATGTATAGAAAGAAGTAGGTTTGAAATGGTAATTAGATAAACATGGGGAAGTTTAGAAACATGTGTGTCAAGGGGTCAATTTGTATTTTTAAATAAGGCATTTAAAAGAATTGGTGAAATCTTGCACCAAGCGAGAAGACACCAAGCAATATTTATATATTACTAATCAAATTAGTGGGATGAAAATGTTATTGTTAGAAGATGTGATGCTAAAAACCTGGTAATACAATGGGAAATTTACATTCAAAGGGAAAGCTCGGTATAAACAGAAAGGAGTTTGTGTCTGTAAGGCAGAGGCATTTAAGATCTAACCAGCCTGTAAGCTTATAACTGTGTCTGCAATACCTCATTTTGAATCGGTAAGGTCAAATGTGCTTTGCCTGGGCCCATTTAAAATCTATGAGTTTTACTGTTGTATTAATGGGGGTGTAACTGAGAACCAGATTATTTAGGTGACTTTTGGAATTATTATAGTAGTGATTTTGTAGACATTTGTATGTGCTTACAATTTTGCTTGTATTAACAAATGTTTAATTTAGTTTTATAAAAAATCCCTTGAGGCTCGGTGGTCTTATTAATACTGAATTCAAAGCCTGCATCTCAAAACATACAAATTGCAAAAAAGTTGTTTCAAGTTTCTCTCTGGGATTTGAACAACTCAGCCCTTACCATCAGCTGTGTCATAATATTCATTCTCATTTCATTACAAGGAGAAAAACAATATAAAACAGCAAACACTCTCATTCATTCTCTTAACGTGGTCAATATCCTCTCTTCAGTTCTAACCGGGTCTCTGTAAGTTCTGGACAGGGCTTCTGCACTCAGATTTGATTTCCCAGAAATGAGGGTGATTCTTAGGTGATAGGTGATGAAAATCTTATTGTTAGAAGATGTGATAATAAAAAAACTGGTAATACAATGGGGAATTCACATTCAAAGGAAAAGCTAGGTATAAACAGAAAGGAGGTTGTGTGTGTTCTTGTCAGGTTTGACTCTTTGCCTACCTCGGTAACCCTTTATTTTACTGGCTCAAACCCAGGCATTTTTACAGGTCTAAATGCCAGGAGGTTAGTGGGTTGTGCTGTGATATCCACCTCCTGGTTCCAGTACTTCACTTTTAGTGACTTTTCCATCAACACTCTTCCAGCTGAGGTCTAAAGCTTGTTTTGTTTTATCTGGTTCATCAGGGTTTACCCCTGTATGGGTTTCCCTGCCATTCTCCTTGTGATGTCCACAAGTATTACCTGCTTTGGGGTAGGTTACCTTCCCCTTTCTCCCTGTGTAAATTTGATTCCCACGGTGGGAGTTGCTTGTAACTTGAGTTTAAGCCTTGGTACAGTGTTCCAACTCACTTCTGGTAGTTTCCCTTTAGTGGACGCAGCCTTGATACTGTGGAGTTTGTTGGGGTTTAGGATTGAAACTTTGTCATTTGGTTTACCAGCGGGTAACTCAGCACAGATTTCACTGCCATACCCCTTGTAGTTTCCACAAGTTTTGCCTGTTTTAGGGTAGACTTTCCTCTCTTTCTCTTTTGTTTTAAGAGGGAGCCTTTCCCTAACCTGTCCCATGTGCTCAGAGACACTACTGCCCTCAGGTGGAGGTTTGGCTCCTTCCCGTACTTCCCTGTTTCTCTTCAGCTAAGTGGGACATCATCCTCACTCTTCCCTAGCCGATCTGGGAATTTCCCTGTCCCCTATTTAAATTCACCACGAAGCTATCGACCAAACAAAACATTGGTTCGTTAGCATCCTCCCTTGTCTTGGGAATTTGTATTGCCTTAACCTATTCCATGTCTTCTGGAATATTACCCCCCGCCTCCAAGTGGATGTTCGACTCCTGCTGCACTCCCTTGTGGCTCTCCAACCACGTGAGGCATCTCCCTCACTGTCCGCTTCTCTGTTTGGGAACCCCTCGTCCCTTCTAAATCTACCATGAAGCTGACTGCCAAACAGATCATGGGCCTATTCCTATCCTCTTTTTTAAGCTTTACAGGTTGATCATGGACCTCTTTTATTACTGCTGGTCTAGCTTTGACCCTTTTAACTTCCTCAGTTTCTACCTTGTCCATTTGTGCTTCTGCTGGCCTGTCTTTGGTCTTTTTAACTTCCAGTGGCTCTGCAGCTGGATATGGCACCTTTCTCACTGTCTCCTTACTTGCCTTGGAACTCCCCTGGTCCCTGTTCAATTCTGCAAAAAAATGTACCAACTAACTCAATTTCCAGGTCATCCTCCTTGCTTGTTTTAAATTCCACTGATCTTTTCTGGACTAAATGTTAAATCTACAGACCTAACATTGGCCTTTTTAAATTCAAGAAGCTGTTTCTTAACTACTCCAATCCTCACTGGTTCTATCGCCTCCTCTTGGGTCCCTGAACAATCTCCAGCTCTCTGTCTCTCTGCAGACTGGCTGTGTTTCCCTGCCTCTTTATTGCAAACAGCCCTTGCCCACTACTCCAATCCTTACAGGCACTATTGTTCCCTTTGAGGCCTCTGAACCATTTTGGTTCCCTGTATTCTTACAGATCCTGGCTGGTTTTCTCCAGCCCTTTCAGCTTCATTTGATTCAAGTGATTTTTCCAGACTTTTCAGGAGTGCTATCCTTTCCCATAAGGAAAAAACAGTTTGGACCAGTACTCTCATTTCACAGTTTTTGCTGATGTTATATTTTAAGGTATAAAGACCAGTTTGGACCAGTATTCTTATTTTCCAGTTTTTACTGTTGTTTCATTCTGGCTTTGCCTGCCTCAGTTGCCTTTATCTTCTTTTCCAGTCCACGCAGTCTTCCTTGGAAAGCTTTCTCTTCTTCCCATTTCTCTCTTTGGAAAGCTTCCTCTCTTTTCCTTTCCCCTCTCCCTCTTTCCCCTCTCTCCCTCTTTTCCTTTCCTCCTCTCTTTCTTTCCTTTTCCTCTCTCTCTTTCCCTTTCCCCTCTTTCTCTTTCCCTTTCCTCTTTCCCTTTCCTCTCTCCCTCTTTCCCCTCTCCCTTTCCCTTTCCTCTCTCTTTCCCTTTGTTTTCTCTCTCTTTCCCTTTCCTCTCTCTCTTTCCCTTTGTTTTCTCTCTCTTTCCCTTTCCCCTCTTTCTCTTTCCCTTTCCTCTCTCCCTCTTTCCCCTCTCTCTTTCCCTTTCCTCTCTCTCTCTTTCCCTTTCCTCTCTATATCTTCTTCTCTCATATTCTAATTATTTTCATCTCTGTCCTAGTTGTATTCTCAGCAATTCTACTACTTTTCATGGTCTTGTCTTAAATCTGTGACATTATAGCTCTTTTAACTCTTTGAGGGGCCAATCTTTTCATCTTCAAGAATAACTTCCCGTTCTCCTAGAAAATCATTGCATCAAATGTGGACATTTTTACACTTTATTAATGCAGACTCAAGAAAACCTTTTTGCAGTTTTAAAAAAAATTTGTTTTGAAGGAACAATTTACCCACTCTAACTCTTTTGTTTCATCTGGAGGACAATCTCAGCACGAGCCACCAATTTGTTATGACCAGTCCTGGATGAAGTCCCCAATTTGTTAAATTCCCAGATTTCTTAAGAACAGGACAGGATGCCAGTTCTGTTCTGATCCTGGGTGTGGGGGGAATGAGCTGGCTCTGCTCTTCGTTCAACCCCCTCCGTTGGTCACAACAAAGTTAGTTTAAAAATCCTTTCCCCATGGATACCTTTTCCCAATCCAAATGTATTTACTTTTTATAAGGAGCCAATTTAACCAGGTTTTCTTGAGTCAAAGAAAGAGTAAGTTTATTAGTTAGTAAAACCTGAGGACACTCACATACACAATCTGACCAGAAGTGAGAAGATAAAAGCCAAATAAAAGTTTAAAAATTTATAAATCAGTCCTTGGCTTCTCTGTGAGGCATAGATGGTGGTAGGTTGTGGCCATTAAGTCGTGTGATTTTGGTAGAGCTGCCTGGACAGATTCACAGTCTGTTGGCGACACTTGTTGGCTTGTCCCAGGGGAGGAATTCTGGTTCTGCAGAGTAGCTGAAGAGGCTGTCCTATTTCCTGTTTGCTTGTGGTTTCTGCTAAAACCTTGCCTGCAGCAAGAGAAGGAGAGAGAGAAACGTCAGCTTCTGCCAGGGCGACTGGTTTATCTTCTTGCTGCTGTCACTCACAAAACACTGGTCTGCAGCCAGCTTATTAACCCATTTTCTTGTGTATTCCCAGGTGAGGAAATAGTCATGTCTTGTGCCCAGAGTCCATTTTTCTTTCACATTTTGAGATAGAAATCAACAGGAGATGGATTTTTGGATGGCTGCTGAGATGTGGGAATGAATATTCATCGTCCCCACAAACACAGCGGATTAAAAGTCTCGTCTTTTGCATTTTTTATACTCTTCTTTCAGGTGTCCCTGTTTGAAGTAGGCCTCTTCAGGTGTGACATACCATGTTCTCTCAGGGTAGGTCTGCAGTATAAGCCACAAAGGAATTTTCCAGAAAGTGATCACTTTACATTATCAGCCATCTTTTGATCAGTCTACTTGTATTTCTCTTAAAAACACAGGTCTTCCTTAGACGAAGTTCAATTCCCCCAATAGGTAGTTGGTAGCTGTAAAATGCTGTCATGACAATTTGAAGAATGAAATATTGCAGAACAGCTAAGAAGAGACAGTTAATATGTTTAATGGTTTGGGACACAGATGGTGGCGATAGTAAAGCAATCCCAATGTTTTCAATCCTAATGTATCTTCAGTTTTCTATAATTCTCCCCACCACGAAATTATCAGCCACAATGATGTGGAGAAAACTACCTTGATAGGAGTTGTCCTAATAGTTAGATGGACAACTGCAGAAGACCCTAATGAGAAGAAAGGCATAACTGAGGAAATTATTACATTCTTGGGGTCCAATTTTAACTCTGTGTAAAGTGGATGGATTTTAATGAGCTAAACCCCTCCCTTAATCTTTTCATTCAGGAAAGAGTTATGATTGGTGGCTGCAGCTGGTTGAGCATGGAGTGTTCGCAGAGAGCTGGTGAGAAACTTTAGGATTATAACATGGGGCTGACATGCCCTTTCTGTGAATAACAATCATTCTGAACCTCTGAGAACATAATAACCTGATTGAAAAGTTGGGATTAGCTGTTTTTCTCAAGCGGTACAATTGAGAACCATCCAGGAATAGAAAGCAAGCAAGATGTTGAACCTAAATTAAAAGCAAAACACTGTGGATGCTGGAAATCTGAAACAAAAACAGAAAATGCTGGTAAAACTCAGCAGTTCTAACAGCATCTGTGGAGAGAAAGACAGAGTTAACGTTTCGACTCTGTATGACTCTTCTTCAGAGCAACAACACTTTGCCATGCATTAACTGTACTGCGACGTAATGATCTTGGGATGGTGTATTCTTTATTGCTAAAGGAGAGAGATTACATAATGTAAATATTGTGTGCTGTGACAGTACAATTGTTAATTTAGTGATTCAGAGCTGAAGAAGAGTCATACGGACTCGAAACATTAACTCTGTCTTTCTCTCCACAGACGTTGTTAGACTTGCTGAGTATTTCCAGCATTTTCTGAAGATGTTGAGCTTATATGTTAGGTTTTGCCTCCTCCACCTAATTGTCATCAGGCTGTCATTACTTTAGACTCATTAGACCTATACTACCTTTCGTACTCATGCAGCAAAGCCTTAGACCTATACTACCCTTCGTACTCATGCAGCAAAGCCTTAGACCTATACTACCCTTCGTACTCATGCAGCAAAGCCTTAGACCTATACTACCCTTCGTACTCATGCAGCAAAGCCTTAGACCTATACTACCCTTCATACTCATGCAGCAAAGCCTTAGACCTATACTACCCTTCGTACTCATGCAGCAAAGCCTTAAACCTATACTACCCTTCGTACTCATACAGCAAAACCTTAGACCTATACTACCCTTCGTACTCATGCAGCAAAGCCTTAGACCAAACTACCCTTCGTACTCATGCAGCAAAGCCTTTAAGAACCTATCACAAGTCAGTAGCTATTGAAATAATGTGCGTGTTGCGTGAGTGCTGCAAATTTTCCTCATTCTGTTGCTTCAATTTGCTGTAACAATTGACAGAGCCAGCGAACTGGTTCCAGGGAAGTAAGCATTCACTCAACATGGGCTTGACTCCAGTGTTTGTCTGAGGCTTTCCCAGGATGAAGTTGCTGTTAATATAATTACACTGAGGGTCGTTACAAACTTTCAGTAGTTGGCGTGAAGCCAATAACAGAAAAACAAGAACCTTCCCAAATAATCTCATTCCAGCTGCCAATATTGCACTGTAATATGTAGTAAAGTTTTCAAATACTTGTTAGCAATACTTTAACATTTAGGGAAAAACTGGTAGATTTACTTTCTTTCATTGGGTAGTTTTTAAATCCGATTTTCTAACATCTTCTGCTGATTCAGGCTCTGTTACAGTTCCATGCACATTGGCAACCATCAGGGACATAAAAAAAATGGCAAATTATTTACTCAAGGTGAGACAATAATTGTCAGCAGGCTGTACTTGCTGCTTCATAAGAACATCTTGTATTTATATAGCACCTTTAACATAATAAAACATCCCAAAGTGCTTCACTGGAGCATTATGAAGCAAAATTTGACACTGAGCCATATAAGATGATATTTGGGCAGCTGCCTAAGGAAGGTAGGTTTTACAGAGTGTTTTTAAGGTGGAAAACGAGCTAGAGAGGTGTAGGGAGGGCCAGGGCAGCTAAAGGCGCAGCAACCAATGGTGGAGCGGTTAAAATCAGGGGTGCATGACAGGCCAGAATTAGATGAGCACAGTTATCTTGGAGAGTTGTGGGCTGGAGGCAATTAAAGATTACAGTAACAAAGGACAACCTTCCCTTTCCATGGAGAGGCACTGATGTTAATTGGAGAACCAAAATGATTGCTAGAGTTAAAATCAACTGATTCCCCATCCCTAGCACTTAGACCAACAATAAAATGCTGCTCACTGTCCCCTGCTGTAATTCTGTAATGCAATGATAAACTTGGAGTATACCTGGGTCTTCCTGCTTATTGGTAGCATACTCAACAACACATTAATCCATTAAGCTCCTGCTGCAACACTCTTGGCTTTCATTTCTATTTAATCAATAGAAGCCATAATCTAGTAATTACAGTGACCAAGTATTTGTTAATTTTCAAGATTTAGATTTTTCTTTGGACAATGATTTCCCAATTTGAGCCAACTTTTTAAAGAAGGCGCTTTCACACTAACTCGATATAACATGTTGTAGTGTTCAGTTGTTTGGTGTTCGATTATGTGATTCTTTTTCCTATTGATATTCACCGTGCATGATTGGTTAAGCCTGGGTGTGGACTCCCAGAAAAGTAAACAAAACTGTAGAAGGAGCTGGGAGCCGGAGCTGAAGCATGAGTGGACATTTCAAAGCATTGTGAATAAAACCTGCAACACACATAGAAACTAATGTCAACTCTGCAAAGATCTGAGATCTAGGGGAGGACCTTCTGGTTGGCGAGCGGGGACGGAGCCCACTAGATGGGTGGAACTCCCGACATCACCCCGTGCCATTTCCATTTTCAGGTTGGTGGGGGCGCAGCTGAATCAGTTGCGCGCCTGCCGACCTGTCAACTGCCTATTGAGGCCATTTAAAAAGTAATTGACGTAATTAATGGACCTGCCCATCCAACCTTAGGGTTGGTGGGCTGGTCAGGAGCCCTGGAGGGCTTAAGAAAAAGCATGAAACCTCATCCGTGGGCGGGACGAGGTTTCAAGAGAGATTTTAAACATTTAATAAAGGTTTCAGTAAAAGTGATGGACATGTCCCAACTCGTGTGACAGTGTCACCTGAGGGGACATGTCAGGGAAATTTTGCTATCGTTTCTTTAACTTTTTAAAATTTGGCGCCGATCGCCCTGAGGCAGCACTTAGCCTCAGGGAGATGAGTGCACTCTTTCATGTGCATGCACGGAGGAACGCACTCCCGGCTGAGGGAATCCCCCCCCCCCCACCCCACCTGCACAGGGAGTGCACAGCGCTTCCTAGCGGATGTCACGCTGGGCGGGCCTTAATTGGCCCACGTCCGCAAAATGGCGACACGCCCCCCCAATTGGGGGTGCCGATCAGAGGCACGCCTGCTCACGCCCGCTCCTGCACTTCCCCCCTGGTGGGGGGATATTTTTCCCATAAAGTATACAATGATAATGTTAGAAATGTAGGTCCCTTTAAGAGCAAACCAGGGGCAGCATTTTCCCCTCGTGGGGGGAGGGATGTGCGGGAGCTGGCACGAGCAGGCAGGTTCCCAATTGACGCACCCGGTGGGGGACACAAAGCCATTTTAAGTGGGCAGGCCAATTAAGGCCCAACCAGAGTGACGTGCGCCCGGAAGCGCTGTGCACTCCCTGTGCAGGCGGGGATTCCCTGAGCCGGGGGAGGGGGGGTGTGCTCTTTTGCGCATGTGCACGAAAGAACGCACGGATCTCGCTGAGGCAAAGTGCTGCCTCAGGGAAATCAGGTCAAATGTGAAAAACAGATTAAAGAATAGAAAAACTGTTGCTGACATGTCCTCTCATGCGACACTGTCTCATGAGCTGGGACACGTCCATAACTTTTATTTGAAGAGTATGTTAACATTTTAAAACCCTCATGAAATCTCATCCCACCCGTGGGATGAGGCTTCATGTTTTTTTCTGAAGGCCGCCTGGACTCTTTGCCTGCCCCTCGCCAACCTTAAGGTTGGACGGGCAGGTCCATTAATGTTTTAAGTCCCTCGCTAATGGCCTTAATAGGCCGAACTGAAAATCTAAATGACGCTGGGTGATGTCACCAACGTCATCCCGCGTCATTTTAAGTATCGGCCAGCAGGCCCCGCCCCTGCACACCAACCTGGAAAAAGCTGCCACAGGACAAACCTCGGAGTCAGTTGAGAGCAGGTGATGTCCATTGGATCCTGTACTTAGCAGCTAGGGTCTTCCCCTGGTTGGGGATGGGTCAGCTTCTGGTCAGGAAAAGGATTCAGAAGGGAAGGGCGGAAACTGGCATTTGTTCCGAACTACAGTTTAACAATAAAACAGTTTTGACTCACAGGTTGTTCCGCTGCCTGATCCGATAAATGGATATCCACTTATTAAACACACAACACGTACCAGACTCAATGGGCAGAATTTTGCCCTCGGTGGGCGTGTGGGCAGCAGGTGGACAGCTGACCCCCGCCACCGAAACGGGGCCCGCAGCCATTTTGAGTGGGTGGGCCATTTAAGGCCCGCCCAGCGCGGTGCCCGACAGGAAGTGCTATGCATTTCCTGTGCGGGGGAGGCGGGGGGGGGCTGCTGGGAGGGAATCCCCAGCTGTCAAAGTGGTGTCTCAGAGAGATTACTGATAGGTAAAATAAAACTTAAAAAATAGAAAAATTAAAAAATTATTAACATGCCCCCCTCATGTGACAACGTCACACGAGATGGGACATGTTAATAAAAAGGACATAAACTTTATTACACTTTTTAAAAACGGACATGTAACCTCAGCCCGCCGGTGGATGAGGTTTCACGGATTAGCAGAAGCCCCTGAGGCTCCTGGCCTACCCGCCAGCCTTAAGGTTGGCCGGGCAGGGCCTTTAATTGGGTTAATGGTCCTGTCAATGGCCTCAATTGGCTATTGACAGGTCGGTGGGTGGACAGCTGATTTCGCTGTGCCCCCGCCTTCCTGAATATTTAAAGGGACCGAGATGACGTCGGGGGGGGGTTCCTCCCAACATCATCCCGCGTCATTTTCCTGTCCGTGAGCAGGCCCCGCCCCCAAATCGCCGACGGGGAACATTCAGACTCAATGGGTGGGATTTTCTGCCTTCGACACCGATGAGGATTGTTGTGGGTGGAGCGGGAAAATCTGGAGAGCTGCTAAAAAAAAAATCAACAGCTCTGCAAGTTTTCCCACCCTGCCCCGTGATGATGCCTGCCGGTGTCGGGGCCGGAAAATCCAGCCCAACACCTGGAAGATTTGTTGGAGGTGGTAGCCTTGCCCCTGGCTGGGCCTCTCCTGGGCCTGGAATCCATGCTCAGGTTTTACGGTCATCAGGCTGCTAATTGCCTGAAGTTGTACCTCTGCTCCCATGTGGGAGGATGGTCCCACCTTCAAGAGCTGCCGGCCAATCAGACGGCTGACAGCTCTCCAGGCCCAGAAGTGCCACTGGGAGCGGTTCAGCAGTCTCCCAGGTCAACCAACAGTGGTGAAGACTGTAACCTGAGGCTTTGTCGGGGTTAGTTGGATAGGCCCCGGCGAAGGATTGAGATGTCGTGTTTGGGAGTTTGGGGATGGACAAGCGGAGGTGGCGAATACAGTTGGGTGGCTTCTGTCTAAAGGGTGCCCAAACAGGAGGACACCTGCTCCTCCCCCAAGGCTACAAGCAGGCTGCCAGGGTTTACCAGCGTTTATCAGTAAAATAACCGCGATGGTGGGAGAACACCCTTAAGTGGCCATTAATTGTCCCCTTAAAGGCCTCAATTGGCCCAAGGTGAGCAGGTCACCCGATACCTATCCTGCCACTGATAAAATTCCATTGGAGGCGACAGACACAACACCCATCTACCCATACCATTCACCCATACCATCCCCACAACCCCCATCTGCCAGCCTTCTCCTGGATGAGGGGCAGGACGGGTTGTGGGGGGTGCGTGCAGTGGATTGTAAAACGCCAGCCAATCACTTTTACAATCAAACAGTAAAAATTACAAGAACATTTCTTTCCAAGTGAACTGCAAAGTGTTTTGTTTTAAAAGCAATACAATGAAATTCTTCTAAAAGTGGCAGATTGCATCTACATGAAAAAAACACTTTAAATGTTTAAAGATTGCACCCCATAAAGTCACAGGATTAATGATCAAAAACATGGTCATGTTTCTGCTTTGGGTGTGATTGGGAACTTGCATCCAAAATATGCTGGTTAGGTTACAGTTCAAGCTTCTGATATAAATCAATTGTATTATCACCAGTATAAAATCCTCAATGAATCAACATAATCGGGCAGCATAATAGAAGGTTTTGTTTATTTTTTCTTACCATTAAAATGCATTCAAGTTGTAACTCAGTGCAGTTTTATTAATGCAGCTGAAAATGGGCTTATCACTCAAATAAGCGTAGTTAGTAAGTGTCCAGTCCTCTGCCTGTGAAAGACCGATTTAAAATCACTGAAAATGACTTTAAATATACTCTACTGATCAGTGTGCTTCTTTCATTGGAGCACACTCATCAGTTTCTTAGGGAATTAAATATATCTTGATATGAAATGCCTTTAAAAACATGCCTACTAATGTGCATCTGCTTAAGAAAATTAATGCAATTTGAAGAGCCTTGCTTAACCACACAATTGGTGGAATCTCACAACTTCAACCTGAGGAAGTTGTGCTTGGGTGAATTGAATCATAAGCCAGTGTAAAAAAATGCAGAAAACAGCAAGTCCTCCCTGGCACAAAAGTAGTAGCAGGGACTCACCTCTGGCTCACCTCTGTTTAATGTTCTACAGTATTTTGTGTTAGTTTGGCTGTATCCACTCAGCCTATGTAGATATTACCTGCATGAAAAAAGTGAAACTCTACCCCAGTGTGCTTTACATGACATTTGGTGAGAATGTTTCTTCAAGACATTGTCCTGCTTTCTGATGTAAAATACTTAGCAAGGCAAAAATGTTAAGTGTGTTTATAAATCCTTTGCTTAGGAATGCTCACCTGTTCACTCTTATATATTAATTCTTGAATTCATGCTCTCTGATACATTCTTCAGTGTGTGAGACTTTGATTTTCCTGTAGAAGGCAGTGTTGCCTTTGCTTTAGCTTTATTTCATTGGAAGTTGATGACTATTCCAATGGAAAACCTTTATTTTACCTTTTTGTTATAATTTATATTAAAACATTATAGGCTGAAGGACTGTGTTTAAAGATTTATTTGAGGCTGTAGCTGATATATTTCTGTATCTATTAATTTGAACAAGTTTTAAACTGATCTGCTAAACACACAGGAAAAGATATTTGGGAATTATTTAAAGAGAGATGAGTGAGTTTGGCAGAGTACTTCTATTTACATAGAACAAAAACAAAAAATATCTGGAAAAACTTAGCAGGTCTGACAGCATCTGTGAAGAGGGATACAGTTAACGTTTCGAGTCCGTATGACTCTTCATCAGAACTCTTCATCTGATGAAGAGTCATACGGACTCGAAACGTTAACTGTATCCCTCTCCGCAGATGCTGTCAGACCTGCTGAATTTTTCCAGGTATTTTTGTTTTTATTCTAGATTTTCAGCACCCGCAATATTTTGCTTTTGTCTATTTACATAGACCTGGCTTGTTAGTGGATTCGGCTAATGATGTCCTGCATAACCAAAACCTTGTGACTTTACAAGATATTTATAAAAAAGCCACAGAATGATTCCTACAAGCAATGAAAAAAATAGCCAAAGCATTGGGTGATGTGTAATTTAATTTGCCTTTTTGCATTAGCAAATAGCCAAATTTATTTTCACTCCTGTTCCCAGGAGTGAAACAGACCAATTGTGTGATATGGATATAGTGGATAACTCATCAGTATTATGTTTCTGCTCCAACTATAGAGATATGGTCAGGCTGCCAGTCCTTTATAACATTATAGAACTGTACAACAGGAGTTGCCAGCCCTTAAGCCAAGCTTTGATGTTTATGCCAGGAACACATGAGCTGTTGCAGCTGTCACCTCACCTCCGTGATAGCTCGAACGTGAACCGGTCCTATAATTTAGAAAGTTACCACTGCTTCTTTTTTGCTCAAAACTCTCACTTATGTTCAGAAGTTGAAGAGCTGGGTGAGGGTACATTATGGGCAAAGTTTTGCCCCTTGTCGGGCGAGGGCAGATGGGGGCGGTGGGGAAGCCGACCACCACCCGTGATCGGGGCCGGACCGTGATTTCACACTGGCGGGCCAATTAAGGCCCGCCCGTTGTGAAATGCATGCCGCAGCGCTCAGTGCTGCCTGTGCTGGGGGAGGAGGGGGAGAGGAGGAGGGCGGGTGGGGTGAGAAGGGAACTTCACGGGTGCGCGCTGGAAAAACTCCGAGGCTCCGAGCTGCCTCAGGGAGATGAAGAGTTCTGAAAAACAAAAATAAAGAATTTTTAAATGTTAAAAAAAGATGCCCCCTCCCCCCTCCACCCGCGCCCCCCCCCCCCCCCCCCCCCCCCAGGGACATGTTATGAACGAGATGTAAAATTTTTAATTTTATTTTTATTTGCTGTTGGAAACTTCATCCTGCCCGTGGATCCTAAAAAGTCGCTTGGTCTTTTCGCCTGCCTGTCAACCGTAAGGTTGGACGGGCTGCAAAAAATTTAAGTTAATTAATACTTTAAAGGCCTTAATAGGTCTTCTAATTGTCAGTGGGCGCGCTGCCAATTCCCACGTGCGCACCCACCGACTGAACTGTCGTGTGACTGCGTGTTAATGTCGGGACACTCGCCCAACGCCAATGAGCATCATTTCACGCTACAACAGGTCAGGTGTGCGCCCGCTCGCTGAGGTGAAAATTCTGCATTACTATTACTAGCACCATACTTCAGTTTGCACTTTCACTAAAATTGTGGAGTGTGAATGACCTGTTAGTCAATGCCTGAGGAATTAGGGTTTCTAAAGGTTTTAGGGAAGGTTTTGAATTTAGCAATTGGCGCCTTGGCACAGATTGTGAACAAACCATTGGATCATACTGGAAAAAATTGGTTTTAAGTAACCAGCCTGAGAATTAGAAAAAAAAAAATCATGATCCAAGCAAAGGCAACTGAATGATGTCCATTAGGTGAACACTAAAGTATACCATTGCAATTACACCTTCATCCTTTATACTTTCAAGCAATTTTGGATTATAATGGCTCATTTAGATGGAGTTGCTAATTGGGCTCATTATTGATTATCCTGAATGTAGTTGTTTTAAATAGTTGCATATCAAGCTTGTCTACATTTTACATTTTTGATATAATTTTTAAAAATTGACAACTGGGTCGCAAAGAAAACCTGCTGATTAGCTGAATTTTCACGCATTGTCAGCATCATAAAGACTGCAATACCCAATTGACAAACCTGAACAATTACTATGTCGATTAATTTCTAGGATTTTTTTAAATGTGTTTCTCTTTTGATCAATCAAATAACTAGCAAGCTGCCTTCTGCAATCACAGTGCATGATCATTGTATAGGGAACTACTTATTTCAGCATCAGAAATGGGTTGCAAAGCTTGTTGTGAGCAGATAATATGTTGTTGCATGATTTGATTTTAAGCTAGGTTATTGTAATGTGCTGTTGTAGTAGTGCAAGAATATTTCATGCTCTGGGATGGAAGCTTTCTCTAATCATTGATTTTCAGGGCTTTATTCATAACTTTGTTCGTATGATTCCTCAGGGTTAGTTATTAGGGTTTGACCTAGCTTGCCCGACACTAGGATGTAGTAATAGGTGTGACAGGATGCAGCAGGCATTCAAACCACACTTTAACTCAATTACTTCCGACCAGTGTTGTAAAATCCAGTCAGGAACACCTGTTGACTTGGCCACGGCCTTTTTTGGGAATTAAATGGTTTAAAGGACTTCACGGTTATTTAAATCAAATAGAGTGGAGCCTGGAGTGCTCATCCACCAAATTGCTGAGCTAAATTGCAGAGCAGACTGCTTCCTTTGTAAGGTAAAGAGAAAGCTACTGAAAGCAAAATAGAAAGAAAAGAAGGTTGAAGGTGAGATGTAATATTAGGATTTGGACTAGTTATTGCAGTTTCCGCTGTGTTGCGTCAAAGGAGATAAATTGAAGTGGGAGTAAAATGGTGCAGCACAAAATGCTGGCCATTGAATTCTCCTCTTTCCCAAACATGGGGCTTGGCATCAGAGTGACTGCACTGTTACAATAAATGGTGAAAAAAAAAGGAAAAACATACTTGATGCTAAATTCTGCTTTAGGGAGATCAGGTGGCTCGGTGGCAATATGTTCAGTTTGGATTATTTTATGATGGTGAAGAGATTCTAGTTCAAACGCTGGGCTGAATGGCCTCCTTCTACACCGTAACAATTCTGTGATTCAGTAACCTGAAATTTGGACTCTTTGAAAAGTGATCACTATCAGACTTTGAAAACAAGTTCATATTATGGTGCCATTGCTTTTTAAGTTCTCGTTAGAAAGCCAGAATTCAAAATAGGCCATTTGGGGTCGAGGGTGGGTGAGGGTGGTGTCTTCTGTTACCTGAAAATAGGATGTTTGAGTTATGTTTCTACTGGTATCAGAACATATATGAAATTCATGGCCGCTGGGGAGGGTGTTAGCTTTTTAATCAATGGGAGCAGTTTATACATGACAGTTCAATCTGAAGTTAAATGTATTTGGTGTTTCATTCAATAGAGGCTTTGTCCTTTTTTTTCAGAAATGGGCCTTCTTCCCTCAGGTCAAAGTACATTGTATCTGAGCAGAGAACATACGAGAACAGAAGATAAGAATGAGAAAAGTGCATGCATCCCAGTCAGCTCACTCCATTGCTAAGGGCTGTGTAGAAGATCTACTCAGACCATTTTCATTTGCATCCATCCTTGGCACTGACCCCAAAGTCCCATTCATAAAAGATGTAGAACAGCATATCTTGAAATATCTTATAGCTTGCACATTTGATACAGGACTGCCAAGGGCAATACAAAAATCAAAATACTTCAGATGCTGGAAATATGAAATAAAAATAGAAAGTGCTGAAGACTGTTATCAGGTCAGGTAACATCTGTGGAGTGAGGAAGTAGGCTTAAAGTTTTAGACCGATGATCCATCATCAGAACTATCGAATGCCGTATCGAGTTTGAGTGACAGTGCAGTCACTGGCAAAATCTACACGTCAAGAAATCATTTTCCTTACAGGTGATTTTGAGGTTAAAAAAAAACCTAATATTGTTAATGAAATGACACAGATGTGCAGCTTTCAAATTTGAAAAAAACACTCCCAATATAGAAATGCATGGCCTTGGCTCAATTTTAATATTTTAGCCTGAGAAAAGAGGGACTCAAACCCTACTCAGAGGCATCAGCACATAATCCAGGTTGCCACTTCAGTACAGTGCAGTCACCTGGGAACACTGTTGGAGCATTGTTGGAGTTTGGTGGCATATTAAACTGAGGTCCTGTGTGTCTATTTTGATGTACGTTACCGATCCTATGGTACCAGCGTAGGGGAGTTCTGCTAGTGTCTAGTCAACATTCTCCCCTCACGTAATGCTACTGAAAACAAATTGAATGCTCTTTTACCTACGTAACTACAATAAGTACTTTCTGAAAATTAAGAATGTGATAACATGCTGTGTAAATGCAAGTTCTGTTAGTGTAATGTTAAAGGTTTGAGCTGTAATGTCATCTATCACCTGCAATAACCTTTATTCTGATGGGTTGTGGTGCAGCCTCACAATGGTCAGTATGCCTTGGGATTATAGACTATTTTACTGTGAAAAAACAGACAATTTACCATTGCCTAATTATGAACTGATCTAGCTGGTAGACAGGAAATGCCCATCACCTCCACACCTACCTATTAACTGAAGAAAGATGCTCAAAGGTAAATGTCTGTTTTAAGAGAAAAGTGTGTGAGGTCAGTATAGAGCCTGACTACAATAAAAAGTTAATGATTTAAGCATTCACTTCTATTTGAATGAAATAAACCAAACATAATACTTGAATATAACATCATGAAAAAAGTCTAAATTGGCTCCATAATTATACCACATTAGTAAGTACTGAAGTCCCTTCACTGACAAATCTTAGCTGGGTACATCATGTTGCAAAAAAAAACAAAATTTAAAAAACTCTACGGCCTAGGAACCTTAGTCTATTTATGAACAACACTAACATATTTGTTTATGTGGAGGATTTCTGGTTCTTTAACCTTGCCTCATCCTCAGCTCCATGTTGGATTCCATATAGATGTGTCAGTGTTTGTTTCTCAAATGGAAGCCCATCTATCCATTTCATACATTGATTAATGTTTGCGTGAATAATCTCCTGATATCAGTCCTTAATTTGGCATTTCCAATTTGAACCCAAGCCCCCCTTTATCACGATTTACTTTGAAGTATTCCCAATTTATCTACCTTGAACTCTCTTGCATACTTTCTACAAGGCTTCCTTTTAGGCACTTACTTTGAAGGCTAGAAATTCCACTTTTTCCTGGGATTTTTATCTAACTCAACCTGCTGAGATTAGGAATCACTTTTGTTGCTCTTCTCTGACTAGAACTGGGTAGATTTCTCAAGGTGCGGTTGATCAGAGCACTGTAAGGCTTAAGCACAACTTTCTCCAACTTTCGTACCATGTACAATTCAACATTCTATACCTCTCTTCAGAATTTGCATTTAAAGCAGATCGTGACACAATGGAAAGGAGATTTACTTCGCATCCTGACCTCAAAAGTCACATCTGTCAGTTCCTAGCTAGTTTTCTCTCATGCTTGCTGGGAAGTCCAAGGAACTGGAATGGACCATTCATTCCCTCCAGATAATGTCATTCCATAAGATCATGGCCAGTCTGCAGCTCAACTCCATTTATCAGCCTTTGATCCGTACCACTTAATCCCCTTGCATAATAAAAATCTGTTGGCCTTAGTCTTGAAAATTTCAATTGACCTAGAACTCTCAGCCTTTATTGGGAAGAAATCCCACTTTTCCACTACCTTTTATGCGAAAAGGCATTTTCTGGTTTCACTTCTGAATTTTAAGTTTCCTTTTGCCTGAATTACACTAGAGGAAATAACTTCTCTGTATGTGTCCTACTCAATCCTTTTATAATATAAAATATGTCAATTAGATCACACCTTTGCCTTCTAAACTCAGTGGGTACAAGTCAATCCATCCTCATTATTTAACCCTTTAAACTCTGCTATCATTCTGATCAATCTGCAGTAACCACCACTCCCCACCCCTCCCTCCACCTAGTTCATTATTACCCTTAATGAGTTGTAGTTCTCAAAAATGAATGCGGCATGAAGTCTGACCTATCTACAACTTAAGAAAATATTCCTCCTCTTTCTATCCAAACCCTTTGAGATAAAGGTTAACATTCTATGAGGCTTTTTGAATAATTTTTGTAGCTGTGCATGAACTTTCAGTGATTTGTGTACCTTGGCACCTACATTCCTTTGCTCCTCCAGAGTTCCTATTCGCTCACTATTAAGAAAACCATCTGATTTGTATTCTCAGATCCTTAAGTGGATGAGCTTGCACTTTCCCAAATGGAACTCCAGCTCCCACACTCACCCACTCACTTTGTCTGTCCATGTGCCTCTGTAGCACTTCCTGCTTTCATCTACACAATTTACTATGTTTCCTGACTTCAGTTGCTTCAAGAAGAACTTGGAGGTCTGAGTTGGTAGTGTTCCATCTTCTTTTCCAGTTTGGTGGTGTTTCCTGCTGCTTTTGCACCGCAGAAGTGAAGTTATTTGTGCGTTAGATGAATAAGGGGATGACAGTTCCTCATCTTATTCCCCTCCAGTTTGCTGCTGAAGTGTGTTGGCTGAACTGGGTGATTAAAAAGGTGCATTCCAGCTTTTACATCCAGCTAATTATATTGGTTGTGCACCATTTGCAAGATGCTCCATACGCAAATAAGCTGACACCAGGAAATGCCAATGCACTACCTCCCCAAACCTCTGGCTTGTGGGACAAATCTTTTTTTGATTGGCTCAATAGCAGTGTAACTCACTATGTGGAGAATCACCCCCAATGGGGTATCTGACCTGATGTTCTTGAAACCAACTGTTTGCTATAAGTATGGAGGCGTTAATTCCCTAAGAACAAAATAGTTTTATCTGAATAAGCATCAACATTCACTTCTTGGGGAATTTACTAACATGCAACGTTTTTGAACAGGTTAAGATAAAAAAACTGATCATGTGACAGAGGATGCTCCAGTTAAAATATTACTCTTCACTAGAAACAGCTGTGTGATTTGTGTACAAATGAAAAAGGATAACATCTTCATATCTGACTGAACTAGGATCCTCTTCCAAATGCAAAACTTGCACATTCATGTCCTGTGACTATGAGGCAGCTCAGTTTGAATTTCAAACCAGGAGACTATAGGCAGTGCAATGTGTCAGGGGCTGGTTTTTGATCCTCGGACAGGCTTTTATTTTCATTGTCTTTGAAAGAGTGGCCTCTTTTACATTTGAAGGTAGGACCACTAGAGCTAATCTTTGTTGGTGCACTGGGCATTGTTTTTATTCTATATGACCCACAAAAAGCCATTCCTGCATTTAGAGTAATTAAAACCAGCTCTCCTATTTTGCTGCCAGTATCATATCCGATGATATTGTCAGTTCCTAAAACCTATGCTTTTTACCTTCTTGAATGAAGCTGATGTAGACCTGATCCTAGTCTCTGCACTTGGTTGAAATCCTGCTTTATTCAAGTGACTTTTGATGTAGGTTTAAATCCAGTCACAGCCTGGAGGGGATTATAGTCTCCTCTATTTGCTGATATCAAGAAATGAGCCGCTCTTTTATATTGGCAACTAATACTACAAATTCAGTCCCTTTATCTCCTTCTATCTTACATTTGCATTTCTCCTATGGCAGTAGTGCTGTCATCTCTGAGTGAAAAGGCTGTGGGTTCAACAGAAATCTGAACATTTAATCATTTCAGTGCAGCAATGAGAGAGTGTTGCATTGCCAGAGATGCCATCTTTTGGATGAGGTGTTAGACCATCTGCTCTTTCAGGTAGATGTAAAATATCCCACATCATTTTCTGAAGAAAAGCCCTTGTTACCCGGCCAAGATTTATCCCCAACCATCACCACTAAGAAAAGATTGGGCCAGAAATTGCTGCAATGACACATTTAACAGTGAACAGTGTTAATTGGACTTTTATCCTCATTATTGGCACCACATTATATCCACAAATTTCTGGAATGTCGATCAGATAATGATGTTGCAATGTCCCCGTTACATCTGGGTCTTGTGACATTGCTGCCTTAAGGCTTAGTTCCTTAACCAATGCAAGGAAAGGATAGATGAAGAAACAGAGCAAATGACAGAGGAGGAAATAGGTTGAATTAGAGCTAAATTAAATGTAGGTAGAAACAGGACTAAAGAGAGAGAGAGGAAGAATATGGATAAGAGCAAAAGAAAAAATAGACAGGAAGGAAAAGAAAGTCAAAGAACTTACAGAAAAAAAGGACGTAGTAACCCTGTTGTGTTTAGGAATTGAAAAATTATTCTCTGAGAAGTAAATGAGTGAATGGCAGGCAGGTGTGCAAAATGTACAATCATTGATGGTCTATGAAGTACTGAATCAGCAGCCTGGTCCATCATGATCAGGAATAGTAGAACACAGTGGCTACACAACTGCAGTGCTTTCAATGGGAATTGCTATATTGAGAAAGACCAAGATCCACCTAGTTTGCCTTCCAGCACCTTGGCATCTGCATGACACAACAATGAAAGAGCCGCTGACCAATTATAGCAATCGATCTCTATCAATTAGTTAAGGTTCAGAAAGGATACCAGGAAAACTCCAGTAGTGAAGAGCTTAGGCAACTTTAAGTCCAAAGTCACCTTTTCCTCTCAAGCATTCCTTTCTTACTATGTGCCATGTCTCAAAATACTCACCTACTGTACATCAAACTCTTTTGTGGAAGAAATTTAATTGGTATTTGAATGTGTGATCATCTTTTGAGTAATAAAATGTTTTGTGCTCTGAAAATCATTGTCTCTGACACTAATATAAGTCTAGATGTATGACTGAAAGAAAAGCTTGGATTTATATAACGCTTTTCACAACCACTGGATGGCCCACTTTACAGCCAATGAAGTACTTTTTGGAAATGTATAATATTCTCATGTAGAAAGTAGAGCAGCTAATATGCACAGAGCAAACTCCCACAAACACCAATGTGATGATGACCAGATAATCTGTTTTTGTGATGTTGATTGAGAGATAAACATTGGGTCGGACACACAAGATAACAGCAACCCCCCCCTCCTCTTTGACCTACTGCCATGGGAACTTTTACATCAGCAGGCAGATGGGGGCCTTGGTTTACCATCTCATCAGAAAGGTGGCACTTCTGACAGTGCAGTAGTCCCTCAGTACTGCACTGGAGTGTCAGTCTAGGTTTTTGTACTCAAGCTCCTGGAGTGGACCTTAAATCCAGAAGCTTGCATCTCAGAGGCAAGATTGCTACTAGCTCAGTCATGGCTGACATTCTACAGTAACTTGACTGGTGCAAAATACTGTCAGGATATATTCAAAGAATAAAGAAAACCTCTAAGAAAAATTCGCTACCTGCTGCAGTGAGACTCAAAAACTTCATTGGCCCATTTATGGACCTTTAAGGTTGAATATCATGTCAGGACCATAAATCATATCATTAGCAGGGTCCCCTACAACATTACTTAAGAGCTCTAAATGGCTGTGGCAGGAATAATTTGTAATAATTTCATATATCCAGTGATTTCACGATTGCCATTATGCCATGAAGGGCATTGTTGGAATATAAGAAATACCACAACCAATTTTTACACAGCAAAGTTCCACAAACATCAATGTTGTGATGACTAGTAAAACAGGAATGTGATCTATCTCCCTCATATTGTGCAAAGGCAACAGAAATCAATGCTTTAAGGACTGATCAACCCTGCAGTGTGAAACAAAAAAAAATCATTGTTGTACAGGTAACAGATTTTATTGCTGTATTTTCAAGGAACTCCCAACTTTGGCTTCATGTAACTCTTCCATTAACACATTATACATGTACAAAATGATGTCATTAAGTAATCTTGACACCTCCTTTGTAAAGGGCCAAAATTGCCTTTCAGAAATGTTGGCAACTTTGGGTGGAACAAAACAAAAGGATATTTGCTGTAGACATGACGGTAACACAGTACGTGTGGAAGAGAACAAAGTCCTATTGTATCCCTCAAAGCTCACATAGTACCTTGAAGATGGATAGTCTCTGAAAAAAACATATATGGTTTGGCACCTTTAAAGAAAGTGTCAATCAGTTAGTTAATTCAATTTGCACTTTATATTCTTTATAGTTCATCTCAGCCACTGCAAGTGACATCAATTTATTTGTAAAAAACCAATTCAGTTCTGTTGAAGGGTCATGAGGACTCGAAATGTCAACACTTTTCTTCTCCGCCAATGCTGCCAGACCTGCTGAGTTTTTCCAGGTAATTCTGTTTTTGTTTTGGATTTCCAGCATCCGCAGTTTTTTTGTTTTTATCAATTCAGTTTATGTTGGATCCAGGTTCTGGGCTATTAATGAAAGCAGAAAACGTGGGAAATACTCAGCAGGGCAGGCAGCATCTGTGGAGATAGGAACTGAGTTAATGTAAGAAAGGTCATCGATCTGAAAAGGTGGGCAGGATTTTCTCTGGGGGCTTCAAGACCTTGCTGTCAGGCCCAAATGGGAGGGTAGAAGATGGAACTGTAAGGGAAACAGTCACTTACCTGTGATCTTTTCTGAATTGGCCAATTGGTGATCAGAGGACAGTTCGTTATCCAATTGAGGATGATCAGTGGGCTCTCAAACTTGGAGGGGCAACAGGACGCGATTGCAAGGGAGGGAGAGGGCACCTTAAAATGGAGGTGCTGTCTGTCCAACTTTTTAAGATGTGAAATAAAAGATAGATCCAGCAGCCAGTCCAGCAGTGTGGTGCTGATGGTGGAGGGAACCCCATCACAGTGCAGCCTGCATGGCTGCAGCTTAACCCAGGAAGGGTGGGGGAGAGGGTGGAGGCACTACCCCTGCCCGGAGCACCGGTCTCCCATCTCCAGGAAGCTGTACTGCCTGTGGGGTCCTGGAGGCTGACCAGAAGAATCTAATTTGGCTTCCAACAGTTGGCCTTATGTGGCCATCGACAGGGTTAATTGGCCACCCATTACTTTGGAGGTGGGTTGCCCTGCCACCCCTTCATCCTGTCTCCGGGAAAATGGAGACAGGGAAATGGCACAGCAACCAACAATGCTATTTTTAGTGCCTGTCTGCCTCCATGCTCACCATTGGCGGGGCCTAAAAATCCATTAGCCTATAAACTCTATCTCTCTCTTCACTGATGTCTCCTGAGCTGCTGAGCATTTCCACAATTTGCTATTTTTCTTTTAAATTTCCAGCACATGGAGCATTTCCTCATGGTGGAGCATTTTGCTTTAGCTCAGAACTTCTCCCTGCCCACTTTCTAAAGTAGGTTTTCACTTGGCATTCTCGATCAAGTGAACAGAATACTTATTAGAGGTGTTCAAAATCATGAGGGGGTGGGTTATAGACACAGTTGGTGGGGAGATACTGTTCTTTGGTGGAAACATCGAGAACCAGAGGACACTGATTTCAGGTGATTGGCAAAAGAAGCAACAGCAGCATGAGGAACAACAGGGAGTGTTTGGGATCTGGAACGCACGGCCAGAGAGTTGTATGGAGGCAGCTACAATTGTGCCTTTCAAATGAGAATTGGATTATTATCTGAAGATTAAATACTTGCAGAGCTACAGGGAAAAGGTGGGACAGTGGCACTAGGTGAATTGCTCTTGCAGAAAGTCAGCATAGAAACGATGGGCCAAATGGTCTCCTTCTGTACTGTAACCATTCTGTGCGTTCATACAAGTGCCCTTCTTGTTCCTTGAGTTTGAGCCTGATCACCGATTCCATCAAAATGATTCCAAAGCACGACAGGACTGATTTTGTGAAGCAAGTCTGAATGCAGCCTCTCTCTGTGATATTCTGAAAACACCTTTCCTTTGGGAGCTTTGTCAGTGCAAAATCAAAGTGGGGTCAGTAAATCATAGCAGGGATCATTGGGAGGTTAATCCAGCCCTTTGGCAGGACCACTCTCAGTTGAACAATATTAATTGATTTCCCCCTCAGCCTCATTCATAATAGAATTCCTGTGGGGTTTGTATGCTTTTAGCTCTTTGCAAGTGACAACATTTCACTCTATCAGCAATTTTGCCACACCATCCTTTCATTTAGATAATTGAACTGGCTTTCATTTAGCTTTTAAGGGCTTGTTTAAGGCTGCAACATATTCTGAGAGTAGAGTAATGCAAGAAGGACAATAAACTTTATGAAGTATTAATTATTAAAGATATTATTACACTTTAAACATTGGTTACAGTAGTTTCCTGTCTCAGGGTGGGTTACAGACAATAGGAGACAAATTGGTGTAATACATCCCTTTGACATTTCTAATTGCTAACTTTATTTTTAATATTTCAAAACAGAAAGTATATTTGATCCTAATTCGACCAGGCTTACAGCATCTTCTCACTTATTAACTTGGGTTCATGTTACAGCTTCCTTCCCCAAGACTGCTGTAAAGTTTAGATTCCTGCTGTACCCCCCTTTGCTTTGGCTGCAGTTTTCTCCACAGTGCTGCTAACGCTCCGTGAAATATGTATAGAAGGATCATTAAGTAAATGAAACCAGTTTCAAATGTGTTGGAGAACTGGGACCTGAATTTTTCCCGTGCTGGGCAGGCTCGGTGGGAGTGGTTGGGGAGCTGACCGCCGCCCGTGATTGGCTCTGCACCGCGATTTCATGTGGATGGGCGCTGCCTGTGCGGGTGGGGGGTAGGAGGGAGAGCGGGCTTGGCATGCAGTTCACGCATGCGTGTGAAAGAGGCACGGAGCTGCCTCAAGGAGATTGAAGTGCTTTTAAAAAAAAAAATTAATTAAAGATAATAAAAATGTAATGAAACATGTCCCCTCATGTGACTGTGTAATATGATTTGGGACATGTTTTTAAATTGAAAATAAAGTTTTTATTTAATGTGTATTAGCCTTAGGAATGAGGTTTCCTAAAAAATATAAAGGCCGCTTGGCCTTTTTGCCTGCGTGCCAACCGTTAACTTGTTTTGGCAGCATAAATTTCCAGTTAATTACCTTGTTAATGGCCTTAATAGGCCTTTCAATTATTAGTGGGCGCGCGCCTACTGAACAAAATGTTGCGCAATGACATTGGGACGCACGCCATCGCGTGTCATATTACGTTCGTGTGTGTTGGGCGCGTGCCCACAGGCCAAACATGAAATTCTGGCCTGGCTGGCACATTCGGTCAGTACATTGCCTTTTACACCTTAGCACACGAGTCTGAATCATGGTTCAGGAGAATAGAGGTCTCCTCCAGTCTTCAGTAATGCAATGCGGGAGGAGTGTGTAACAGGTCAGGATCAC
Source organism: Carcharodon carcharias (assembly GCF_017639515.1). Lineage (NCBI taxonomy): Eukaryota > Metazoa > Chordata > Chondrichthyes > Lamniformes > Lamnidae > Carcharodon > Carcharodon carcharias. The sequence continues at coordinate 9,664,083 of NC_054491.1, read as the reverse complement.
TGTGAAGCAGGCTAGGAGGATTGAAGCAAAAACAGAAAATGCTGGAGAAACTCAGCAGGTCTAACAGTATCTGTCGAGAGAAAAGAAAATAGAGTTAATGTTTCGAGTCCGTATGACTCTGTCCATAGGTAGGACTCATCCGACGACTGACGTGATTTTTTTTCCAGCCCTTTGAACCCTACCCTCTTGTCAGGTGTCTTGTGTGATCACTCCAATCTTCAGTGATTATTTCTTCAGGATTTTTAATTAATTTGACTTGATAAAGCACATTTGTTCACATTGATTCATTAATGATCTGTTATAGATCTGTACTAGACTCTCAGTGTTCTCACCTGAAACTTTAGATCTGGATATTTTACCATCTTCCGCTTGTTTGGATTCAAGCAATTAACTAGCTACAAGAACAAAATATGGGGGGTTTGCTTTTTTGTCCTTCCTGTGTCTTCTTGTCCTTAACTAGTTTAAAGCTGTGGCACTGCCAACAAAGCCTGGGACACTACAACAAAAATTGTGGTAGGATTCTGCTATTTTTTAAAACAAATCTCACCCCAATCCAACGTGTGAATTACGATGCTATTAGTAACACTACTGTTTATACCCTTTCCGACTCATTTTTAACAAAAATGAAACTAGAACAAGGCCTAAAGCACAACTCGGTCCTATTTTTGGACTACCCTCGTGGTAACTTGCTCCTTTTTAACCAGCTAACTTGCTAGCTGGAGACACTAATGTTCATCCTGGAGCAAATGAAATTACATGTAGAGTCACTAAATAATGAGGTTGCAAAACTAAGTGGCCCAGTGGACTCTGTAATTATGCCAGTAAAACAGACTGTGGTTGCTCAAGATGGTATCATAACAGTTGTTTGGGAGCATTGGATGAAACACTATCTCATCACCTACGCAGATGCTGCATGACTTATTAACAGAACATGGGTGGGCGAATGTAAATCGATCCAAAGTGAAGTAACGGAGGCAGCAGAAAAGACAAGTTACTTCACTAAGTCACACAGATGACAAAACAGTTTTTCAACAACTCTCACGAGACCAGATCAATGGAAGGTGTTTGCCGAATGTGTAAATCTACACATTTCTCACAAAATCTTCACTGGAAGGAAGAGTACTGCATGATTCACAGGCTATCGCAAAAAGAAAGTCCACCAGAAGGAGAAACTGTGTACATGTACTAAAGATTCTTGGTGGGATGACACTCCCCTGAAGAAAGATGAAGCCTGGATTAAGTTTAAACAGAACCAAACTGTGGTCAACAGGGAGATTCGATGTGCCAAGTGTACATACAAAGTTGAATTGGCCAGGACAGAGAACCCCAGGAAATTTTGGAGGTAGCCTTAATCAAAAAGAAAGGATGATACCAGAATATCAATTCTGTATGTAGGGGATAAGTTACTACTGGGTGACAAGGGAAAAGCTGAAGCCCTAAGCTTGCAGTTCCAAGGAATCTTGAAGGAAGGAATCGGAGCACCCAAATAGGAATCTGTAGTACATGGACAGCTTTACAAGAACGTGACTGATGTGCTAATTTCAACAAAAGGTGTTGAGAAATTCCTCCATAACATTGATCGATCTAAAGCTTGTGACCTTGACGACATCTCAAACTGTGCACTTAAAACTACAGAAGGAGAATTTGCGCCCACGTTACAATATATCTTTCAACAGTTCATAAACACAGGAAAACTTCCCTTCGAGTGGCTATGAGCTAATCCCTCTCCAATTTATAAGGACCCCCTACCAAGCCGACAAGCCACTCACCTATTTCACTTACTAGTGTTTGCTGTGAATTACAAGATTTATGGTCAGCTATTGAGACATCTTGAAGGGCAGAATATCCTTAGCGATGAGCGTACCATTCATAAAGCCGGATCAACAGTTCACAACTCATCCTTACCATCCACAGTCTGACCTATAACCATGACAACCACATGACCACAAACTTAGCTATTTTAGATTTTTCGAAGGTGACTGTGTACCTCTCACGAAGTTACTGGATACAGTAGATCATTCTGGAGTCTGAGGAGATATTAAGCAATGGATAAGAACATTTCTTACCAAAGGGTAACAAATTCTGGAATTTTCCTGTCCCCCATCCCGTGGCAGGTAACCACCCCCCCACCCCCCACCACCCCACCAACCCCACCACCGCTGCGGGGCCAGCAAGCCATTGAAATCCACATTCATATCGGTGGGGCTGGACGATCCTGCCAGTGTGAGGGGCTGAAAAATTCTGACTTAAGTCAGAGTGATTAGGGAAGCCTCAAACAGGGAACCAGTCTTAAGCGGCGGGCTCCAAGGTACTGTCCTGGGCCCACATTTGTATCTCCTTTTCATAAATGACAATCAGGATGGAATATCAAGCCAGATCAGACTCTTTGCAGATGACTGTCTAGTCTATAGAGCCATTACTGAAGCAGCAGATGTGGATTAGCCTTCAGGAAGATCTAAATAACCTCATCAAATGGGCCAATATCTGGGGAATTAAATTTAATGTAGAGAAATGCAACATCAAGCGAAGCAGCAATACTGGATATCCACCAGTACCCAACTACACAATGCATGATTCAGCCTTGAAGTTACTAAAGAATGCCATTATTAGGAATCTACATCCAAAATAATTTAAAGTGGAATGTAGAAAGTCAATACGCAGCCTCCAAGGCATTCAAAATGCTTGGGTTTGTGAAATGGAGCTTCCACTACTCTTCAGCTACAGTAAAGGAAATGCTGTAACAGACATTGGTTAGACTGCACCCAGTCTACAGTGTAGTTACTTAGGACCCATATACTGCTAAAAGCATTACCCTCCTTGAGGAAGTTGCACACTTGTTTTATTAGGAACAATTACTCATAAGATATTACTGTGTCCCAATTGGTCATGCTGCTAGGCTGTACAGTCTCCAGAACTGAAGAAATGTTGGCATGCCTCTATAACATTTTGAATGGACAATTAACATTAAGAAGGGCCCGAGGAGGAGAAAGAGTAGACAGGGAGAAACTGCTCCCATTCGTGGAAGGATTCAACCAGGGGGCACAGATTTAAGGTAAAAAAAGAAACAACGGCAGCGTGAGAAAAACCTTTTCATGCAGCGAGTGCTTAGGATCTGGAATGCACCACCTGTAAGTGTGGTGGAGGCAGATTCAATCAAGGATTTCAAAAGGGAATGGGATCATTATCTGGAAAGAAAAGCAAATCGGGGCTTCAGGGAAAATTCAGGGGAGTGGCACTGGGTGAATTGCTCCTTCAGAGAACTAGTACAGACACCATGGGCTGAAAGGCCTCCTTCTGTCCTGCAACCAGTCAATGATTCATTCTATGATTGTATGAATTAAGACAGAGACGACTCAATTTCTAATAGTTGTGGCCCTACAACTGGCCTAGCCAACGACACCCACATCCCAAGAATGAATACAACAAAATGCTGAAAAAAAGAGACATGTTGAAGCTTTTCATCTTGCACTCATCAGGTCACTTCGCAAGAATACCAATATAAGGGAACAAACAATAATTTGAACTGTATGAGAAGAGAGTGCTGATTGGTTGGCAAGATTGGTAAAGGCGTTGCCATGGAGAATGCACCAGTTCTGGTTGACTGACAGTTAACTGCTAAGCATTGTTTGAAATTTAAACCAGGCAGCTTGACCCTGATTGGTCAAGGCATTGCCCTGAGCAATGAGTCAGTGAATGGCTGTCACTTATTTTTGCTCAGCTGAAACAGGTGCAATGTGTGTACACGTTGCAGTAGCAATAGCCAAATAACAATTCTGTGGAAGGACAGCTGAGCTGAGGGGCTGACTTTCTGAATTTTGTTGGAAATTATAATCTGCAAGTGCCTAAATTTCCAATAATCATTGTTGTCATGCAAGATTCCCTGTTGACCGTGTAGGCTTGCATGTGAGAAATTGAAAAATTGGTCCTTTTCTGAGGTTGGAGTTAATGGTGGGTAGTTGTGGGCAGAGTGTAAGACACTTTACATTTGGTTGTGGTATACCTGTTTACGACCAGTCCCTCAGTGAGGTTCCCCCAATTTGTTATGAACCCCGGTGAGGTACCCCAAATTGTTATGCTCCCTGGTGGGGACGGATGAACTGGCCCCCATTCTTTATTCAACCCCCTCAGTTGGTTGCAACAAAGTTAATTTAAAAAGGATCCCTCCCCTCGTGGATAACATTTCCCAGTCTGGATGGATTTATGTTTAAAAGCAGCCAATTTAACCAGTCTGTCGAGTCAAAGAAAGAGTGAGTTTATTAGTTACTAAATGCAAGGAAAAATGATAAAAAGACAAGACACATACAAACAGATTAGAAATCAGAAATTGACTCAAAACTAAAAGTTTTAAATAAAGATATATGAATGAGTCCTTTGGTTTGTCTGTGAGGAGTAAATGCCAAAACATTGCAGCCATTAAGTTGGGGTGGCTTCGGTAGTGCTGACTTTGGCAGTTGAGCAGTTGGGTTGGAGATTCTTTGTTCTGCAGGTTCGCTGAAAGGAGTTGACTTGTTTCCTTTTCGAGTGTGGCTTTGCTGACTTGTGACTTGCATCCAGCAATCAGAGAGAAAGAGTTTTTTTTTCCCTGCAAGGGCAGGCATGTCCATTTGGTGTTCTTTAGTTGTGCCCTTCGTAGCACACATCCCAGAACAGAATGCCAGACTAGCACACAGAACTAGGGTTGCAGTTGACTTTTTAAAAAAACCCTTTCCTTGTATATTCCTGGAAGGGAAAAGAGAACATGTCTTTAGCCCAGATCTGTTTTCTTTTCAGCTCAGCTCATATTCACAGCCTGGGACATGACTCAACCAGAGTTGGTTTCGACTGGGATAGTAATCATTTTCCATTATCTCTGCAACCACAGGAGATTACAGTTCAGTTTGTATTGTATCTTTTCCTTTAAAGTGCCTTTGTCTGTAGGCTGTGTCACACCTTTTAGGCATGACATTAGGTTCTCTCTGAACAAGTTGGTCAGGTAATCCACATAGGAATTTTCCAGCAAGTGGTTACCATACAGTCTCAGCCGGCCTAGCTTGTATGTCCTTTTTTAAAAAAACACGTCTTACTTAAAAGTTTAATATGTTCACAAGTATTTCGGGAATGGGATCTGTGGTCATGATACCTGAAACGGGAGCACTAATGTGGATATGTAAATACCGGGGGTGGAAAATAATTAATTTTCATTGTAAGGGAACAAAAATCCACCAAAAGCATAAATTTAAGAAAAAAGAAAAAAGTTCTTTGCAATTCAACCATGCTCATGGGAAGTGATGAATATTGAGATAGTTTTTGATGTTCTTATCCCATGTGCTTTTTCCATGACAATTTATCACACAACCTAACCCTGATTCAAAGCTAACTCACCTGCACACATAGCAAATTATGTGGTGCTGTATTGCTGCAACTAGGAAAGTCCAAAACTTTTGTTTAAACTTGTGAAATACAAGTTGACCAATATGAACAAATGCCAAATTCATCCCTATTAAGTAAAACACTGATCATTTCATAGTTTTACTGATGCATGGTGCACTCAAAATATCAGTAAGCCAGGGAGTAATGGTATATATTTACAAATTCTTAAGCTTTTATGTAGAGATGTGTCAGTACCATGACTCTAGTAATAGCTTAGAGGATTCTCTCATTATAATAATGATCACATCTTTTGTATCTTGAAGCTGAAGAAGGTTGGCATCTAATTGGGATTTTTAAAAAATAGGCCAGGATTTTATGGCCCCTCCTGCCCGGCAAGATATTAAGGTCCTGCCGAACTAAATGGCTCGTCACATCCGCTGGGGTGGAGAACCATTGCGGTAGGATTGTAAAATCCTGGTCATGGGGATAAAACAGAAAAATCTGAAAAGCTTGAGGATGTCAAGTGCCTTACATCAGGGAGATTTTCTAAGGTTACTAAGATATATAATTGAAAGCAGCAATCTGTCACACTTGCACAGAACTCTGATTCCCCCATTCCAGCATGTAACTGCCTCTTGAATGACCAGAGTTTTTGCCTCTTTCATTTCACCCTTTGCATGAAGATCACCTTTGCGATATCAATTCAAAGTTGTTCTTTAGTAGCTTGTACCCACATCCACCAGTCCTGCCATTGTGGTTTAACTTGAGATAGTGCACAGGGTTAAGATTTTCTATTCTACTCATTATATTTTGTACCTCTTTAAGGTGTTCTTTCATTTGTTTCCTTGCAAGTTTTGATAGGCCAAGGGCCCTCTGTTTCATGAACAAATGCAAGCTAAGATTGCTGACTAGAATGTACATAATTATTGCCATTGAAGTTGAACAAATGCAATCCCAATGAGTGGCTTGGTTTTACACACAGTAAACCCCTATACCATAGTCATGTTTTTAGATGGATCAATGCAGTAAGACACTGCTAGGATATACGTTTGCCGGTTAGTACACAATTAGTATTTCCTGAACAGGAGCAGTGGTTGAAAACAACCTTCTGTTTGTCATATAGAAACCCTCTTCAGAGACTTTGGCTGGATTATTTCAAGTTTGTCTCTTGACTTCTGATGATCCCTGCTTGAAATATTAGCGTATTAATTGATGCATTGTTTACCTATTTATTCTAAGTTAAAAGTTAAATTAAGTTACATTGTATTACTTGTCATTTCCTGAAGAGGTAGAAATTAATATTTTGCAATAATCCCAATGCAGTATATTGGATGTTGCCATCATTTTGCATTACCTGTATTTAACTTTGTTGTCGTCAGTGATCTCCATCCACCAATATGAGGATGGCACAATAGGAATGTCAAACACCTTTGATGAAACCTTATTCTAGCATATGTATACCATGAAAACTGAAAAATACTGCTATAAATTTTGCTTTTGTAAAGTTTTCAGTTTTAATTGCAGATATGATCTAGGTGGTACAGCTAAAAATTGAGATAGCTGGCTCAAGTAGTACACTTATGACAACCAGTTCCAGACTGTTCGCTTTTGAAAAGTTCCTGGAAAATTAGTACTCTCATTACCTATTCAGACATACTCAACAATTAGGTTTGCAGCTAATTCTAGACTACATATATGAATTGATCTCAACGTGTGAGGCTTTCTAAGAGAATCTAATCTCCTCGGAAGAGCCTGGTCTCCCTCTTGAGTGCAAAAAAATGAAAATAATAAATGTACATCTAACTAAAAACTTAGGTGAATTGAGAAAGGTTGGAGGTTAAGTCTATGTGAAATTGTTCAAAATAACAGATGTTGGACTTGATAACTACATCACTTACATTCACGAGCAGACTTCAGACAAGTACATCACTCAAGAATGCAGTGACTCTTTATAGTTAATGATTAAGGTGTCATATGTGTTCTCCACCCTTTTTGGAAAAAAAAGAGTGTATCTTATGTTACAATTATGAGGTTCATAATATTATTATGTTTTGGGGCTGTGTTTTTAAGGTAAAATTAAGGGAGCTATGTGACCTGCTCTGAAGTCTGCCTGACAGCAAGATTGGGTGGTTTGGTTGTTAGAGATTAAAAGGGGCCAAAATTGTTTTACTGGGAGAAAGTGCAAGGCATTTATACTTGGAGACAATGGCAGTAGCCTGTGTGCTAACAGTGAATAGACTGTGGGCCTCCAAAGTCCCAGAAAAGTGTCAAGAGTTTTGGGTTGTAAACTGTCCATTTCCTTCCAAGGTAAAAGAGAGTTGGGGTCCCAAGAATAGCTAATCAGCATTTCTGAATTACCTTCATACAAGGCTTGTGTGATTCATATTACCATGGAGATGTGTTTTGAGAGGGAAAGGGCTTAACATATCTTTGAAAACTCTCAGACAAGGCTGGTCTGCCAGGACCCAGGAGAGGGAAAGCAGCTATAGGCAGCAATATACTATGGTTCATCCCACAGGAATGCAATGGGAGCTTGCACTTGGATTGAAAAGACCATGAGTCTGGAAGATTCACATAGCTTGCACTATATGAAAATTCTCCAGGGGAAGATCCTCACTGTGAAAGATAGTTTTGACATTAAAAGTTCCCATGTTGAGAAAGGAAAAGAACAAAATTAAACTCCTGGGGGCTCAGAATCACCTTAGACTTATTGAGGGAGAATTGAATGTCATTTTAAATAGTAGTGTAAAATATGTCCATGAAGGGTGTTTTTCTGTGTGTTAAAAGAAAAAGGAGGATGTTCTGTTTTGTGATTTAAAGTATAAGTTGTCTCCAATATAGTGTTTAGTGAATAGTACTCTTAGGCTTTTGTTACGGTAAAAGGGTGGAATTTTCAGTGCTCTCTGGCATTAGCCGTCACGGTGGGCATGAGTGGACAATATGATGGGTAGGCCAAATATCAGTTTCACGCCATCGTGAAACATGTTTACAATCATCTGCTCTGCCCACCAACAGTGGGCCACATTTCCCACTGCTGGCCAACAGGAACCGTCATTGTAATGGATCTGCATATCAGCTAGCCCAGAATCATACCCCCAAGCTGGATCATCTGAGCACATGGCGTGATTGCACATTGACATGTTTCACAGAAGCATTTATAAGGCGTGCAGCTGGTGAGCTGGAACTCCGAGGAGAGTGCACATTCATGATGCTCAGTGCTTGTGAGGGTTGTCTATTGGACCTCGAGATTGAAGCGCTGCGCATTCATGCTAAAGCACAGGCAAATTGCTTTATCCCGGCTGGTGCGGTGCGGTGCCGGGCAAGGGCTGCCAGGTGATTGAGGTGAGTTGTGGGGGGTAAGGGCTGCATTGCGGTTGATGGCAGTGCACAAGCACATGCTGGGGGGGCGGGGTGAGGAGTGATGGGATGGTGGGGGGTGGGGGGGAAGTAGCCATGCATTAGACAAACCTTCTATGAAGTGACCATTCCTGCGCAGCTGAGAAAGGTCAAGCACAGCCACTTTGACAGGCTTCGAGTTGGGCCTTTAGCTTATCTGCCCACTCAGTCAACGCAGAGACATGAAAGTACCACCCCCAAGGCACAGACTGCAAACTAATAAGCATTTTAGTGGACTGTAGAACAAGTGGATGACTGCGCAAGTTGTACAATCTCCTTGTGAACGGCGGCCATGGAGCAGTCACTGGTGGAGGTGCTCACAGCCCCTTGCAATGTCATCGCCCCGGTTTGGACCAGTCTCCTCCATGGTTCAAGCTAACAGCGCAGCCTTGCAGTGTGGGTTAGGAGAGTCCCTGTGCCTGAGCTGAGAGCACAGCGTGCAGTCCAATAGGCAAAGCTGCTGCCAGTTGGTCAGGTGGAGTGGGGCAGAGGTGGGTGGGTTGTTGGGCAGACGTGTTACGCACTAAACTCTGGCCATTCAAGTGGTGGCCAGCACTCTCTGGGATGTGTTAAGGGGCCTTCAGACTTAACCAAGAGAAGTTCTTGGAACATCCAATCTAACCCATATATCTCTCCCTCTTTTTCATCTTGCAGGAGGAGTATATCAGGACCCTTGCAGCTAGGCAGCCCTTGTAGACCCAGGGTCTACAGACATCACTTGTCAATCCTTCAGGTGACAGAGAACCAGTGTTGAAGACTGAGCATGCCTAGGGAACAGGTCGGCCACATTTGCCACCTGCTGCAGGATTTGGCGTCACAGGGACATGGAGGGCATTCACTACTAGTGGCCATGAAAGTGACCACTGTGCTCAATATTTATGCCAGTGGTTCCTTTTAGGGCTCCACATGTGACCTGTAAGGGATATCGCAAGCCACCGCCCACAAACGCATACATGAGGTCACGGACACCATCTTAGCGAAGGAACACAACTTTGTTTTGCCTGGGATCAGGATGCAGGACCACTGTGATTTGCCCCACTTCAGGTTTCCCACAGGTGCAGGGTGACATCACTGCATTCATGTGGCACTCAGATCTCAAACAGCCAACTATGCCAACTGCAAGGGCTTCCACTTGCTGAATGTTCGGCTGGTGTGCCACCACAAACGTGTCCTGCAGGTCTGCGCATGGTTCCCAGGGAGTGTCCATGGCTCCTACATCCTTAGCAAGTCTCAGATCCCTGAAGTCTTCCAGGGTCCACAGAGGATGCAGGGTTGGCTCTTTGGGGACAAGGACTACCCACAGAGGATGTGGCTGATGACACCCGTGAGGTCTCAGAGTGGGGTAGAGAAAAAGTTCATGCTGCAACTTGCACATTGGTGGAGTAAACCATTGTGATGTTGAAAATGAGGATCCAGTGCCTGGACCAGTCTGGTGGAGCCCTGCAATATAGACCACAGGGGCTGTCATGCATTGCTGTTATCTGCTGCACCATTTGCAGTGCCAGGTTGTAATGTGGAGAGCTGACTGAAGAGATGGAAGAGCTGTATGTTTCCTCCAATGTTGATGGATTAGGGTGTGGAAGTTGTTGAAGGTGAGGAAGCTGGAAATGAGGCTCTTGCACTGGCCAGACGAGGCAGGTGTACATGGGAGGCCCTCACTGCTGCTAGCTTTGTGGAGGATGATGTTGACATTCATTGAGGTGACACCATAGATCCTCACAGTGCATTTATGCACGTTTGACTTCAAGTCTGGCTGATGGCAGCACACATAACCTCTGCGATAAGGCTTCTGCCATGGAGACTCAATGGATGCCCTAATAGTCGCTAGATTCCAGGAGGATGATGACAACATGCAGTGAGCACACTCCGTAGATTTTCACATTGTCTCTGTGAATGTCTGACTCCTGTCTGGCTGAGGGTAGCTCGCTGGTGCTCTGTGATCAGGGTCATATCATGGAGACGCAGCTGTGAAACTTTAAATGCACCTGATCCTTTGTTAGCCTTCAGCACCTGACCCCTTCAGGAACACAGCATCACTGATGACAGCTGCTGAAGAGATGGGGCCCAACCCCACCTTAAAGGTGTTGAGAGCACACAGAGACAATGATGGAACTCTGTGATGTCTGCCCACGACATTCTGGCAGCAACATCAAGTACCATCGAGATGCAGGCATCACTAATGTGTCCAGTGAGTGTGAAGTCAGACCATCACTTTGGTCTGAAAGTTACACACTGCTCAGGGAAGAAGCCCTGGACTGAGACACATGCTTTAAACTTGTGCAGGAACCAAGATTTCACATCTAAGTGACACAAACACTGCTCATCATAACAAGGAGCCATAGGCAAGGAGACATTCTTGGGAGTTTATTTACAATAGTGAACATTATATACATGTGATTAACACCCACGTGCAGGCTGTGCAACTACGTCTTCTTAACCTTCCTAACCCTGCCGCTACGTATTGGTGCTCCCCGGACATCCACAGTGGAGGCAGAGGCGGAGCATGCTGACTGCTATGACTTTGACGAGCGTCCTCTGGAGGGCTGAGACCTGGAGAGTCCCGGCCTGCTTTCAGGGTCCGAAAGTGTGGCAGTGGCACCCTCCTTGGACTGTGGAGCTGCAGCTGCTGGGGTCACAGGAAGTGGGGATTCGGATGGGCCGGGCACTCCTGGAGTCACCTGGGTGGATTGCCCCGAGGTGTGCACCTACTAATCCTCCTCCCTATGGGTGCCTGAGGATCCCCGGCTGACTCCTTGAGGAGAAGGGGAAGCTGGAGTGAGGTCGAGCTGCCCCACACCCCTCTCACCTTGACACTGTTGGATGCCAACTATGGAGCCAGTGATGGAGTTCAGCCAGCGCAGCAGTGCAGGAGTGATGTCCTGGACCATGGTCTCCATGGTGGTCGCTATCCTACCAGTGTTGACCTCTGTGTTGATATACCAGCGCTATCACCTCAGCCTGAAGACAGACAGCTCCTCCATTGTGCCTTGCAATCTGAGGAGTGCAGCAAACATCCCTCCCTGATGTTCCTGAGCGTGCCTTTCCAGCTCAAGCAACTGAGGTGTGACTGAGTCCAGAGGCTAATCATCTGACTTGGACTCAACAAATTTCTGGCCTCCAGTAGTCCTCCGAGTGCCAGAAACCTGGGAAGTCCCTGCCTTTGCCTACTGTGGATCAGACAATGCGATGTGCTCAGCAGACTGTGACTCTGAGGAACTAGAACTAGGCCCCAATGAGGTGTGTGTCTCTGCGCTAGTGGAGGGTGCAGGTGAGCGCTGTATGGTTCTTCAATTGGGGTTTTGGCAGATTCCTCTTTCGGGGTATCTTCGGGGCTTGAGTTGAGACCTGGGTTGTGGACTCCCACGGTTGTTTCCCAGATGTGCCTGCAGAAGCAAGGGGAGATAATTAGTGCATGGCAGTGGCCTGTGAAACAGGACACATGACTCACAGCATGGTTGTCTGTTGAATGTTGCACTGCTGAATCCTCACTTGGTAGATCAACGCCGACCTCACCCTCTGCACAGGAACAGCCCAGAGCTTTGCCGGCCAGCTGGTTGACACTATTTTCAAACTCTGTGAGGACCTTGATTTCAGGCATTCCTCCACCAGTCTGTGACCTCTCCATCTTGTTGTGTGCCAGCTTGTCCTAATGAATACAGGTGGAGAAGAGTGTAAGCAGGATGCCTGCCAGGCCAGATGACAAGTATGCCTGGCATGTGTGGGTGGTGAGTGGTATCATGGATAATGAAGGTATGTATGAGAGAGTGAAATGGTGATGTCACTTGAACTGGCTGTGAGTGCGGTCCCTGCGGATATGTGATAAGTTTGTGAGTATGTGAGTTAAGAGTGATGAGAAGAGTGAGTTACCATGGTGGAACGGAGAAGATCATTCATCCTCTTCCGGCATTTGATGGCTGCTCTCCTTTTGCAGGGCGTTGGCACTGACCACCACTGCCACTGCCTCCCAAGGTGGATTGGTGATGTTACTGCACCTCCTGCTGCCAGAGCGGGGATAGAGGACACCACAGTGGGCCTCCATGGTGAATTGGGGGACTGCATTCTTCTTGTCTTTGGGGGTCACGTCTTCTTTGTAGCAGTCCCGGGCTGGAGGCACCGAGAGGTGTGCATGTGCCTAGACTTTAAATATAGTGCCCGGCATGAGGAAGAGGTGAAGTGACGGCGCGATGGGTGAATGAGAGCCCACTCGCCATCGAATTGGCCTGTTTCCCGGGAATGCATGATTAATGAGTCTGGTTTGGGATGATGCGGCGTGAAAAACCATCATTGTGGCCAGCGGATAAGACATTCTTTTTTCCATCCTCTACTGCACTTAGCACAAATTTGGGATAATTCCACCTAAAGTCTTAAAATGTGAAATCTTGTGTCATGCTTTCAGCTATCAATTGGATTTCTGAATTTTTTTTTAAAGTTATCAGTCTCTATGGATATTGTAACACCTATTAGCCAGATTAATGTTTCCAAAGATTAATTAATACATCAGACTGTTCAGCTGCAATGAGCACTATTCACAATACATATCAATGATTTGGTTGAGGGAACCAAATGTAATATTTCCAAGTTTTCTGACAACATGAAACTTAATGGGAATGTGAGCGATGAGGAGGGTGTTAAGAGGCTTCAAGGTGATTTAGACAGGTTGAGTGAGTGGGCAAATACATGGCAGATGCAGTACAAGGTGGATAAGTGTGAAGTTATCCACTTTAGTAGGAAAAACAGAATGGCTGAGTGTTATTTGACTGGTGATAGATTGGGAAATGTTGATGTACAAAGGGACCTGGGTGTCCTTGCACACCAATCACTGAAAGCAAGCATACAGTTGCAGCAAGCAGTTAAGGCAAATGGTATGTTGGCCTTCATTGCAAGAGGACTTGAGTACAAGAATAAGGATGTCCTACTGCAGCTGTACAGGGCCTTGGTGAGACCACACCTGGAGCACTGTGTGCAGTTTTGGTCTCCTTACCTTAGAAAGGATATACTTGCCATAGAGGGAGGGCAGCGATTTCTGCAGACTGATTTCTGGGATGGCAGGATTGTTGTATGAGAAGAGATTGGGCTGACTAGGCCTGTATTCACTGGAGTTTAGAAGAATGAGAGAGGATCTCATTGAAACATTAAAATTCTGACAGGGCCTGACAGACTGGATGCAGGGATGATATTTCCTCTAGCTGAGGAGTCTAGAACAAGGGCTCAGGATATGGGGTAGACCATTTAGGACTGAGATGAGGAGGGTGGAGAACCACAGAAGGCTGTGGAGGCCATGTCAATGAATATATTTAAGAAGGAATTAGATAGAGTTCTGGACTCTAAAGGCATCCAGGGGTATGGGAGAATGCGGGAGTACAATGTTGAGGTAGAAGATCAGCCATGATCATACTGAATGGCAGAGCAGGCTCAAAGATCTGAATGACTTACTCCTGCTCTCATTTTCTATGTTCCTATGTTTAAATCATGTGTGTGCATATGTGCTTGAGAGAGAAAGTGTGAAGAATTGTGAAATTGGGAAAGTGAAGAAATCTGCTAGTTACACAAGGATTTTTAAAGGAATATTAAAAGCTTAAACATGTTCAATCTAAAAAGTTAATAATTTTTCTGCTTAACTGATAACCCATGAGATTAATTTATTGTGTGCACATACATTGAAAACATTGGTTGTGTTTCCCTTGGAATAGTTTGCCAATACTTACTTATTAAACACAACATTGGGTGAGCTACAAGATAAGGTTTGGAAACAGTGTAACCGTACCAGGCTGAGTTAATGCCCTCAGAAGTGTAAGTGCAAAATAGAAGCAAAGGCTGAATCAAGATCAGACAATTACAACATATTGGGTAAGCAACAGCTATGTATTACGTAGCGACATTACAGGTGCTACGGTGAAGTAATTTTACCTTTTGGGGGTTTGCGCTATCGAGGATTGATGCTTTTACCAAGCATATTTTTCCCTGTTTATCACAGTGTCAGCATCAGCCACTCAAAGGTAAAATATTGCTCCCTCATTATCCCAAAATTGTGTTTCTTTCTATTGAACTATAATGACATTATAATTCTGATCTGTAAATGTGGTCTGAGAATAATTTATAAACAGTGATAAATTTGGTAGTAGTGTATAAATCTACAGTAAACTACTATGCATATTTATCTATCATATAACGGTCTCAATGTACAATACAGGACTCCATGGCTCCACTCATTAATACCAATCAAGCTGTCTAAACATTTATTTTGAAAAAATTCTCCATTGACTGACAATAATCTCCATTTTTAATATTTTGGTGAGTTAAAGGACAGTGTCTATCTGATAAGAAATCTTGACTCCTCGAGTAATGATACTTGGCCTTTTTTCTCTTTAAAAGTTCCAATTCCAAATGTTGTTACTGGCTTTGCTGTATCGTTCTGTGACAATGAAACAACTGATGGTTGAAAAGTGCAGGAACCCATGCAATGGTATATACTGTGAATTCTCAAACTGAAAAGATACAAGCAAAAATATCTTTTCAAGCATCCAAAAGCTGTCCACAATAAAAATATTTTAAAATGCTATCTCTAAATATATATTGATTTATTCATTCATCTTTCAACACTTATATGAAAATATGTAAAATATATTGCAAAATACTTTCCAATACTTGAATATTTAGGATGAGGATGTTTTGCAATTTAGGATGCATTGAAGTGGATTATAATCTTAGCTCCTTTTTGGGACTATTCTGGATCAGGCATATTCATCGGATAAAAACAAAAAACTGCGGATGCTGGAAATCCAGAACAAAAACAGAATTACCTGGAAAAACTCAGCAAGTCTGGCAGCATCGGTGGAGAAGAAAAGAGTTGACGTTTCGAGTCCTCATGACCTATGATGAGTGTTCTGTGGAAGGGTCATGAGGACTCGAAACGTCAACTCTTTTCTTCTCCATATTCATCGGATGATCACTCTCACTTAAGGTTGAGGAAGATAGGCCTCACAGACACTTAAATGGGTCTGAAGCACTGATCTAACTCTCCCTGAAGGAAAGGAACCACTAGAGAATATTTCCGTCCTTCATATACCTTTTTAACAAGTTTTAGTCAGATTATAACAATGGGGATATTCTAAGGGTCCCAGCATCTCTCCACAACAATGCACTTCTCCACTGGAGAATGTAAGGAGATGAGTTCTCGAGTTTGGATGCGGAAGCCTATATGAGACAATATATTTTCTAAATTACATAAAAGTTTCTTAAAGAACCAAACATGCAATTCACTTTTGATGGTAATCGCAATATTTATAGTTCTAGGAAAACTAAGTATAATCTTGTTTCTAATACAGAATCCAATCTTAATGTTAGAGATATTTAAGATATCCATCAATATTTAATGTAGTGATTATCACACATCCTTGAGTAGAAAGCTACAGAGATACCTCTATTGTTGCTACAGCAGCCATACCTTTGCCATGAGAGACACTGGAGTGAATCCTATTAATCTAAAAATCATACTGTGTGGTTCCAATATTTATACCATAAAAGAGCTGAAGCAGCAGGAAGTATGTTGACCACAAGTGTTGGACAACATCCTTCACTTTACTCAAAACCTTAAAGCAAACGGGCTACTGAGAGGTGCAGATGGTGGTCACTCAGTTTCCAGAATTCAATTAACAAGTGTTTTAGGGGCACCCTTAAGGTTATCCGTTGTTAGATTATGGTATCTTACAATTTATCCATGCCTTGCTGAGGTAATGTAAAGGCAGGGTTCTTATTTTTCTCAAGAACTGCTTTGTGTTAGAGGACATACCATATTCTATGCCACAGGATGCTAGTGTCCTTGAGCACAAAATTATGCCAAGGCATGTTTATAAACTTTTAAAATATTCTTTCACAGGGTCTAGGTGTTGCTATCTAGGCCAGCAATTATTGACCATCCCTAATTGCCCTTGAGAAGGTGGTGGTGAGCCAATTTGTTGAACAGCTGCAGTCCATGTGGTGTAGGTACACCCACAGTTCTGTTTGGGAGGCAGTTCAAGGATTTTGACCTAGTGACAGTGAAGGATGGTGAGTGGCTTTGAGGGGAACTTGCAGGTGCTAGTGTTCCCAGGCATCTGCTGCCCTTGCCCTTCTAGGTGGTAGAAGCTGTGGCTTTGGAAGGTGCTGTTGAAGGACCCTTCTAAACCTTTGTCCAACGGATGAACTCTGCTTTTAATTTTTCTTTCATATCCCTTCACAACATCAGAACCATGTTTGTGATATACGACAAAGGAGTTTTTGTTTCATATTCTGAGGAACAAACTTTTGCTCTAAGTGCAATTATTTCTGGATGCTTTGAGCTGCTATCAAGGAACTGTATCAGCTACATATATATTTTACATTTACTAGACCTGACAAGAGTCCAAGGCAGTGGCAATGAGATGGCCTGAAGTCATCATGGTTCATGTTTGCAAGGTGGAAGTTTGTGCTTTCAGCATTGCTGGTATAGTTAAAAGTTAGCATCCTGATTATTGTTTCTAGGATCACTGGGAAAGAGGCACCACAGCGTTATATTAGGATTTATCCCTTTCCAACCTAATCAGGCTGAAACTGGTCATGTCAATTCATAGTAAGAATGCTTTAAAAAATATATTTGATCACTAGTCTATAATGAACTAGCTGGGGCAGCAGTTAAAGTGCTAGAACTTCCATCAGTGCCCTAGGCTGTGGAAGGGAATAAGAACCAGAAGGGTAACCATGGCAAGGGTGCCCATGGAACCAAACCCTATGGAGAATATTAGTTTTGCAGAGGAGAGAAAAATGTGATGTTATGCTTAAACTGCTTTTGTCATATTGTGAATGCTATCTTTTACCTCACTATTGCACTAATCTCATTGGGCTTTAGTTTTCAAATATTTTCATACTGTCAGCTAGTGGCACCCAATATTGATAATATTTTCCTCTTTAGAAATTTCATATTCTGCTTGCCCACACACATCATTTTATTTAGCTATATCTTTCCTGGAATAATCGTTGGCTTAAATTTATGAAAATCAATAAAACCCAAGAGATTATACATGAACATTTCCATGTTAGCATAGAAAGGTTACACCTTGTCACTTGATCTGTACAGTTTATTGAATTGAAGCTTGAAATTACGACTAATCCTTTGGCAGGAAGGTACAGTAAGTACTCAAACGAGCTCCTGTTCACTGGCTTGGCAGCGCTTAAATAGCATATTTGTTGTCAGAAAGACTTTTGTTGCTATGAGTTGACAAACATTGTCTACATGTAGCATCCCTTATTATGTAGCAGCATGTTTACTTATGCTATAAATGGCAGTAGGACAAGCTGAGGTCACTGTGGTTTTACAATCAGCACCATTTTGAATTTGAAGCTGACATATAGGAAAAGACCTGTTGGTCTATCAAACCTGCCCCGCACTATGATGGCTGCAGCATCACCACTAAACATTTCTCCCCCACCCCCCACCACCTCGCCTAGACTGGCCATGTAATCTCTTAGGAAAGGCAAAAAAAACAGGGAAAGAAGGAAACAAAACTCTGCAAAATCCAGTTCTGACCTCCTCAGGCGGTTCTAACCAGCCCTGGAGCAAAACTGGACACGTAAACCAATGAAGACACTTGCCGTATGTATGATTTGACCTCTGCCCCAGTCAAGAACTAGTCCAGGACCCATATGAAGGCATAATCCCTTTGTAATAGCAAGCTTTCAGTGTTATCTGTTCAGTGAAAAGTCTGCTTTGAATGCCAGACAATCAGCACTCTCTTCTCATGCAGTATAAATTGTTGTTTGCCCTTTAGTCCCCTTAGTCTTACGAAGTGTCCTGATGAGTGCAAGATGAAAAGCTTCAACATTGTTTCTTTTTTCAACAATAATACTTATTTGTTCAATCATGTCACCATTTATTGTTACAAAACATGTTGCTACATTATTAGGACTCTATTAGAATAGACGCCAACAACATCATACGTTATTATGATGCATATCTCTTAGCTTTTTTTATTCAGGGTACTCTTCCCATGAGCTTTACCTATCAGTCTGCATTGGATCCCCCTCTAATTATGCATAGAATTACATAGAATATGCAGCATGGAAATAGGCCATTTGACCCTGCTAATCTATGCTGGAATTCATGCACCACTTGAACCTCTTCCCATCCTTCTTCAGCCAACTCTATGGCCAGAATAAAAATGTACATTGGGTGGGTGCATGCCTGACCCACCCGACCCGACCGAGTGTAAAATGGCGCACGATGGTGTTGGGCCAGCATCCTGAAGTCATTGCTCGCTCGCGCACAGGTGGATGAGGTTTCCAACAGCTATTAAAACTTAAATTAAAAAATGATAACATTTCATTAATAACATGTCCCTGCTCATGACACATGAGGGGAGATGTTTTGTGGCATTTTAAAAGTCTTTATTTTTAATGTTTCAAACTCTTCATCCCCCTGAGGTAGCTCTGTGCCGCAGGGAGCTTTTCCAGTGCAGACCTGCACGCATGTGCAAACTTGCACACACACCCTCCTTCCCAAACTCCCCCCCACCCACCCCCAACATAGGCAGCGCTAAGCGCTGCCACACGCGTCTCGCACTGGGCGGGCCTTAATTGTGCGGGCCATGTGAAATCGTGGTCCGGCATTGATTATGGGCAGCGGTTGGCTTCCTGACCACCCCCACCTGCCCCACCGAGCCCGCCCGACGAGGGAAATATTGTCCCCTATAAGCTTGGGGCTGGATTTAACACCACCAGCGTTCAAATAACATTGCTTGGAAAATCGAAATTTTTTTGCAGCACAATTTATCGAAGCCAATTTCCTTTTTGCAAACAGACAGCTTCTGGCTTTTAAAGAGAAATTTGCCGATTTTTTTCCCGCTGTTGATTCCTTAACTGTTCCATTTTACAATTTTATACTAATTTCCATGCTGTATGTTTCACAAAGGTGTTAAAAAAATTCAAACATATTTTTCATGAGCGTTTTGAGTAGTTCAGGCAGACCGATAATGATTAACCACTATCCCTTTTTAAAGGCAGGTAATAATATAGAATGAAAATTAAGAAAAAGGAGAATAAATGTATAGCATGCACTGACCTTGCTGCTAACTCGTTGTATGAATACAATGAACACAAAGAGCTGTTAATCTCCTTTGCCTGACCATTATAAAGTTTCCACGACTCTCCTCTACTTTATTGGTCCTGTAGAACATTTCCCTTGGGAAGCTGGTGATTATTTGAGATAATTCAAAACTCAACGCTTTCATTCAAGGCCTGTTTTGCCCTTCAGTGTGCTAACACGGCTTCGTTTTGATTGGGAAGCATTTCGTAAGATAATTTTAATCGGTCATTATTATTAATTCGGGCCATAAATGTTGTTCATCTTAAGTAATTATGTTGTTTTCAAAATTAAGCACTTGACCAATTATTTTTTTCAGAATCATTTTTTGACCTGCCTTCAGTGCTTGGACAGTTGTTCACTTGAGGAGGTGAACCTTTTCCCCACCAAACCATGTTTCCTTAGAAACAGACATAGGAAGTGATTGGTCTGACTTTGGATGAATGTGAAGGGCAATATTTTTCTTTACAAATTTGAGGTACAAGGCAATTTGAAAAAAATCTAGCAGTTGAGCCTTCTCAGTGAAAGCAAACAGGGCAATGCTGTGATTCATTATCTTCCCATGTCTTTGTGACCATGATACCTCGATTTCCAAATCATTCAACTCATTTGAAAGATTTTGGTCCGTTTAGTCCATTGTGGTCTGGAACACAGAGAGAAGCTCTAAGGTGAGATGTTTACACTGCAGCTATCATGTGTTCAAATCAGAATTAGGTATTGTTGCGAATCACTAGTTTGTAATCCATATATTTTAATGTAATTTTTAGTTTCAGGAATTAAAGTTTTAACTGTAGAAAATGAGATGCCTGGTTTAGAAATGATTAAAAGCAGCCCCAAATTAAGTGCAACTCAAACAAGCTTGGAGTTTATTACGCTTAAGGTTGGGGCTATGTTGACTTAAGAGGTTAACAGCTAAAATCATAAGCAAGATCATAAAATGGCAGGTGGAGCTTCATTAAAGAACTGGTGACATGACTTCTGTAGTTAATTCAGTTAAATGACGCTATTCATGTGATTTCCCAGAATTAAGGAAAGCTATGGAATTGAAAATGTAGCCAATTTGCAATTATACCTGGGAGCTGGTCATGTGTGTCACATTACTGTGGAGATAGGTGGAGCTTAGTGAGATACTTGGCTTTGAATTATCCCTGTGATCAAGAAAGATTTCTTCCGATAATTACAATATACAAAAAAATGGATTGGTGTTTTTTTTTTCTAGTACGTATAGATATAAAACTTATTTCAAATGTCTGATGTTAAGAGATTAACTTGGAGACTGGATAACACAATGGGTTTACATGCCCCCCCGCAAACAAGTCAAGATCTGGTTTGAATCCAGCCTGGCTTGGGTAGGCTGAGGGTGGCTAGAGGGACGCTATGAGAAATTTGTTTGTGCAATCTCCGAGAATCTTTGGGCACTGACCCGTGGAATAAAGTCATTCCTAACTTAACTTTAAATTGAAATTACAACCTGGCTGGCTAATGGGCAGGAAATGGAGTAAAATAAATTCTAATGATGTCCTGCTGTTAGATTTGACCAGACCTCCAGCTTTCAGGTCTCTGGTTGCTGAGACATGTCCCCGCTCCCTTTCTTGGGACCTCAGCAGTAAGTTGCTTTGCTGCACTTAGGTTCTCTCAAATAATTCACTGAAAGCGCACACGTTAATTCTGAGTGTTTTTCTGCATCTGTTTGAATCTAGAAGAAGAAATATTTTGCTGTTTGAGATTCTAAGTTAACCATCATAAAAGTCTTAAAGGATGACTACTAAGGAGGTTAATGAGTGTAACTACTCACTTAAGACCTCCATATGAAAGGTCATCATCAATCGGTGTAGAGTTCACCCATAGGGCTGAATTTTGTGGTTGGTGGGGGGCGGGGGTGGGGGAGTTGGTGGAGCAGAGTGGGCGTGGGTGGGTGCGGACCCGATCGTTAATCGCGTGCATAGCGGGAGTGGGCGGGCGGTGGCGGGAGTGCTCAGGCCGCCGGGTCCCATGGCGACCCGGCGGCCCGCATAAAGGAAGGCCCTGGCAGCCTCGGAAAGGCTGCTCTCAATGGCTGGGTGAAGGGTCGTGCACAGGGGCAATGAAGTTCATGCAAGTCCAGGGGGTAGGCCATCGGAGCAGGCCAGGCCAGATGGTAGGGTTGGGGGGGTGGCGCCAGTGTGCCCCTTGTTTTTCAGACAACTGCCTTGCTGCCCTCCTCGAGGAAGTGGCAACATGGCGGGAGGTGCTGGTCCCCCAGGATGGTAGAAGGGGGCCCCCCCCAATGACAAAAGGTGCCCGGGAGGACGTGGCGGAGATGGTGAGCTCCTGCGATGTGGTGCGGTGCACCTGGATCCAGTGTCGCAAGCACTTCCATGACTTGTCGCACCCTGGCAGGGTGAGTACCACGTTGGCATTGGGCATTTATCCCAGCAGGTAGGCTTTCCTCCTTGCTGCTACCCCCCCACACACCAAGTCTGAGTGTAGAGTCTGCATTGAATAATTGACAGCATTTGTCCTTTGCTGGGTGGGCCAGCAGATATTGCCCATGCTTGGTCAGTCTGAGAGGGTGATGAAGAGATGTGTTTTGCCCCCCGCAGCATGTGTTACACTGAGTCCCACATGAGACCCACAGGCTTGGGGGCAACCTGGAGGAGCTGCACCTAGGCGCAGTGCTGGAACTCCAGGACATGTCCAAGTCAGGGTGATGACATGCTGGGAGAGGAGCATGGCGTGGCAATGAACCATCTGCTGCGCTCTGTGCTCCACATGCTTGCACCTCCTTGCAATGGAAGGATATACTATGTGGTGCCTAACGTGATGTAGGCAGCATGTTTCCAAGGGGGGAGGTGGGGGGAGGGGGCGGGTGGGGGGCAGGCCCAACTTCTTTGTGTGAGTGCTCGGCAGCAGCAGTGGGTGAGGAGGCACTGGAGCCCTGCAATGTCCCACTCTGGTTGGGGTGGGCCGTCCACGAAGACAGTCCAGGTACAATTAGCACGAATCAATGCTCTTCTCTCCTTTTCAGGAGAAGAATGCTCATAACACGGCAGAGAGTGCAAGGACTGGCAGTGGCCAGGCGCAGATCGGCATTCTTAGCTGGTGTGAGCAGGAGGCCCTGGATTTGGAGAGGCGCCATGCATCCAGGTCCTCTGGTGTCGGTGAGGCTGGGGTGCCACGACCAGGTATTTATGCCCAACAGTGAGGCCAGCATTGTTCCCCCAAAAGCCATGGCAGTGCTGAATGTTAATTGATTTAATTTTGCAACATGGCTTGACCATTGCTTACGGAAGGATGAACGCATAATGATCCGGGTGACAGGGATGCACTTTGTCTGATCCACTGTCCTCGTTCTTTCTTTCAGCATCATCGGAGCAGGGCCAGGAGGAGGAACAGCAGAGGCCCCCTTTCACACCTGAGGGGCCTGAAGTCACACCAGCGTCACACCATCTCTGCCAGGCAGGCACCAGCGGAGACACTAGCACCTCGGTGGGAATTAGAACATCAGCTGGTGTCCCGGGGCACAGCGGTGAGGGCACTTCACGGTCACTGGAGGAGCTGGCAGCTCCCTCCCAGGTGGGGCCAGCACAGGCTTCACGGGCCAGAGGATGACCGCCAAGGTCATCGAGACCAACAGGACAGCAGAGTCAGCAGGCTGGCTCAGATGCCACTCTGAGTGATGGGGTGGCATCAAGGTGCAGCACCCGGAAATGAAGACATAAGGCACCTTAGGCACACCACGGGTTTTTCACGGGTCCTTTTTTGTTGGTCCAAGATGAGGTCCTTATGATTTGTTCTGATTTGTAACACTGTTATCTTTTTTTTGGAATAACTTTGTTTGCTTGATGTATTAGATTCTGATATGTCACCATGGCTGAGGGTGCCTTTTTTCTTCTGCGTGTGGATGGGTTCCAAAACTGTAATGAGTGCTTTGTTGGACATTCAGCTTTATTAACAAGGCCCTTAGTTAATGTTCCCATCCAGGCAGATTTTGCACTTAGTTGTCGAGTATGGAGCCTACAGCCCAGGCTTGTCCTAGAGGTCCACCTGTGCTGTGCTAGCTGAAGGCTGATTGGATTAAAGCCTCCCCTGCAGTATGCCTGGGTCAGCATCTACCCCTCATGCTCATCCTTCGACTCACTGCTGGACTCATCGTGTGCAGCTGCAGACACTGCATTGATGTCTTCATCGTTCACTGAGTCCCCCTTTCCAGCACAAGATTGTGCAGAGTGCAGCATGCAACCACCATCACCGAGACACGATCTGGGGGGGTACTGGAGTGCGCCCCCTGAGCGGTCCAGGCATCGGAAGCGCATCTTGAGAAGACCGATGGTTCTCTCCACCACAGCCCTTGTGGTGCCGTGGCTCCTATCGTACCGCTGCTCAGCCTCTGTTCTTGGATGCGGAGAGGCGTCATGAGACATCTTCTGAGGGGATAGCCCTTGTCACCCAGCAGCCATCCATCCAGCCAGGCTGGAGCACTGAAGAGCCCCGGCACCTGGGAGTGTCTGAGGATGTAGGTGTCGTGGGAGCTGCCTGGGTACCTTGCACAGACTTGTAGAATCTGCATCCTGTGATCACACACTATCTGCACGTTCATGGAGTGGAAGCCCTTCCTGTTGATGAAGGCACCGGGCTCACCTGCTGGCGCCTTGATGGCCACATGTGTACAGTCTATAGCACCCTGGACACGGGGGAAGCCCGCAATGGCGACAAAACCTCTGGCTCACTGTGTCTGACTTGCCTGGTCCCAATTGTAGTGGATGAAGGTCAATGCCCATCTGAACAGAGCATCTGTGACCTGCTTGACACAAGTGTGGACAGCTGATTGGGAGACACCGCAAAGATCACCCACCAGCCCCTGGAAGGAGCCAGAGGCATAGAAGTTGAGGGCAGCTGTGACCTTTAGAGACACTGACATGGGGTGTCCACCAACACAGTTAGGGAAGATCTTAGGCCCTATCACCTGACAGATATAGTTGACTGTCTCCCTTGAGAGACGGAGCCTCCTTTGGTACCGCACCTCAGACATATTGAGGTAACTGCTTCACCGCCTGTATACTCTGTCAGAAGGATAGTGGCATAATCTGTGGCCCCTTCTGCCTTGGTCCACCTCTTGGCCCTGCGCCCCTTGTGCCTGCCCCCTCTCCTCCCAAAGGTGGCTCCCCTGGAGGCTGAATGTGCACTCCTGGCCTCCTCCCCCTTCTAGCCCTCACTTCTTCCTCAGAGGAGCTGCCTCTATTGGGCAGCTCAGCTCCCATTCCCAGGCTAGGGGAAGGCTTCCTGAAATCTGCAGGCCCAGAAAAGATTCCTCACTGCAGAGTGCTGACCTGAAGGTTAAGAGCCCAAAAAAAGCAGCTGGTATGCATCTTGAAGTACTACAGATCTCATGCAAGTTTCAATAACTTTGAAAAATAAATACTTGAAAGAGATCCCACTGAGCCCTTTTATACCGCCCGTGGATGAGGTTTATCTCTTCTACCCGCCTGCCCGTTGCGCCCGTGGGGCCGACCTGAAGATCGCATGGGCGCTGAAAAATCAGCGTCGATTGGTGAGTCAAGGGCCTTAAGTGGCCTGTTAATTAATGGCAGGCGTGCATTGGACATCATCGTGCACCCACCCAACAAAATATCGCGATGGTGTGCAGCGAAGTCAGGACGCTCTCCTGACTTCACCATGTGTCGTTTTACGCTCTGACGTGTGGGGCCTGGGGCCCGAGGCCTCCCCGGCACCCCCCCCAACCCCCCCCAAACCCCCGCACGCCAACAGGCAAATTCTGTCCATAATTTCTTAGCTATTTCACTTCTGCTGAATATAACTTATTTACTTTTTAATAAAGTGAGTTTTTGCAATGAGGCTCATCAACAAAGCTTTCAGATGTGTGCCAGGGAAGTGCGCGGATAAATAGAGACACCAAAGGGTTCAAATGTATAATTCCCTTAAAGTATGGGAGCACATAAAAGCCATAAAAGGCAGGAACTGAATTTTAGGTTTTCCAAATATGGGCATGGAATCCAAGGGCAGAGAAACATCAAATTTATACAACTTGTCGCCCACAGTTGTAATACCATGTATTATTTTGGATGTCACATTACAGAAAGATGGGTAAAGTGTACTGTTTAGATTCACCGGGAATGACACTAGGATCCACATGGGACACTAAAGTTATGAGGAAAGACTTGAGATACTCAGACTGTTTCCATGGGAACAGATAAAGATGAACAGAGGTTGAATAGAAATTTTCAAAAATATGAACGACCTTGATAGAATGAATAAGAAAAGGCTGTTTTGATTGCTGTAGCAGAGAGTTGACGCAGGACAAACGGCCTGGGTTCTGTGTTGTGAATGGTTCTATAGATGCAGCTTTGTGGGACAATTATTGTTAATAATGTACTGTTTAATTTGAAGTGCCTGTACCTGTTGGTGCTGAAGTGAATTCAATTTATTTTGACAGATTTGTGTTTGTTCCTTTTCAGAGAGGATTATTTTTCGAGAGTGGATCTTCATTATCACAGAGAGTCAGTGAAACAGATAATTTATGAGAACACAAAGATCAAGGTCAGAAATTAAAAATGCAACCAGCAATGGAAGTTACATCTAAAGGAAAGGTAATATGCAAAATAAAGAACCCAGAAAAAACACTGATTTGCCAGACTTGGTGGACTGAGGCTTCACATCAAACTGACCATGACTTTTAGTATAAATGCAGCCTGTGTAAATGATAATTCACGACCAATTTATGCCAATTTATTGACCATTTTGAGCTACTTGCACAAGTCAAAGCTCAACTGAAAGTACTCACTCATTCCATTTTGGACCAAAGAGGTGACATTTATCTCATTCATCTCTGACAGATTCTAATCCAGGTCCTAGATTTGAAAAATGTAAATATATAAACCCAGGTATGCACAAATATTATGAAAATGTATCCCCAGCAGCTTCTCATTGGGTCTTGAGTGGTAAAGGTCAAAATATGGCAATAACTGATCATGTTCTGCTTTAAGGCTGTACATAATATTTTTTCAGTGTTTTTGATCAATTAAAGAAGAAAGTCAGATAATTTTTGCAGGAACCTCTGTTACTCAATCTATGGCTCTCCAAGGGACTATTATAGAAAGCACTGAATATATAGAACAGGTGAAATGGCAGTCTTTACAGTACAGTAAAGTCCCACCATTTGCATATTACTTGTTCGTATTTTCAACTTACCTTTGCTTTGTACTTTGAACACAGCATCACCCATCATGAGAGCAATGTTTGTTTATCTGCAGTTTCTTCTTCTCTCTCTCTCTCTCTCTCTCTCTCTTCTTTCCCCGGGGAGATGGCAGCCATGACAGAGCAGAGACTGGAATGGTTTCAGCTGAAGTGCATCCTGAACGAAGGGATTAACCTGGAAATGTCAGATTGCTGGGTCCAGAGCTGCAATAACGGCTATATTCTATTTAAACCTTCCCTGATGTATTTCTCAGAGGGTCCCCCATCTGTCCTATAAAGGTACTGCACCACAGTTTCATTGGAGAGTCGAATGCTGCCCTCGCATGACTGGAACCTATCTAATTGAGTTCCATTCAAGAACATGCTCCCTGTTCGCGATTTCGCTGTTTGCGAGATATTGTGGGAATGTAACCTCTTCGAATGGTGGGACTTTACTGTACATCTCTTTTACAAAGTACATCAAACATAATAAAATTTCAGACAAAGCAAAACGGAAGCTTCCTATGATGCTCACAAAGTAAGCAATTGTATTGAAATTGCTTTATTCATATTTTAAATAATCCAATTCTGGGACATTTTTGACCAATTATAAATGCTCGTGCTTGGAAACTACTTTGAGAGCACGGTGGGATGGATCTTTAATCCTACATTTTTGAATATATAATTAATTGTTGCTTTGTGGATAAAAGAGGAGAATAAAATAGAAATTATGGATCACCCAACAGCAATCCTCCTTAATTAGCCTCCTTCATGCCAGTTACATGTGATTGTTAGAAAACGATCTATCCAACAGTACTCTGCTTATTGAGGTGCCTGTGAAGTGCATCATTATATTAAAGAATTCTGAGACTGGATATTTAAGTAACTGCCAGCACATTTATATTCTTTCCATACCATATTAGGCCGCATCAATGAAATTAAAATTGGGTTTAAAAACAAAGTTGAGGTCGATCGAAGTGTTTGAAGGAGACACCAATTTGGATTACGCCCTACCAGCAGCTGATTTGTTTCTTTGAGTTTATCAGTATAAGAAACAACAGTTAATAAATAACTGGGATGATAAAATGGGCCCACAGGGTTTTCAGACCCTGGAGTCAAAGGAACACGATGTTTTGACTAAGTTTGAAATAAACTGTGCAAAATTTTTTATTGACGTGTTTCTGGAGTGAGAAGGGATTGAATGATGAGGGGAGAAAGCCATGGCTGGTCTGAGAAGAGCACAGCTATGTTGGAGTTGATGCTTTTTCCATTTCTAAACACTCTTACATTCCTGTGCAGTGTTCCCTCGAAGCTGCTCAACCACCTCTAAGTGTTCCCACACAGGCCGTGCACATGTTTGCCGCTTTAAGTCACGTGAGCAGCCATGTAAAGATATTTAGAGAGCCAACACAAAAAAAACTGCTACAAAAAGAATTTAGAGGGTAGTTTGCTCCCTATGTGATGTATGTTTGGGAAATAAGGTGATTGGTCCTCTCCTGGAATGTTATTGAAACTGTCCTAACAATGATCTGCCTTAATGAATTATTAACTCTCCTTTAATGAAAATATTAGATATTAACCTCAAGAGATAACTATTATGAAATCAAAACACCATTCACATTTTGATCACTTTGTTACCCAACAAAAGCTTTGTTTTAGCATCCAGACCTGGATGAGCTGAAATTTCTTCCAATCAAATATTAGGAAGATTAAAGCTATTGCTTTTAGTCTCTGCTCTATAATCTGTTCGCTCACTATCGACTCCATCCTCTCCCTGGCAACAGTCTGAGACTAACCCAGTCTGTTTACAACCTTGGAGTTATATATGACCCTGAGATGAGCTTCCGACCACATATTCACACCATCACTAAGACTCCCTATTTCCACCTCTCAGCTTTGCCCTGTCTCAATTCATCTGCTGCTGAAAGCCTTATCCTTGCCTTTGGTACTTCTTGACTTGATTATTCCAGAGCATTCCTGGCTGACATCCTACAGAAACTTGCAGTCATTCAAAACTCAACTCCCATGTCTTACCTTGCACCAAGTCCCATTCAGCTATCACCCCTGGCTCGCTAACTCCCGATCAAAATTTTAAAATTCTCATCCTTGGTCCCTCCATGGTCTCTGCCCTCCCTACCTCTGTAATCTTTACCAGCCTTGCAATGCTTTGAGATACCTGTGCTCCTCTAATTGTGTCTTTTTTAGCTTCCCCAGTTTTGATCACTCCACCATTGATGGCTGAACCTCCAGTTGCCCAGACCCCAAACTCTGCAATACCTTCCCTTCACCTCTCCACGTCTCTACCTCACTTTCTCCTTTAAGACACTCCTGAAAACCACTTCTTTGACCAAGCTTCTGATCATATGACCAGATATCTCCTTATGTGGCTCAATGTCATATTTTGTTTGATATTGTTCCTGTGAAGCACCTTGGGACATTTGGTTACATTAAAGTTGCTATATAAATACAAATTGTTGTTGTTCGTGAAACCTGCATAACTGATGACTGAAGCTTGCTCACCGTTCAGGGGATGTAATGATGTAAATGCAGGCAACTGGTTAAGATAAAATGGTGCTAAATAAATATATTAACAAGTAAAAATACGCTCAATCCATCTTTATATAGAGGTACATGATCCAACTTGCTGATTGCAAAATAACAATGAACAGGTCAACTTAATCCAGATTACTTTTTTTTGGATTTGTGGTTTTGAATGCCAATCTTTATTGCTGACCTTTAACTTAATCAGTGACTTACTGATTATTGTGTTTTCTCCCTGCCATTCTGATTAAATAAAGCACAGTTTGCTGAGTACAGCAGAACTAAATGCAGGTTCAGATATGCAAATTATTCTCTTGCTGAAGTAAATGAGCTTACAACTTGAAAGCATTTCACTAATAACTAGAGGCAGCCACAGGATCTTTTATCACAACCTATATTGGGGCTGGTTCTTTGATCCTGTCACCTTTCTGCCCCTTTCCAATATACTACTTGAGTTTATAATCGGATCATGCTGTTTATAATTAAAAGGCATCACTGAATCAGTGTAGACTGTGCCAACAAAGAATCACATTTATTGATTTTCCAAATTCTAAAGAAATGAGTTAAATTATCTTTTTACTGAAAGCAATTTTGAGGAAAAGATTATCAGCATTTGTCAATATGTTCTTTGGAGTTTGAAGTGATGGTGGGAGTATTTATTATGATTGCTGTTGCAGTGTAAGATATTGATGTACATATTCAAACTTTGTTTTCTGTTGCAATTTATGTACATGTGTGCACCCAGACCTGTGCCTTATGGGTCTTCAGATGCTCCTAGCCAGGAGAATGGATTTGCATGATTTTGGTTCCAGATTATCTTTTTCTTTCCTGTACAGTAGCCCATCTGAGGCAGAACATGTCATGTCAAGGGAGCCTTGGTTGCAAATCCAGGTTTTGTCAATCTCTAGCACTGTGTGTTGCTGCCGCACTGAGTGGATATATGAGTTCTTCGGGTATTAAGCTGAGCTCCCAGGATATCCTGGGGTAAGTGCATAGAACATTTACCTATCTCAAAGGTTTAGAGAACTATATCCAGAAGTCACAAGCATTTCATTAAAAATAGTTTTAAACTCTGAAAGACTGCTGGAGAGTAATTGCAGAATAACAGTGTGGGGCCACAGGAATTTACTCATCATTGCTAAATGGGTTACTTTTACTTTCAGTGTATGTTACATCTCTAAATAGTTATCAATGTTAGCTTGATCAACAGTTTATTGAAGTTAGTAGCCCATCAATTCTACTTCACAAATGGAATTCAGTTCTTAGTTGACAATGTGTCTTTTTAACACTTTTACAGTGTGGATTATAAAGCTCTGATTTGGTGAGAAGTTTTACTTCAGGAATCAGATCGAAACTGGCTCATTTCAAGTTGCTTTCCATTGGTACTTTCCACTGTACGTACTGTGCTTATTTACATCCTGGATATATTTATTGAGTCTGAAGTATGTTAATCTGAGCCAAGCTTAAACTGTTTCTAGATTGTTTAAGTTTGTCCAAGGCCCTGCTAGTTTTCTGACTGAGCTGTGTTGTTCTAGGAGTCAACATTAAAACTGTAAATACATGTACTGTTGGGATGATGCCACCCACCATTCGACCTGCCAGTGCAACAACCTATGCCAAGCTGATACACTGTATAGAATAATATGAGATTTCTGATATACTTTTGAATAAGTTAAAAATTTGTTTCAAGTTTGCTCTGTAAATGCATTCATGAAAATGACATGAATTCCAATGACAAAATCTTTGGAACTTATGAGCATTTAACTTTGCAGCAATTGTTAGAATGATGCAGCCTGTGGATCTTCAGACCGCCTACTTGAGTGTTAGCCATAGCTCAGTGGCAACACGCTGAGAGATTTTGGAGATCAGGAGGTTTTGATCTCACTCCAGAGATTTGAGCACATAATCAGGCCTGATACTTTAGTGCAGTACTGAGAGAGTGTTGCATGGTTAGAGGTGCCATCTGTTGGATGAGATGCTAAACCTCTGTCCTCTCAGGTGGATGTGAAAGATCCTATGGCGCTATTCGAAGAACAGCTGTGGAGTCCTCCCATTGTTCGGGCCAATATTTATTCCTCAACTGATACCTAAAACAGATGATCTTGTCATTTATTTTATTGCTCTCTGTAGAGCCTTGATATGTGTGAAATAGCTCCCATGTTTCCTACATTGCAACAATGAATATATTTCAGAAGTACTTTGTTGGTTTTAAAATGTTCTGGGCAGCCTGAGGTTGCGAACGGCACTATATGAATGCAAGTCCTTTCTTTCTATAATTTTGATGTCTTGTGCAAAATTTTTCACTCGGTGGGCAGGCGTGCGCCTGTCAGACAACATCTGTGGAGAGAGAGAAACAGTTAACGTGGAAGGGTCATTGAGCTGAAACAGTGAGTAGATGGACAGTCGAGAATAAGTTTATCCATGTTATTGTGTATTCAAAGGATGTTCAAATATTTAAACCCTGCTAGGTAGTATCGGGATCAATCTTTGACTTTGGTAAAAAAAAGAGTACATCTTCTGATGCCAATTCAATACGTTTCTCCTCTAATTTAGTCAGTCATCCCTAATAGTGACTCAGGTAGCTCAGATAATAGTGCAGAATGCTCTGCTCAAAGGAAAAAGATGGAACTGGGAAACATTGAGAGGAAACATGGAGAGAAAAGTGAGTAATGCAATGAAAAGAATTACTTCATCATTGGGAATTCATTGCTCTTTTATAGTGCTAAACTCTCAGCTCTGTGGTTTTTGGTAGAAGTCATGGTTCACACTCAACATCTGCCAGCCACACTTGTTTTGTCAGATCTCATCCAGGCTGCTAGTTGGACTGCCTCATAATTTCATGTAATGGGATGGAAAATATTGGCGTAAACTGTTGTTGTACCCATGAAGTAGATGTAATTCAAGGAAAACTTTAAAAGTTTTGTACAAAAACAATTAAATTATCCCATGAGACATATGCATTTGTTTCTGTTATTGGTGCATAATACGTAGGATATTGTATGGCAGTGTTCATCATCAATAAGACTGGACATTGCCAGCTGGACTCTCAGCTCAACAACCCACTCCCCAAACCTGTCTGCTGTCCAGTTACAGCCCTTATTGTCAAGTTTCTCCAGTACTTTGCAAGCCGAACACATGCCCAATAGAAAAGATGCCCTGACTAATGCTGTTCTCTGTGCTAGATCTGGACTCTGGCAGTTATAAAGTGGCACTGCTGATGGGCAAATTAACAGCGTAGATAATCCTGCATTTCCTGATTGTGAATGTTCTGAGGGAATGATTGAGTTGAGCTCTTCAAGTTACACCTTAAGAGAAAGAAAGAAAGACTTGCATTTATATCGAGCTTTCCATGAACTCAAGACTTCCCAAAGTGCCTTACAGCCAATGAAGTGGTGCTGCAATGTGATAAAGATATGCTCATACCTACTGTGTAAACTTGAACAAAAAAAATATATTTTATGTATGTTTTGTTTGAAACAAGCTTTAAAGGACTAAATAGATCTGTAGAACATATTTGTTTTATTAGCAAAACAATTAGGTAAAGCACCAAACTGAAGGATATAACAGCATGGTTGAATAAAGAGCATGACAAGGACAATCAGAAAGTAGTGATTGTATGATGTTAAGCTTGTTGCTTTGAACAACTGCAGGATGGAGGGAAGCTAGGATGAACTATAGTTGGAGATGGTAAATTCTGTCTTGACTTTGTTACAGCAAGTGCACAGAGAGTGGAATAGTGTTTACAAAAATGTATTGCAGTTTAGGAGGAACATTTTGAGAACCAGAGATAGGCTACACATATATCTATGCAAGCTGAAAAACATCCCAAAAGCTGTCAAGAAACTTAAATAACAACCAGCAACTCAAAAACAACCTGGATCTAAACCAAGACCACTTCTTTTTGGCTAAGTTTAAGCTCTGATTCAATATTTGAGATTCCAGGATTGCCACCAAAGTTTTTGGGTCAGGTTTTGTAATTCAATCACATTTTCTGTGAAAACAAGTCTGCAAATCTTTATCGATGAAAAGAAATGGGTTCTAATGAGAGTGCAGTGAGGTTGATGGTTTTGTCCTAAGTGCTAAACAGCCGGGCTACCCCATATATCATCACAACTTTTCTAAAATGTAGAATGCACCTTCAAAATGTTTGACTTACATATTTTGGGGCATTTGTGAAAGGACTTACCAAAAGGTGTCATACTACAGTTTCTGATCTGCAAGCAATAACTCACTGCGAGGCAGAGACATGCTGACTGCTGGCTGGCACATATGTTGGTGTTGACAAGTGATATAGATTGGAAAGATTCCAAAGGAGAAAGACAGAAATTGAGATTTTGGCCTAAGAATAACAGGTTTTTCCTTCCTTCCTGTCCAACAGAAGAAGAGGTGATAAATGTCCAAATACCAGATAGCTAAATAGTTCTATTGGAAATCTTTGATATGTGCAACAACAACTTACATTTATATAGCACTTTTAATGTAACCAAAAGCCCCAAGGTGGCTTCACAGGACCATTATAAAACAAAGTATGACACTGAACCACATAAGACATATTGGGTCAGTTGAGCAAAAGCTTGATCAAAGAGATAGGGTTTTAGTTGGGTCTTAAAGGAGGAATGTGAAGTACAGAGGTGGAAAGATGAAGTGAGGGAATTCCTTGGGGCCTAGGCAACTGAAGGCATGGCCACCAATGCTGGAGCAATTAAATTTGGGGATGCTCAAGAGGCCAGAATTTGAGGAGTGCAGGTATTTTGGAGGGGTGTTGGGCTGGAGGAGGTTACAGAAATAGGGGTGAGGCCATGGAGGGATTTGCAAACGACGATGAAAGTTTTAAAGTAAAGATGCTGCTTGACTGAGAGCCGATGGAGGCCAGCAAACATAAGGAGTGATTGTTGAAGCTGACCTGGTGCAAGTTAAAACATGAACAGCAGAGTTCTGGGCGATCTCAAATATACAAAGGGTAGAGTACATGAAACCAGCCAGGAATGTGTTGGGGTAACGAAGGCATAAACGAGGGTTTCAGCAGCAGGCGAGCCGAGGCAGGGCAAAGTCGAGTGATGCTGCGGAGGTGGAAATAGGCGAGCTTGTGGTAGCGTGAACATGAGGTTGGAAGCTCACCTCGGGCTCAATGTGACACGAGGATATGAGCAGCCTGGCTATATCTCAGGCAGTTGCCAGGGAAAGAGATGGCTAGGGAACGGCATTTGGAGCAGGGCCCAAAAACAATGGCTTTATTCTTCCCAATATTTAAACAGAATCAAAACCTATCTTTACTGCACTATGAACCTACCAACTTATACTGCACTCAGATCTAGGGGGCTAAATCTTACCTCTGTCGGGCGGACTGGGTGGGAGCGGGTGCGGGCAGGCACAGAGCCGATCGCCACCTGCGTTCTGTAGCGCCCGGCGCTACCTATGCAGGTGGGGGGAAGAGGGAGAGTCGGGGCTGGCGCACTTTTGCGCACGCACACGAAAGAGCGCAGCAATACCCCTGAGGCACGGAGCTGTCTCATGGAGATCAGGTACATAATGAAACTTTTTTTTATAAATAAAGTGAAAAATTATTTCGGCGTGTCCCCTGAGTTGGGACATGTTTGTCAATTTAGCAACATTTATTTATTTTATTAGGCCTTCAGGAAGCCTCATCCTGCCCATGGATGAGATTTCCCTGAAAAACACTAAGGCCACTTGGGCTCCTCGCCTGCCCGCCAGCCTTAAGGTTGGATGGGCAGCGTTGCCAACAACTTTAATTGCTCTTTTAATGGCCTCAGTAGGCCGTTGACAGTTCTGCGGGCATGCAGCTGTCTCCGGGGCATGCCCACCGAACGAAATATTGAAGTGACGCGCAATGATATTGGGACGCACGCCCGATGTCATCGCGCGTCATTTTACGCATCTGCGTGTCGGGCCCACCCTCTGCATGCCGACAACAATATTTCTGCCCCGTGTGTCTATGGAATAATAAGCTCTCAAAAATTTTGAACGTAGTATCACAGCCGCCAAACCTATTGCTGTTGTAACATCTTTTCCATCAGCACACTGAAGCAGTGAGGGGATTAAACATTGGCTATGTGATAGTGGAATGGCAATAGTCCAGGGTCAGGCTTGCCATTTCAGCACAGCTGCTGACTTACACACATCAGTGAAACACGTTTTGCAGATGTCTCACGCTCACACACAATTATTCTTCAACCACACACAAGCCAGAATAAACACTGAAGTGTAAAGTCATTAAGTGCAGGAAGAATGTCCTCTGTGCGCAGATTTTACTCAATCTGCTATTTAATTATCAAAGTCAATTGAACAACTGTCCCACCATGTTCGGTGCTGACGTTACTGTGTAATTCACACTAACATCCTACTCATTACATAGCCGTGTGTGAACTGCTAATACCTGACACTGTTATCAAACTTTGTATCAGGCCCTTGGCTCTGCTGCACCGTTCTTTGCCATTCTAATAACATTCATCTTTCATTCTTCCACAACAGCTGACTAGATGTTCACTTATCATGTAACTCCTCATAAAAAGTATTAATTAGAAAAAAATAAATACATGTGGAAACTGGTATTTCAGATACTTATTCTGTTGTATTCCTGTTAGCACATCTTTTGGCATCTAAGTCATGGTGAAATGATTCCGACACCTTCCAAGTTAACTGGCAAATTATATTGGGCCCAGCAGATCCTAATTAATGCTTCCTCCAAGATAGTCCACATTTATGATATTGTAATCCTATTTCCTCATTCAGCGCTTGAACCCTCTGAGGTATATTGAGAAATATTTCTCACCCAAGTGTTGGAAGCTCTCTAGTGTGCTGCCTTGAATGACCACCCCATTGTCATTGTTTGAAGTACAGTTGATAGATAATGATGGCATGAAACATTCCTTGGCTTGGTTTGTTGATAATTGTAGATGACATACTTGGCTATGAATTTGGCATTGGCTTCAGTCTTTGCCATTGCATCAGTGACTTCAGATTGAATCCAGGAATAGCGATGGTCTCAGGCAGCTGTTAACTATATCTCTCATTGTCTTTGAGTCAGGAACATAATGAAAAATGAAATTTACAGAATATATTAGTCATAGAAAAGTTACAATTTGCACTAAAGGCTAATTGGAAACATAATTTCTTTCTTATTTTTCCTTTGAGATGAAGATGACCATGCTCATTGTCTGGGGTTTTTGGTCGGGTTTCCAGTGGGTACTGTTACAATCCTGTGGTAGAACCATAACAGACATTGCCAAATAACTCCCAGATGAAGAAATTACCAGCAAGCTTTCATTCTTTGTAACTTTTCCTTTGCTATGAATCAGAATCAATGTAAATTAAACATGAATTAATAGGCAAATTGCGGTTAGTACAAAAAAAATTACAGATGGAATAGATATAACAAAAACTATTTCATGAGATTACAAGCATTTGAATCACCCCCTGCACAAATTGTAGCACCACGTGCAATCTCACAGTTTTTCGAACTCAGCCTCCAGTATGTTGGATCTCCCGCTTTTCTCACTCAATAGATTTGGTCCTCGAGTCATCTGCAACAGTAGCTCCATTCCATCCGAGTCCCAGGGGATAGTCCTCACCCAAATGATATACTCCTGCAGAACCTTCTTAGCTAGCTTCACTGTAGTCTTGATAGCACAGATTCCCCAAAGATTCCTTTATCTGATCCTATTAATAAATTAAATGGTCTTGTTGGCTCTGACAAAACTAAAACATAGCAGTGGAATTGCCCAACTCACAATCCCTGCTCTAACCCTGCCTTTAGCTTTCTGACTCTTTAAACTTTATTACACAGCTCTTTATCTGTTCTTCCCTTGCTGCAGCTCCTTTGTCTCTGGCCACATGGTGCCCATATCTTAACTTACTTCCTGTTAGTATTGCTTTTAGGTCAATGGTCGCCATGTCACATGGACCAGTATATCATATGATCCAAGAAAATTATATTATAATTGATCCCTCTACAATTGATATAAAAGCTCAGAAGTCCTTTTCTAACAGTCTTAAAAACAATTAAAGATTCCCTACACCTTTTAAAGAAATTACAAATTTTTCTTGCTATATGGCTTCCTTCTGCTTCTGCTTTAGTTGTGTTGGCATCACAGACTAATATTCGTGTTTTACCAACATTTATTTGGCTAACGCTAGCTAAACCAGGAATAACCTGCTGAAATGGTAGCCTTGATAATGAAAACTTTTAAATGGAAGTAATCTGAAGATGGGTCTTGAAGATTTCAAGTGAACGTTTCCAGGTCAAATGTCGCCACAATACAGAGGTTACTGCTAAGGCCGTTCTGCACCCGGAAGGTTCTGCTGTAAATAGGACAGGATACCGCAGAGGACTGACTTTTGGATGAGTTGCTAGCTCTGGATTTCTTTGCATTGCATTTTCTCTCTGCCTCTGGTATGCACTTGCTTTCGAAGGAGGCTACGCTGTTTTTTATTTGGTTTCGCCAGGTGCAGCAGTCCCGGGTGAGCTTCTCATTTGACTCAAAGTCGGGATTAAGATTCCTAAGCGAAGCCTTCAGAGTGTCCTTGTAGCGCTTCCTTTAACTGCCATGAGAGCGCACTCCAGACTCAAGCTCTCCGTCGAAGATTTGCTTTGGTGAGTAACTGTCAGGCATCCTGGTACATGACCAGAGCCAACTCAGTTGTGAGTCAGTGTGGTGTGGATGCTTGGGATGCCAGCTTAGGTGAGCGGCTCAGTGTCTCATATTTTGTCCTGCCAGCTCATGTTCAGCTCAAGTGAAAGTGGTTGAGCTTCTTGGCATGACTTGGTACACAGTCCAAGCCTCGCGAAAATAGAGCAGAGTGAGCTGGACTGTTGCTCTATAGACTTTAAGTTTGGTAAACAGAGTTACTCCTTTTCATTCTCAGAGTGATGTTTGAAGTGTGCCAAAGGCTCCATTTGCTTTGGCAATTCTTGCATGTGTCTTGTCATCGATATAGGCAGCTTGACAGAGTGCACTGCTAAGAAAAAGGAACTTATCCACTGCTGACGGTCCTGTTCATGGACTGAAACATTGGGTTGGAGATAAGGCTTTTCTGGAGCAGACTGGCACATTACTTGAGTTTTCATCGTGCTGATCGTAAGGCCAAAGTTGTCGCTTGCACTGGAGAACAAATCCTTGCTGCATTGCATGTCCAACTCTGAACTGGCAGCAAATGCACAGTCACTGGCAGACAGGGAATCACAAAGCATGTCCTTGGTGACCTTGGTCTTCATCTTGGTCTTTGAAAACACAATTGGAA
Source organism: Carcharodon carcharias (assembly GCF_017639515.1). Taxonomy (NCBI): domain Eukaryota; kingdom Metazoa; phylum Chordata; class Chondrichthyes; order Lamniformes; family Lamnidae; genus Carcharodon; species Carcharodon carcharias. The sequence continues at coordinate 9,625,274 of NC_054491.1, read as the reverse complement.
AATAGTCAAATCTTCATACGCTCTACGCATATGGTATATGTATCTCCCACTTGAAATTCTACAGCCTTCCACCAGTCATGCTGCAGCCAATAGGGTATCAGTAACTAAGGGGCATCAGCACAAGCAAACGTACTCGCAAGATTTGCACTCATTAGGGGCTTGCACAAGGGTGAATATAGTGTCGTTTGTATAATTGGATGTGTTGTTGGATAAAGATGTTTTGTGAAGGTTTTTGGACAAGGGCAGTTTGCGATGAGGAGTCTCATGTGGACATTCGGAGGAGGCCTGGGGGGGATGGGCACAGACAAGTCGTTTCTTTCCCGGCTGGCTTTCAATAAGGTACTGGGGCAAGGGCTCCAGTGCAGGTGAGGCCGGTGGTGGTGGGCAAGGCAGCGCAGACTGAAGGAAGTACGCGAGTACATGCTGTGGTGGCTGGGGGGGTGGGGGGTGGGGGGTGGTGGGGGGGTGGTGTGGGGAGCGGGGAGGATGAGGGAAGCTTGTCAACAGTGAGCATTCTTCCACAGCTGTGACTGTTCAGTAGTAGCTTCATTGACATGCTTGGAGTGGGGCTTCTGAATCTTTTCTGCCCACTCAAGCAACGCAAAAACATGAACAAGCCACCAACTGCTCCAGAACTATTCACCACTCGGGTACAGACTGCAAATTAGGGGGCTGCAAAACAATTGGACCAACTAAGCAAGTTGTAGAATCACCTTGCAAAAGGTGGCCATGTTGCTGTCATGGGTAGAGGCGCTCAAAGCCTCTTGCAATACCTTTATTCATGTTTGGACCAGTATCCCCCATGGTTCAAGCTAACAGCACACGCAGTGTGGGTTAAGACAATATCTGCGCCTGAGCTAAGAGCACAACGTGCCGTCCAGTGACGAAGCTGTCGCCAATTGGTTAAGTGGAGTGGGGCGGAAGTGGGTAGGGTTTCGGGCAGTCATGAAGCACTGGCCATTCAAGTGGTGGCCAGCACTCTCCAGCATGTGTGAAGGGGCCTTGAGACTTAACCAAGAGAGGTCATTAGGATATGCTGACCCAAGCATCTCTCTCTTTGATACTGCAGGAGGGGGACATCAGGATCATGGAGCCTGGTGAAGAAGTGATATGTCGCATGGCTTACAGGGAGCAGAGAAGAAGGAGAAGAGAGTGGCTGAGGCACCTGGCTCATCAATGAGAGGAGCATCATCCTCAAGATGATGGTGCGGCAGGGCCTGCTGCACAAGCGGTTGAAGATCCACAGCAAGCCATTGCTTGTAGGTGCCTCATTAGGCTCAGGGTCTATAGATGGTGCTTGTCATCCCTGCAGGTGACTGAGAAGCAGTGTCGCCGAAGAATGTGCATGTCTAGGGAACAGGTCAGTCACATCTGCCAGCTGCTGCAGGATTTGGCACCACCAGGGCATGTAGGGCATCTATTGCCAGTGGCTGTGAAAGTGACTGCAGTGCTCAATTTTTATGCCAGTGGCTCCTTCCACAGCTCCACAGGTGACCTGTGCAGGATCTTGCAAGTCTCCGCCAACAAGTGCATCCTGGATGTCATGGGCACCATCTTCGCAAGGGCACACAACTTTGTGCATTTCCACTGGGGCCAGGCATGCCAGGAAGCAAGAGCACTGGGATTTGCATAGATCTCTGGTTTTCCCAGGTGCAGGGTGCCATTGACTGCACTCATGTGGCTGTTAGATCTCCATGGCAACAAGCAGTCAACTACGTCAACCGCAAGGGTTTCCTCTCGCTGAATGTTCAGCCAGTCTGCAACCACCATAAATGCATCCTACAGGTCTGCACATGTTTCCCAGGGACCATCCACGATCCCTACATCCTCAGCAGGTATCAGATCCCTGACATCTTCCAGGATCAGCAGAGGCTGCAGGTTGGCTCCTCGGGGACAAGGGCTATCCAAAGAGTACATGACTGATGATGCCCATGCGGCACAAGATCTTAATTTAACTAGTCTCAGAGCTAACCTCCTCCTTCTCTATTCAGCAACTATCCTTATAGGTTTTCAAAATCTATAGAATTCTGCACAGTGCCTTTTTGTCTTGGGGCATCCTCTGAGGCTGGCAGCAACTGGGTCTTCAGGTCTAGCATTGTTCGTACTGTCTTCTGGGAGGTCTGACCAGCTATCCTGCTGTCTTCTGGGAGATCTAAGCAGCTCCCCCCTCACATAGGCTTCAGTATTTCCTTAAATGCACTCTTTCCCTTCGACCTGTCCATTGTCTCAACCAATCTATTTAGAAATGCATTCTTCCCAGACTTGATTAGACTCTACTTTAGCTCTTAGGTTTTTTGAAACAAGTAAACTTATCCTATCTTTACCTTATTTATTTATCATTTGAACTAAAACATATTAATTCAAAACTACTCCTTTATTGTTTTATGTAAGACTCCGATTGAAGTTCCTCTTGGTTGATGAACATATCAAAACCACTTCAACTGTTGGTTTTAGACTCTTGCACTCACTTTGGCTCTTACTCCAATTACCATATTTACAAACTTTCAACAGCTTGTCTTCCAGTACATAAGAAATATGGCAGGGTTATTAATGGAAGAAAAATATTACAATTTCATTTTTTCTTGATATGCCACAAGCTGGACTTTGGTGGAACAAATGAAAGGGATTTTAAAAATGAGGTTCCAGTGCCTCGACAGGTCTGGTGGAGTCCTGCAATACTGTCCCCAAAGGGCATCGCACATCACTGTAGTTTGCTGTGCGCTACACAACCTGGCACTGCAATGGGGGGAGGACCTGGCCGAGGAGGAGAACAAAGGTGAGGAGGATGTTGAAGGGAATGAGGGTGATGAGTTCCTCAAAGGCGAAGACGTTGGTGATGAAGCCATTGCACTTGGCAAGATGAGGCAGGCATGCTTGTGAGGCCCTAATAACTGCAAGATTCGTGGAGGATTATAACGAGATGCAGTGAGGACAGTCCTGACATCCTCACCTTGCATCTGTGAATGTTTGAGCCGTGTGTGGCTGATGGCAGCGCACATACCCTCAGTAATCAGGCTCATGTCATGGAGACAGCAGAGGTCCGAATAGTTGCAATATCCCAGAGGATGATGACAAGATGCAGCAAGGACACTCCATAGATCTTCACATAGCATCTGTGAATGTTTGACTCCTGTCTGGCTGAAGGCAGCTCGCTTGCGCTCTGTGATCAGGTTCATATCACGGAGACATAGCCTTGAAACTTTAAATGCATCTGATCCTTTGTCAGCCTTCAGTACCTGACTCCTTCAGGAGCACAGCATCACCAGTTACAGATGCTGAAGAGGTGGAGGGACCAGCCCCACCTTAAAGGTGCTGAGAACACACAGATAGAATGATGGAACTTTGACGCCTGCCCACAATATTCTGACAGCAAGGACAAGCACCATCGAGGTGCAGGCATCACTAATGTGTCCAGTGAGTGTAAAGCCAGACCATCACTTTCCTCTGAAGGTTACACACTGCACAGGGAAGAGGCTCTAGACTGAGACATCTGTCTTTAACTTGTGCAGGTTTCACATCTGAGTGACACAAACACTGCTCATCATAACAAGGAGCCATAGGTAAGGAGACATTCTTGGGAGTTTAATTACAATAGTGAACATTATGTACAGGTAACTAACACCTGGGCCCACACGGTGCATCTACATCTTCTCAACCTTCCTAACCCTGTTGCTATGTCTTGGTGCTCCCTGGACATTTACAGTGAATTGGAAGCAGCCTGACCACTAGGCCCTGTTGCCTGTAATCCTACTGTGGGCCTGTGGGCCTCTTGACCTGTGAAGCTGGAGATGGTGGGGTATCAATGAAGTGAGGATTTGGATTGACCTGATATTCCCTGATTCACCTGGGTAGATGGCTCCGGGGTTTTGAGCCGCTGGTCCTCCTCCCTATCAGTGCCCAATGGCTCCTGGCTGACTCCTTGAGGAGAAGGGGGAGCTGGAGTGAGATTGAGCTGCCCGCAGCCCTCTTGCATTGACACTGTTAGAGGCCAACTATGGCATCAGCGATGGAGTTCAGCCCGCGCAGCTGTGCAGGACTGATGTCCTGGACCAAGGTCTCCATGGCAGGTGCCATCCTGCTAGTGTTTACTTCGGTGAGTTGGCATGCCGGCGCTATCACCTCAGAGTGAAAATGGTCAGACTCCTCCATTGTCTCTTGCAAACTGAGGAGTGCACCAGGCATCTCTTCCTGATGTTCCCGTGATTGTCTTTGCAGCTCCACCAACTGATTGAGGATCGAGTCCAGAGGCTCATCACCTGACTCAAACTCAGCATAGCCCATGACTCTAGCAGTTCTCTGAGTGCTGGCAACCTCTGATGTCCCTGCCTCCACCTGCTCTGGAACGGGTTGTATGCTGTGCTCACCAGATTGTGGCCCCGAGTCTGCTCTATACCTAGGTCCCACTGAGATGTGTGTCATTGCACTGGTGGAGAGCGTGGGTCTTTGGTGGTGCTGACTTTAGGGTCCTCATTCGAGGTGCTGTCGGCTCTGGAGTCAAGATTGCCTGAGGGTGACATGTCAGGTGTGCCTAGGAAAGAGGATGGAGATTATTAACGCTTGGCAGCTGCGTTACACACAGTGGACTCTGAGTAGCATTGAGGGAGAAATGATGTGGTGCAGGATCCTCATGTGAGTGTTCACCGCCGACCTCACCTTCACCTCAGGACTGGTCCATGTCCTCTACAGATAACTCCAACGCGCGACTCTCGAGTGAGGATCTTGACGTCCTGCACTGCACTCCCGGTCTGGACCTCTCTGCTGATTGTGAGCAATCTTGTCCTGCATAAAGACAGATGTAGAGAGTGTGAGCAAGGTGCATGCCAGACCAAATGAGAAGGACGCCAGGTGTGCGTGTTTGCTGAGTGGAGCTAAGGACGGGATAGGGAGGCGATCTCCAAAGGACATGAGGCCAGGTAGAGATGTGAGTGTGTGTATGAGAGGGAGTGAGTGGTGAGGTGAGTGGGATGTCAGTGAATGTGATGGACTTGTGAGCGTGTGAGTTGAGACCGATCAGATGGTTGACTTACCCTGATGGCAAGGATGAGATCATTCATTCTGTCTCTGCACTTGATGACCAACCTCTTGTGAGCAGCACTGGCACTGACCACCTCCCATGCCGGAGGGGTGAGACTGATGGGCCTCTTGCGGCCAGAGCCGGGGTAGAGGATATTGTGGTGGGCCTCCATAGCATCCAAAAGGCGTCCCAGGAATGTATTACTGAATCAGAGGGCTGCACTCTTCTTGCCTTTTGGGGCTATGTCTTCACCGGAATAGCCCTGGGCTGCAAGCATTGAGAAATGTGTGCGATGCTGCAGTTTAAATATGGTGTCCGGGATGGGGAAGCGGTGAGGTAATGGTGTGGCAGGCAAATAAGAGGCTAGCTGCCAGCAATCCAGCATTTTTCCTGTTACTGCATCACTTATGAGGTGTGAAGTGGATGATGTGGCGTGAAAATCCGCCATTGCGGCCAGTGGGTAAAAGATCTTTTCTCATGCCTGCTATTGCACTTAGTGCAAATCTGGGATGATTCCACCCTCTATTTAATACCAAGCTCCTTGATTAAGCTATTCAGGTCATCCCCATCCAACGCCTCACTCTTTTCCTCACTAACCACTTTGTCTGATTGTGCCTCATCACCTTGGGACATTTTTCTACATTGAAGGTACTAGTTAAATGCAAGTTGATGATGGAAAAAAAACTTTCAGAGCCTTTAAATTATCCTTACAAGAGAGTCAGTAGTCAGACTGAATGCTGGGAAAGAGGAGGACTCACTGCATTTAAACCATGAAGGTTTATGCAAACAGATGAACCTTATCACAGGGCCAGAGATAGCTGTGCTGCTTTACTTTGGAGTTTATCATGAGTATGGTAATGACCATGATGGCTATGAGCTGATTAACACCAAAACGATTGTTATTGCATGTGCCATTCAGATTGATCAATGTAATTCAGCATTGGTTCTGGAAATTAAAAATATATAAAATTTCTGAGGGGTATGGACAGGGTAAACAGTGAGAAACTGTTCTCCCTCTAAGATATGTCAAGAACTAAAGGGAAAAATAATTGGCAAAAGGAGTAAATGTGATGTGAGGAAAAACTTTTTCACCCAGAGGGTGGTTGGAACAAACTTCCTGAAACGGTGCTGGAGGCAGGGTCAATTGAGGTATTCAAAAGGGAATTGGATTGCTACCTGAAACGAGAGTATGTGCAAGGTTACAGGGACAAGACAGGGGAGTGGGACTTCACAGTCCGCTCCATCTTGGCCAGGCGCCTTTCCATTTCGTCTGTACCTGTGCTGTGGAATCCCACTCCTGACACCAGGATGTAATGTGAGATTTAAACACATGGATTGTGTGAAGGTTAAAAACAAGTTTCATTTATTCCACTGGCATCAAAGCGGTATCAATACTCCAGGGAAACTTAACTTTGAGAGAGGAGAGAAGGACTACAGCCAGGAACTGAAGCCTCAGTTCACAACATGGTGAGTCACTGCATTGAGGAGCAAGGATCATGAATAGGGCAGAGATCTTGAGCATCAGCCGTGAATACTCTCTGTAGTTTATTCCTTAAAGTTAAGTTTCCCTGGAGTGTTGATACCGCTTTGATGCCAGTGGACTAAATAAACAGTGGGCTCCTTCTGCACTGTAAAGATACTGTGATAATCTGGTGGTCTTGAAATTCAATTATTCAGTTCTTATTTTATTTCCAGCCCTTTTATTAGTTCTTGCAATCATGGTTATCATACAAGGTATTGAAGGTCTTTGTCTAGTAATTTCTACATAGAATAAGCCAAGACTCCGTCAAATCAGCAAGTGCATCTCTAACAGAATGAGAAAGGTTACAGAGTTTAAGATGGGTGTAAGGCCCGAATTTTCCTGGCACGTTGTGGATCCCGCTTCTGTGACGAAATGTGGTTCCTGAGCCTGCGCGAGGGAATGGTGGGACTGTGGAGGTGATTTTACCGGCAGACCAAATAAGAGGGCACCCCAGGACCGCTGTCCTATTAGAAACGTTGGCATGCCTCTCTGAGCTGCTGGTAAGGCTGCCAGCCTGACAGCCTTGGCAACTCCGCTGACAGAGATGGCCACTGCTGCTGAGGCTGCAGGGAGAAGGAGAGAGTGCTTCCATACTAAGGTGCCCCTGAAGGGTCTGGCTGTGATTTCTTTTAATGTTCCGGGGGCAGACTGGCGATCATAGGGATGAACTTTCTAGTGGATGCTTTGGAGCAGTGGGGTGGCCATTGCAGCCAGTGAGCCCCTCCGTGAACCAAGGCCTCCCACCAGAAAGCCACTGGGCAGCTCTCTCAATGCTGGTCGTCTCCAATGCAGCAGCGGGTGTTCCAACACCAGTAAAATGCTACAGGGGGCCATAATGGGCCAGTTAATTGAACCAATTGGCTGCCTGTCTTGGCTTGGCCGGTGGCTCTGAGCTGCTGTTGTTCCTGCCTTTGGGAATATCTTCTGTCAGTAGGAAGACATTGTGCTTCCCTCCCAATGCCTGTGCTGCCACATTACAAATTTTATCACCTTCCACTGTGTCTCCAGAGGCTGCTAAAATCCTGATCTTTGGGCCAGATTTTTGCCCAGTCAGGTCGATTCAAGTTTCCCACCCCCAGGGTGCAAATCTGGTCTTACGTCTTCAGTTGCACCTTTACCACTCATTTTTGCTTTGCACCATAATGTCTTTTATCATTTTATCGCTTCTTTCCTATCACAGGCCTTCCCTTTTACCCTTTCCTTGCTTGTTTACTTGCTAAAACCTGATTCTTCCCTAACTTCTTCCAGTTCTGATAAAAATGGCCATCTCTTCACTGACTCTGCCTGACCTGCTGAGTACTTGTGGCATTTTCTGAATTTACTTCAGATTTCCAGCATCTGCAGTATATGGCTAAAACAGTTAGATACAGGTAGATATAAGTTTCTCTGAGGCTCAGGTTGATGAGATTTAAGCCAGTTATTTCTGGTATATCCATCTACATGGAAGATGAATTTACCCAGGAACAGGGTGCTCAGAAGAAAGAAATAAGACCTCCGAAGATGGAGATTCATTACAAGATCACCCACTCCAGCTCATTGGAACAAAGTTGTATAAATTCTGGAAACTTTGTGAACTGCAAGCACATATAGGCTTTATTCTATTCAAAGGGGTGGCTATTAAATATTATTAATTTGTCAGTTGTCTAATGACTCTAATCCTGAATGAATCTCACTAGTTTATATAAATCTTAACTGCAAATTCATTACTGGCAAGCAGTGATGTGTAAACTGTACTATTTATTTTGCCAATTAACCCTACCAACTAATCATTTGCATACCCAGTCTTTAAGTTTAAGTGGTGCTATTCTAAGGTTAATAAGCAAATGTTAGGTCATGATTTTGTTGTCTGATTTCTTTATAATCAGCAGAAAGGGTTAATGCATTCATTCAGTAACTGGGGTGAATGAAGTTGGTAACATAATTGCTAACAAAATCCAAACTAACTGAGACAGTTCTGCTAGTCAAATATAGGCATCATTAACTCTTAGGTGAAGCTTGGCTGGTAAGACTTGACTGAGGGCTGAGGTGAAGAGTTTAACAATTCATCTCATGTGGTTGATACTTTTGTTTGTTCTCAACCCTAACATTCTTACTAAATATATGGAATAACATTTTTGGAAGTATATAAATAGTCACTTGGCGGGACAGAACTTGAATATTGCTGAAAAGAGACAAATGCTGCTGAAGCTTTTTATCTTGAACTCATGAGGACAAATGCAAGAATGCTAACTTTCAAATGGCAGTAATTTCTATTATAGGAAAAAATTGGTTAACACATCAACTTTGGCCAAAATGTTGCCCAGCTCCCAGGTAACTTAAAACAAATGCAAGGCTTGAATGTATTCCTTTTGTTTGCAGAGAATAGGTCCATGCATGTGAATGTATAAAGTATGTATAGTTGTTTTGAACAACCAATTTAAAATAGTCAGTCGAGCTCATAACATGACTTTTACACTAGCTAGAAGCGACATACATTCATAGGCAAGGACACGTTGTCTACAAGCAAAAGGAAAATGTTCAAGCCTGTGCCTTTCTTGAATTACCCGGGAACCTGGGGATCCTATTGTTGTCCATTTCTTTCTCAATAGCAACTTCTCAACCAATGAGAATCGACTTGCCGACCAACCAGCACCACTTTCTCTTGCAGCATAAATTGTCGTGAACGTTTGAAATGTGGCTTTCTTTCCTTTTTTGTCCTGACGAGGGCAAGATGTAAAGCTTCGGCAACGTGTCTCTCTTTTCGGCAATATTTTCGAGGGTCTTTGAGGAACTATCACTTTCATGTTAACATCAATGTATAGACAACCTAAGCCTCCTGGAACATTTAATTGGAAATAACCTTCTAAACCAATGTACCACCATCTTCCTTGGACTTTTCTTGGAATATCATGTGGTTAAAAGCTATAATTCTCTGGAAACATTGGATGGAAATGAAAAATTGGCTCTAAACTTTGTTTTCACATTGCTATTAAACAGAAAGAGCCATTTGAATCAGTCCATTTCTGGTTCAAGGGCAAAGGTCCTCAGAGATCAAATGAAGCAAAATTCGTCCCACACTCCTTGTTTGCTTGTCCACTATTTCTCAGCATCTTATAAAAAAATATACATTCTATGCCAGAAGCTGTGTATTTAGTGCATTTTCAGCATCGTGCTGTCTACAGTGTCAAATGAAGAATCAGTCGCCAATATCTGGCATTCTTTGGAAAGACATGTTCTTATATCTGAGAGATTTATTCGTCGGTTGGGCGATTTTTGTTGAAATTCTCCTTCAGTGATCAAGAGTAAAATGCATCTCTTTGGATGGATTTACTGACAAGTTTAATTGCCATGCCTAAGCAACAATAAGCATGTGTATAACTTCCTCTGTGTTCGGATTATAAGGAATTCAAAATGCAGCTGTTGTGTAAAAGGATTACATAGGAATTTAGTAATTAAGTAGCAGTGCCTAACATGAGATAAGATCGGAAAACGTGTGCATTGCGCACTGAATTATGGGTGACTATTCTATAGTTATATATTGTTGCCTGTTTATAAATGACAAATCGAAAAATATACCTTTCTTAATAAATAGACTTGATGATCTGACTACTTGCTACTTGAATGGGAACGATGGCAAGCAATCTTTTAGTACACAAGTCTTCACTTTAGGTAACAGATGAAGCAAAAGAGTGTTTCAGGGCTTTGAAAATACTTCCAGTTGTGCCACTGGCCATTTTGATATCGCTTATTTAAAGACAGCATGAAGGACACTGACATCCTCAGCAAAAGAATGGGATAATATCAGACTAACCTTTCACGATTGATGTTTCTCAGAATTGCTTTCATGAGTGGCAGTAGATGTTGGCACAGATGGTCCAATCTTATCTTAACTGTGCAAAATCAGCTGTTAAGTGAGCTAAATTGGTTATGTTTAGTTTCCAGAACGGTTGTAAACATCAAACTCAACAGTTTATTTTCTATTTTTCTTAATTGCAAGCCAAGAAATAAATTGTAGGTTTTCCTCTAGCAGACTACGTTATTGCAAACATTTTAGTTTAATAAAATAGTTTCCCCCTGATCCTGGCAGGAACTTTGAAATGTTGAGTAAGGCCAACTTCTAATAAGGAGAATATTTTTCGCTGGTTCCCACGGTGTCCTGTAATTGGGTTTGGGTTTTAGATGACACAAGGGGGATGGTCAAACTGTAAGAGTACAGTGAGTGCGTGCCAGGTCAATGACACACGCAGGAATTTTGTGTTGTGTTTAGAAATCCTGGGATCCTGAAAAAAATCAGGGGCACCAGTTTGACTCAGTTTAGGCCCCCAGTGCCTAAGGAACATCAAATGGTCCCACACAGTTAGTGAGTGCGGCATTCTGTTAATTCTTGGTGTAATGTCATGTTTGAGAAACACTTAGGAGACATGTGTGGACTGCGAAGTGATAATTCACTGCAGTGAATCAATTATCACATCACAGGGCACAAAGAAGCTGCGATGGGAGTGATACTGAATGCGGAAGATCCAGAACTGACATGCACACACAGGTGCTAGTTAATTATGAAGTTTTTCTCACCAGTGAACTAACAGCTGAGACTGACACAGTGGTCTGTTCACACTGCAGTTAGTTATTTCCTGTTTTCTTTAAGTCTGAAGGAGCTCTATCACTATAGGAGGAGAAATGAATTGAAATTTCCTACATGTTTCATATTACATAGATCTGCAGTTTGTGGTTGTTGTATGCCTTTGAGGGATAGCAGCATGCCATCACTAGAAGGGAAGTGTGTCATGTGATCCAACCTCAGTTTCACTTTCGCCTTTGAACAGAACACAACACATACAGCCCTGCTGCTGATGTCTTCAAGCTTTCTATATATGTTCTTTTCTGCCTAGTTTAAATAAATAAACTCACATGTTCACACAACCCCATATGAGCTGTTGGTGCCTTTATGCCATTATAAAAACATGCAATGGTGTTCAGCAGTAGTCAAACCGCATGGCAGGAAGATTAAGTGCATACACGACATGGGTGAACAACCTTAGATCATGCTACATGGCATGAGCTGACCCTTGACGTTCTGGTCAGACTGCAAGGGATTCGCAGAGTTGGAGAGTGTTGAAATTGCAGTGTGATGACTGCACAGAAAAGCTTTGAAGACACATTTCTGAGATAGTGTTCAAATAAAGAGCTGGTAAGCAGAAGGATCCCTCATGGTGAGATTGCAGCACACAGCCTGTCAGTTGCCTGAGTGGGACAGTGCATTGAGAGGACCAGCACTGGGTTAGCTCAGCCGGGAAAGGCGAGTGACCAGGATGTGAACTGGATTGATAGCGAGTGAGGGAGAGTCAAACAAAACAATAAAAAAAAAACCATCATGAAAAAAGAGCAGAGAAAGTTGTGACTACAACGGGTGGCTTTGGGAGTTGCTGAAAACTAAATTGAATAAAACAAGGAGGAAGGTCAAAGGGATATTGTCAGAATGTCTGCAAAATTTACCAATGGTAAGGGGTAAGTTTGAATTGGTTACATGTGACCTACTATCCAAATTCAACATGTTTAAACAGCATACAGAGCTATGATTTCTTGATTCAGATGTATCTGAACCAGACAAGCAAGCCAGAACAATTTGCCTAGCGATTGGGAATGAAGGTCTACACAGGCTGCACATGTCAGAATTAACAGAAGATGAGCTAAAGGATCCCCAAAATATGTGGACTACATTGGAAGACCGGTTCAGAACCAAGTTAAGCTCATGTACTCATCGACTAGAGTTCATGTCACTTAACAACAGCCTACAGAATCCATAGACAACTTAACCAGCAGATGCAAGGAAAAGGGTAAGTACTGTTACTTAACTGGCAGACAGAATTGTTGAGTTGGTGATCACATTCACTGCTATGGAAGCTTTCCAGCAAGACCTACTAGACAAGTGCAAAAAGTATAGCATTGAAGAGCTACTCAAGCTTAGATGTAAGTACGAAGTGATTCTTGCAGGTCGATGAAGCTCACAGGTTCTAAGCACAACCCCAATTGTTGATGCACTTACTAGAACATCAAAACCTAGCAAGACATGTGGAAGATGTGGCTGTCTACATGCAGCAAGGAAGTGCTCACATTTTAATCAATTTTGTATGACATGTGGCAGAAAAGGGCATTGGCAGCAGCAGTGCACTAGAGCAAAGGCTGATGCAGCTACAAAGAGCCGTGCATTCATCGAAACAGATCGTACACAATGGATACCTTCAAGCAATAAGAACGACTATCTGGTATCCTGTCAGAAACATATACATGAGGTGATTGCCATACCAGAAAATGACGATGATGTGCATGACAAGATGAAGAGCAGTGTACATAGGCTTCACACTGTCAATCTTGTGGAAAACATAAACACCATCCAAAGTGTTTGCCAAGATTTGAATTATCTGCCCCAAGAAAGCTGATATTTCATTATTGGCCAAGACTGACATGGGGCAATTGCTAACATACTACCTCTGCAGATTCTGAAAGACATGTAACCACAGACATGGAAAGCCAATACAAAACCTACTACTGTGCAAATTTCAGTGTACAACAGTTCACTAATTCCATGCACAGGATTCACTGTCCTGGAGTGCAAGTACAATCAATCCTCCTGAGTATCACAGATGTCCTACAGCATGGAGACTAAAGGCTCAGCGATTGTAGGTATCACTTGTATGACCTCACAGTAGTAACAATCCATGGAATCGGTCAGATCTCACACGGCAGGTCAACCTTAGAAATTACTGCTACCACCTTAGTTTACAGCCTAAAGTCGAGATATCCAGGATGTTATGACAAAATTGTAATTTCAAGGGAGCTAGGATTTCTGTCAAGCTCACGTAGACCGCATTACGTGCATTATGTCAGGATGCACCTGTATTGCTGATGACATTGACTTCTTGGGAAAAACAAAGCAAGAACACGATCATAATCTGTACTTATTAATGTTAGTGTCATGTAATGAAGTTCAGCATTCTGAAATGTGCCATCAATGATCAATTTCTTTGGTTCTATTTATTCCAGCGCTGGAATATGTCCTGATGCAAGTAAAATAGAAGATATTAAAGCCATGATACCTCCTCAAGATAAGGATGGTCTTTGAAGATGTCCAGGTCTCTAACTTTCTTGTCTCCATGTATTCCCAATTTTTCTCAAAAATTGTCATCACCAATGAATTGTTGAAGGATGTGACTTTCCTGTGGTGCAAGCCCACCAATATCTCTTTGAACCACGGAACCAGTCATTATCAGAAGCATTAACATTGCAATTTTATAATCCTACAGAGACAACTACCCTCACAGCGAGGTCTGGAGCACACATACTTCAAAAAGACAAACCGAATGCATTTGCTTCAAAATCTCTGAGTGTAATGCAATTGACCTACTCCAACATTAAACGGGAAACATCAGCCTTAGTGTTTGGAATCATATGTTTTCATACCTATCTATTTGGCAAAAGCTTTATGGCAGAGACTGACCACAAGCCACTGGAGATGATTTGGTGAAAACCATTGACCAATGCACTGCCAAGATTGCAACACCACTTGATAAAGATTCAAGGTTACGACTGCGAGATTAGGTACAAGCCAAGTAACTTGGTGGTCACATGGGATACACTTAAGCAGACTGCCCAACCAGCGAAAACAAAAGCTATATCTTTGGATTTACAAGTTGACTTTATTGACGTCAAACTTGAAGATGTTCTCCAAATTGATCTGGTACATTTTGAGTAACGCAATTGCCAGTGGCGCATGCCCTGCCCACTCGAGTGTTAAATAAAGTGCGTTGACATCAGCAGAGTGTGCTGACGTCAATGTGCACTTGCGATATTTCGCTAGATGGGTGCCCGATGGAGATAGAGGTGCGCCCGCATTAATTAAGTGGCCATTTAAGACCCTTGAGACACCAATTGCCTCCGACTTTAAGTAGCCTGTGCAAATTTTAGGCCGTTACACAGGTAAAATGGGCAGGCCACAATCTGCAAAACTTCATCCACGGGTGGGATAAGAGGGGTCAGTGGCCTTGTCAAAACGATTAGTGAGGAGCGCAGGATATCACTTGCTCCTGTTGCTTCTGTGAACAGGACAGCTTCATTTCGCTTTACAGCTGCATTCAGAGAATTTAAAGGCTTCACTTCAGGACTCAGTGTTGATTTCCAGGCCCCCAGAATATTCACAACAAATGGGGCCTTCCAGGTATCAGACAGCCTTCCCTAAGGACTCCATCCCATTCTCTCAGTTCCTTTGCCTCTGTTGCATCTGTTCCGATGATGCTACCTTCAAAAACAGTTCCTCTGACATGTCCTCCTTCTTTCTTAACCGAGGTTTTCCACCCACGGTCGTTGACAGGGCCCTCAACCGTGTCCGGCCCATCTCCCACGCATCCGCCCTCACGCCTTCTCCTCCCTCCCAGAAACATGATAGGGTCCCCCTTGTCCTCACTTATCACCCCACCAGCCTCCACATTCAAAGGATCATCCTCCACCATTTCCGCCAACTCCAGCATGATGCCACCACCAAACACATCTTGCCTTCACCCCCCCCATCGGCATTCCATAGGGATCGTTCCCTCCGGGACACCCTGGTCCACTCCTCCATCACCCCCTACTCCTCAACCCCCACCTATGGCACCACCCCATGCCCACGAAAAAGATGTAACACCTGCCCCTTCACTTCCTCTCTCCTCACCGTTCAAGGGCCCAAACACTTCTTTCAAGTGAAGCAGCATTTCACTTGCATTTCCCCCAACTTAGTCTACTGTATTCGTTGCTCCCAATGCGGTCTCCTCTACATTGGAGAGACCAAACGTAAACTGTGAGACCGCTTTGCAGAACACCTGAGGTCTGTCCACAAGAAAGACCCAAACTTCCCTGTCGCTTGCCATTTTAACACTCCACCTGCTCTCTTGCCCACATGTCTGTCCTTGGCCTGCTGCATTGTTCCAGTGAAGCCCAACGCAAACTGGAGGAACAGCACCTCATCTTCCGACTAGGCACTTTACAGCCTTCCGGACTGAATATTGAATTCAACAACTTTAGATCTTGAGCTCCCTCCTCCATCCCCACCCCCTTTCTGTTTCTTCCCCCTTCCTTTTGTTTTGTTTATCCAATAATTTATATAGATTTTTCTTTTCCCACCTATTTCCATTATTTTTAAATCTTTTATGCTCTCCCACCCCCACTAGAGCTATACCTTGAGTGCCCTACCATCCTTTCTTAATTAGCACATTCGTTTAGATAATATCACCAACTTCAACACCTCTCTGTTCTTTTGTTCTTTTGTCTGTGACATCTTTTGATGATCTGCTCCTATCACTGCTTGCTTGTCCCTACAACAACACCCCCCCTCCACTTCTCTCTCCCCCCCCCCCCACCTTAAACCAGCTTATATCTCACCCCTCTCATTGGAAAGAAAAATCAGTTCTGTTGAAGGGTCATGAGGACTCGAAACGTCAACTCTTTTCTTTTCCGCCGATGCTGCCAGACCTGCTGAGTTTTTCCAGGTAATTCTGTTTTTGTTTTAGCCTTCCCTTACCCTGGTAATGGGGAGTGTGGTCTCCGCTGGAGGCACCTCCTCTGAGGAGAAACAGAGGGGCAGAAGGGGAAGGAGGCCAGGTGTCCCCGTTCAGCTTGCAGGGGAGCGACCTGTGGGAGGAGAGGTGCAGGCACAAGGGGTGCAGGGCCAACAGGAAGCCCAAGGTGGAAGGGGCCGCAGAAGACACCACTATCCTGCTGCCAGGGTTTACAGGCGGCGATGCAGCTACCTCAATATGTCTGAGGTGCAATGCTGACGGAGGCTCCGTCTCTCAAGGGAGACAGTCAACTCTATCTGTCAGATGATAGGCCCTGAGATCAGCTCCAACTGTATGGGTGGACACCCCATGCCAGTGACACTGAAGGTCACAGTGGCCCTCAACTTCTATGCCTCCGGCTCTTTCCAGGGGTCAGTGGAGGAGCTTCGTGGAGTCTCCCAATCAGATGTCTACAGTTGCGTTAAGCTGGTGACAGATGCTCTGTTCAGGCGTGCATTGAGTTTCATTTATTACCATATGGACGAGGCCAGCTAGCCAGAATGAGCCAGAGGCTTTGCAGTGATTGCTGGGTTCCCCCCATGTCCAGGGTGCAATCGAGTACACTCGAGGTCATCAAGGCGCCAATGGGTAAGCTGGGAGCCTTCGTCAACAGGAAGGGATTCCACTCTATGAACGTGCAGATAGAAATAGATAGAAGATGCAGATTCTGCAAGACTGTGCAAGGTACCCTGGCAGCTCCTTTACACTTACATCCTGAGGCATTCCCAGTTGCCGAGGATCTTCAGTGCTCCAGTCTAACTGGATGGATGGCTGCTGGGTGACAAGGGCTATCCCTTCAAAAGATGGCTCATGACACCTCTCCGCCACTCAAGAACAGAGGCCGAGCAGCGGTACAACAGGAGCCATGCCTCCACATGGCAGTGGTAGAAAGAACCATAGGTCTTCTCAAGATGCGCTTCCGATGCCTGGACTATTCAGGGACCGCACTCCAATACGCACAAGATCATGTGTCACTAATAATGGTTGCATGCTGCGCTCTCCACAATTTGGCACTGGCAAGAGGGAACCCACTGGAGGAAGAAGATCTTGACGCAGTTGCACAGGCCACAGATAAGTCCAGTAGATAGTCAGAGGATGAGCCCGGTAAGGAGAACACTGAGGGCATAGACGCTTACCTGGGTAACCTTCAGGGAGGCAGGGACACCTGGGATGCTTTGATCCAATGCTCCTTCAGCTAGTCTACCAAATACAAACCACCACCACATGCCAGGGCTGCAGGCTCCATACTCAATCCCTGACAGGACCATTTTCTTGGTCAGCAACATACACTATGTGCCTTTACAATGAAGCTTCAGGAGATACACGTCCATCATAACATCATGGCCTACCCGGCACCTACAGAACAAATAAAGCATACAGAGACCAGTTGCACAAAATAACTTCTCATTTATTTGTGAATGTGAAACACTGCAGAAACCAACATTAACCGGTGTTTCCAATACACCATTAAAAAAAGTAAAGAAAAATGGGGGGGTGGTGGGGGACGCAGATATCACCTATGATAAGGTCGTGTTGTGCTTAAGGTGATTTAGGTTTTCACTTGCAGCTGTATGTCTAGGTGTCCCCACCCCCCCACCGCCCCTCCTTGCTGGCACCAGCATTGGCGACATTCTGCTCACTCTGTGTCTTGCTGGCCTTGATGACCTTGGCAGGTGTCCTCTGGATAGTGGAGCCTGCACTGGCCCCACCTGAGAGGGAGCGGCCAATGCCACAGCTGGCATCTCCCCAGTCACTGCAGCCTCATCAGACGCTGCAGTCACTGGCAGAGGGATGGAGGAGCTGCTGCCATCATCTGGAGCATCCCGAGGGGCAGCTGGCAGAGACGACAGGCAGCTTGTTCACAAACATCAGGTTGCATTGGACTGCCTTGCTCACCATTGATGGACGGGCACCTAGCTGAGATACAGGGTGCCCAATCCATCCCCCACACTGGCACTGACCAGCTGAGGTCATTGCCAGTGTGACGGCTTGCGGGTCCAAGGGCATCCCCAGAAACCCCTGATTGAGTCCCTGGAGAAGCCTCTCCATGAGACCCATCACTGCCTCCATGGGGGAGCCATTGCGCTCGGCCATGAGAGTCAATGTAATGTTTATGCACCTCAGGGACTCCTCCACAATGGACACCATGGCACGCAAAACCTCATGTATCTCTGCCAGATCCTCCCGCACACCCTGCTGGACATCCAACATCTGCTGCCTCAGGGGCGACTCCAGAGGCTCATCATCAGACATTGACTGAGCCTTGTCCTGGTCCCCAGCAGTCCTCCTACTGCTGCACCCTGGACACTTTCTGCCTCCATCAGCACGCCAAGCGAGTGTGAAAAGCTCTCACCAAGGTGCACTGATAGACTACACAGCGATGTTATGCCCACCGAGGTGCTAGTATCTGCGCTGGTGCCTGTTTGACAGAGGGTGTGACGCAGGTGTATGGTGAGCATGGTGGCCCTCAGGGGTCGGGGTGGGCCTTCAAGTTCCTCATAGCGAACGCCTGCTGGTGAGCCTAAAAGGGAGAAGGACATGTCATTAGTTTAAGTCATGAAACTGTCACTGTGCATGCCTGGATGAGACAAAGATATGCATCATGGTGCCCTTGTCTTTCGATTATCAATGGGGATTCCAGGTTCGAGGCTCACATCAATATACAGACTACGCTAGATTGGCTGCAATAACCAAGAGTATCGCCTGAGTGCACTGCACTCTCACCTTCCTCTGACACCTCAACCTCACCGCGGCCGCTTGACCAAGGTGCATGGTGCCGCTCCAGCTCCAGGGCCTTCTGCTCGTAGCATGTGAGGATGAAGGGGTGTGGGGGTCCCCCGCCAGTCCGTGACCTCTTAATATTGCTATGGGATGTTTTCTCCTGAAAGGACAGGGGAGCATTGATTAGTCCGCTCCTTACCTGCAGCGCCGTTACAACCTGGCCAACCTTACCTGAGGAACAACTCACAGAGTTCAGCTGATTCATGATCACGGAGCTGCAAGGTACCTAGTCCAAGCAGCCAGGGCTCACCCACCTTGGCCAGCTCCTGCCTCATTGACATTGCCACTCACACTCTAACATCTCTGAGGTCCACAGTGGGGTGGGCAGCTCTTAATTGTTCTGCAAAGTGACACATCCCAACACAGTACTCACCTTTCCTGAGTTCAGGAGATCATTGAAGAGCTTCCGGCACTGCACCCATGTGCGCCTCACCACATTGTGGCTGCTGACCCTGGGTACCACCTCCTCCCAGGCCTTCTTGGTGAGGTTGGTGGGGGGCTTCTTCTCCCGTCCCTGGGGACAAGGGTTTCTCTCCTCGTTGCCACCTCCTCCAGGAGGGCTGTGAGGCATCACCAGAGAAACGCGGGACAGACTGCCCCACCGACCTGCCCTCCCGCCTGCCGTGTCCACCCGCAATGGTTTCCATTGACAAGACTTCCGCTTTCCAGAGCTGCCAAACCTGCATTTGAATTGGCCTCCAGGTTGCCATTGGACCCGGCGGCCATCATGCCTTGCCCCCGTCCCCACCCCCACCCCCGCCCGCCCCTTCACACTCATTCCCAGCCGCGTATCATGCTGAGTGGGCCTTAATTGGCTTCCTGACTGTCCCTACCTGCCCCCCGCCAATCCAGCACGCCAAGGGTAAAATTCTGCCCTGGAGAACAACTTTGTAAACTGCAAGAGAAGATGACCAATCTGCATAATAAAAATGCAGGTACAGAATTGCCTAGTTGGTTGGGACAACGAGTTCACATCCAACATCCCAAAGAAGGTACGCGTGACCAGCCGAGGTGACAAGGGTTCGTACAGAACCAAGGTCTAATGAAGTCATCACACATAAAAGTGCAACTGTGAGGTGTAACTGAGGACAAATCAGATCCATTCCAGCTTTTCAACTATTGTGTAGCCTATTGCACCAAGGACTAGATCCTCAATGCAACCAGGAACAACATCCAAGAATGACAACCCCACAGATTGCTGTGAGCCATTAAAGAAGCCTCCAGACAAGTTTACCGTTACAAGATCTGGATGTGCCAGCAAATTACCTCTACGCTTTAGAGCCACATAGATTCATCAGCCCTATATACTTATGAAATGGTAATTAAATGTGAACATGTATTGTAAATAATTATACTTCTTTGGAAGGGGGAAAAGAATCTTTAAAAAGAAAGGGGGGTGTTGTAATATGACTTTAAGGCATAACAGCATGTCATCAAGAGAAGGGAAGTGTGTCATGTAATCTAGCCTCAGCTTCACTTTTGCCTGTGAGATGAACAAAGCACACAGAGCTCTGCTGCTGATGTAATTAAGCTTTCTATCCATATGTTCTTATGTGCCTTTATATCATTATAAACGCACATTTGTTGCTCACAAATCATCTGTCTGGCATGACTAGAATGTTCTGCCTCAACATCTTTCCTTCTACATTTATAAACTTTTCACATCGGGGAGCACTTCCTGTCCACACTTTTCTTCCTGCCATTACAAATTTTAGTCAGATATTGCTGCCAATATTTACCTTTGTAAAGTGTAAGCCATCATTTTACATGATGTAGTTACAGGTCACTGGGTAGTTCTGAGTTTCTGATGGTTATCTCCCAACTCATGTCCTCACCTGGTGTATTGATAGAAAAAAACCCTGTATTTCCATCAATTGATTGAGGCCAATACAATGGGCAATTTATATTTGTGCAACACTTTTTTCACCAGTATGAAAATATCAATACACATATAAAACTTTGCATTAACCTGAAATTATAGGTAGCTTTTTATCTTTTAGGCCAGCGTTTTCTGCTCCCCGCATGCCAATGCATAAAATGATGTCGGATGACGTTGGGCGTGTGCCCCGATGTCACTGCGCATTATTCTGATCTTTCGTTCGGCGGGTGTGCACCAGAGTTGGCTGTGCGCCCATCGAACTGCCAAAGGCCTGTTAAGGCAATTAACACAGCAATTGAACTAATTGACAGGGCTGCCCGTCCAATCTTAACGGGCGGGATGAGGTTTCATGAAGGCTTTAGTAAATTAGTAAATATTTATTAAACATTTGATAAACATGTCCCAGCCCATGTGACGCTGTCACATGAGGGGACATGTGTAAATGATTTTTAACTTTTTTTATTTTGAAGTTTCAAAGCCAACTTAATCTCCCTGAGGCAGCTGGGTGCATCAGGGAGATCTCTGCGCTCTTTCGCCCGCATCTGCAAAAGAGCGCAGGCCACGGCTCACCCTCCACCTCCCCCACCCCCCCAAGCCCGCACAGGTAGCGCTGAGCTACTTTAATTGGCCCACCCATGTAAAATGGCGGCTCTGTGCCCGCCTGTGCCCACTTCCGACCAGCCCGCCCGACGAGGAGAAAATTCTCCCCTTAGTGTTTTCATCCACTGGTTAAGTTTTGAAAAGTGTCCATCTCTTCCATCTTTCGGATTGTAAGTCAGCCCATTTAAACATCATTGATTGTTGACTGTCTCGTAACGTTTGGTTTATATTAGATATCGTGTGAACTGAGTTATGTCAGGTATCACTCCTGTATCCACAGCCACAGATCAGCTGCCTATTAGTTTCCAGTTGTGATGCTGGACTTTGAAGCCTGAGTAAAAGAGATTCCAAATCCAATTGTATTTTTAAATTGTAAAGTTATTTGTTTAAGTCCTTTCGGGAGATGGAGATTTCAGAAAGAATTCAGATGGATTGACACTGGTATTAGGGGCCTGAATTTCATGCTCTCCTGCTGGCGATTTTTAGGTTGGGGGGGGGGAGTGGGGGGAGTGCGAAACTGAAGGAGCGGGATTCCGCCTAGGTTCCTGCTCACCCTGACCTCACAGAGACTTTACGCTGGAGCGGGCAAGACCTCGGTGAGCCACCTGCCCTTGCCCCAGTTGAGACCCTTAATTATTGGCCCCTTCAGGCTTGTTTCTCACCCAGCCTCAATTTTTACACTGTCGGGAGGATTTACCTGGCATGGGGGAAGCCCAAAAGTGAACAGGCTTAGATCTTGGTTGGGAAGGGGGGTGGGCACCCCTCCTTAAGGTCTGGTGGCCGCTGGACCTCCCTCCCCTCGGCCTCTCCCCTGGCACCCAAAACTCCTACTTTCCACCCAACTGCCCACCACCCCCCAGCCCTTCCTGCCCTCCCCACTCTGGGACCCCCAAAACTCACCTTGCCTTCTGGTCCCAGGACTTAGGCTCTGACATGTCGAAGCACTTCCTGTTCTTTCCATTGCAGCTCCAGTTGGCCGGCAGCTTTCTAAGGCGGGGTTTCCTCTTGACTCACGGGCCCTCACTTGAGTGTGAAATGGCTGCCGGGCAGTCAGAAAAATCCCTGCCAACTCTTCCAGTGGCGGGAACGGGAACCCCACCATCCAAAATATTCAGGCCAGGGAGTTGCTTCTGTAATTTTGAATGAGGTGTTAAACTGAGGCCCTGTCTGTCCACACAAAATATCCTGTGGCACTTTGTTGAAGAAGAGCAGGTGAGTTCTTTTATTTCTGCATGAGCTTTCTGTACAATGATATCATATGCAGGGAAATAAATTACTCTTTACAACCCTTTTCTAAGGACCCTTAAATAACCAGCATCTTGAATCTCCTAGGTCTGTAGAAGAAACATGATGGTGCTACTCTACTGTGTTCTGACCAGCATGGGAGGAGTGTGCAGTTTCTCTAGCCCCACTATACTACAGGTTGCACCATAAGTGCAAATGTTTAATTCACTCAAACAAATGGCCAATTGTTTGCCTTTGCTACTGCTAGACCCAGAATAGAAGTGAATTTAACCAGGCTTCTTTCAATAAACTTAGAATGATTGATTTATTGTGAAACAAAAATTCTCTTTTTAAAACAAGTTGCAAAACTGGTTAACATACAATGTATAATCTGGAAATGTAATGATTTACCCCTACCAAAATCCCAACACACATACACAAACAAAGGACAAAACAAATAAGGTCTCTGAAGGCGTTGGTAGAGAGGAACACTTTATGAAAAAGGATGAAGTTCGAAAAGGCCTTGATGCTGTTGATTTTATTATGACATAGCCAATGGTAAATGCTGAACTGTTCAAATCTCAGAGGAAAATTTGAAACAACTGTCATAACCAATTTTTGCAATTTGTATGTTTTGAGATGCAGGCTTTGAATTCAGTAGTACTAAGACCACCGAGTCTCAAGAGGTTTTTATAAAGCTAAATTAAATGTTTATTAATACAAGAAAGATTGTAAGAAAATAAATATGCCTACAAAATTACAACTATAATAACTACAAAAATCCCCTAATTAATCTGACTCCTAGTTACACCTCCGTTAAGGCAATAGTAAAACACATAGATTTAAACAGACCCCTGGCAAAGCACATCCTGGACAGTCACATTGAAAATAAGTTTCTTTTAGCTCTGAGTCCTTGCAGACAGTGGCTTGAGGCTTACAGACTGGAGGCTTCACAGTTTGCTACTAGTCACATATTGAGTTTAAAAAAACATGCTCAGACAGAACTTCTCCCAGGACAGGTGTTTTTCAGCCAACTAGCAGGAGCCATGGCCTGGTAACTGAAGTAAACAAAATAACTCTTATCTCCCCAGGTGCCTTGCTAGTCATTTGGATGAAGTTGTGATTTCTTGAAAAAATCAACTTGCTCACAGACCAAAATGAACATGTAACCTTCAAAACAAAACTCGGGAGAGTGCCCAAATAAATCAATGTCGGTCCTTCCTTAAAAAAAACCACATAGGCCAGAATTTCTACCTCGTTGGGCAGGTGCACGCCCAACCCGAACAAGTGTAAAATGATGTGCGATGAATTTGGGCAAGGGTCCCGATGTCATCGTGCACCCACGTGATATTTCGGTCGGCGGGCGTGCACAGGAGTCGGCAGCGTGCCCGCCGACAATTAACAAGCCTATTAAGGCCATTAAAGTCCAATTAAATGTAGCTTTTCGCTTTAACTTTAACTTTACGGTTGGCGGGCAGGCAAAAAAGCCAAGCAGTTTTGGACTTTTTAGGGAACCTCATCCAAGGGCACGATGAAGTTTCCAAAAGCAATTAAAAATAAAATAAAATTTTTAACTTTTCATTAATAACATGTCTCTGCTTGTGTGACAGAGTCACATGAGAGGATGTTTTTTTAAAACATTTTTACATTCACTATTTTTGGTTTTTTATATCTTCAGCTCCCTGAGGCAGCTCTGTGCCTCAGGGAGCTTTTCCTGCATGCACCTGCACGCATGTGTGAACTTGAGTACTCGCCCTCCTCCACCAACCCTCCCCCCCAACACAGGTAGCGCTGAGCGCACGTTTCAAGCTGGGTGGGCATTAATTGGCTCACCAGCATGAAATCGCGGTCCGCTCCCGATCGTGGGCGGCAGTAAGCTTCCCGATCACTCCCGTCTGCCCCCCACCGAGCCTGCCTGACGAAGGCAAAATCCTGGCTGTAGTTCTTAGAGATATAGATTACTAACAACTGTTAGTATCACAGGGCACATGACAGCCATTATCACCAAGATACTCAAACCACAATCTATCAACGTCCACCTTAATTTCAGTCCTAAATGGCTAATCTCTTATTTTGAGATGTTATAGAAATAATACTACAATATTCAATCCTCTCTAACTTTTGAGAATTATAAATATTTGTCACAAAATAGCATTGTCCTGAGTATAGCACTCACAGCAGATTTAACATTGGCTAAATTATTCAACTAGAAGTAATATCTGTTCTAATAGCTATTAAAATGTTTCATAGGTACCAAGAGGGTGACTGGTAATTTGTTCCTAATTAAGTATCCGATAACTATCAGACATAAGGTATACTGTAGTGTAGGGCCCTGTGCTTCTTTTCGTCAAAATAATCAATTACATTATTGCACAAACAAAAAGGGACTTGCAGTGTTACAGTCAGAATTAATGATAGCTGGGAATATATTACATCCCAAAGGGCTTCAGATTACTTCAAAAATTGAAACAGCAATGTTCAAGTGATTTCCACAATCTTTCATGCCTGTGCATTACAGCCCTGAACACAATCCAAATATTGTGTATGTTCTGTAACATATACCGTTTTGGAGCACTCCTATTGGATATTTACCAAATTTCTACTTGCCATTATCAGCCCTGAGTGTTTTTCATGAGAGGAGAGATTCTCGTTTTACATTTTGGCTCAAGAATACAGTTATAAAATGGTCATCTGTTGATAGAAGGATTCTCACTGAAAAGTCGTGTATTGATATAAATTGTCATATACCTGATGGATTAGAATGGTATTGCAGCCCATCAGAGTGATGACAAGCTCTAAACTTAAATTTTTAAAAGTTTGTCTCCATCATTTTGTCTTGCACAGTATCTCCCCTCCTGGTGTTACCAGCATGCATTGTGCTATCATTAAACTTTATGGGAATAGAAACAAAGGATATTTCATTTGTAGTTTTATTTATATTGGTTTTTATCCTAATAAAGATTAGGATGTCTGTGCTGGACAATGAAATATACTTCTTATGAATTGGTTAACACAGCAAAACATATGTGATAAATACTCAGTACAAAAACATATCGTAAGGCTTTTTTTCTTAAACAAGTGGCCAATTCTACTGTTAGTAGGATTGATATCTGACAGTTTTTTGTTTTGCTGAATCCACAAAAGAAACTCTTCAGCCTGGCTGAGAAATGAAATACATCTGCAGAAGGGAGAAAGTGAGTGACAGAGGAAAGCAATGTAAGAATGTGTCCTGGACTGGGAAGAAAGCTGATGAGAGCTTGGTAATGTTATTGTTCAACGATTCTCTTCCCCAGAGGTCCTTTTGGACATTTCCTGAGAAATTTAAGTCCTTGACCTCTGAAATCCAACAAATCAGCACAGTTCCTTTTGTGAGAAGAGAGATTTTGAAACTATCCATCTGCAATTTGCCACTTTTGACAGCTAATTGAAAAATTATATTTTGAGAAAAAACAGGAATTTTAATATTTCCATAGATATTTCCATAGACTTAGGAAAATCAATTCCGAAGCAATTTTGTTTCTTTTGTGAAGTAATAGTGAATGTATCTGTTATCCAAGAAGCTGTTTGATGGAGCCTTTTGCCACTCAGGATAATCCTTAATCACGCGAGGATCTATAAGTCTCTCAGTTATTTACTTATTTCCATTCTAAGGTGTATTTAGCAAAGGCTTAAATATACACATTACATAACATAAATGTAATGCCTTTGGACCATGGCTAAAGTATTTCCACTACTGTCCAATTATGGCTTGGCTGGTTGGGGAGCAGACATGATTGGTGTTTCCCCAGGCTGTTTTACTTGCCACTCAGCCCATGTCATCTGTTACAGTAGATGGGAAGAAATAGAAGACACACAATAGGGAGCAATAAAATTCCCCATTTATTCCATGAGTGATCAAGGTCTACATAATCCATGAGTGACAAAGTTATAAATGATGGGTATTCAAAACTTTCCTAAACTGTGTTCTATTTATATTTACTGCAATAATTTTGCTTTAACTTCAGTTTGATTGTATGCCATATGACCCTACATATCATCCCTCTCATGAGTATTTTAGAGAGTAACTATGAATATTTTGTTCCTGATAAAAATATATGCTTTTGCCATATTATTTTAGACCATAAGGATGTAAGTATGGCTCTTATTCTATACGGTCTCCTTGATATGGCTGGTTTGTAATAGTATTCAGAGGATGAAAGAAATTCCAGTTGAGATATTATCAGACAATGTAATATGTATTATAACACATTGCCGTGCGATAATTTGGTTTACCACATTTCAATTTTCTCAGCTTTACAGCCAGATCTGTGCTCCAACAAGTGTCAGTGTCCATAATTGATCAATTGTTCCATCCCACAGTTTGAAAATAGACAAAACGGAGTTGGTTGAAGACTGGGAATAAGCTATGTGCTATAAGAAAGCCTGCCACCACTTTGAACTGTATGGGATCAATGATTGCGTAAGGTCTTACAGGAGTGAATCATTGAGCAAACTTTAACCCTAAAAAAGAATCCCTCCTAATATGGTCAATGGGCCTTTAACACTCAGAATGGTTCATTGACAAAAGCGTGCTAAACGCGAATGCTGTTTTGACAATTGTTCGTTTAGTTTTACTAGAAACTCCAACTTTGTCGAAGAGGGATTGAGTGATTAAATTGTCACCATTAATTAATGAATCTTGATAAATTAAACAGTGAGGTTTTAACATTTTATAGAATCAGATGTTAAAACAGTAGAAATAAGAAGTTTGAAGGTGGAAAGATATTTGTAAAGCGTAATGTTGGTGGGTCTCAGCGGTGGAGGACCCCTCATTTTCAGGCACTCAATTCCTGATCGAGGTACCTGGCATTGGAGAGGAGGGACTCACTGAGAGCCACATCTCTGCCATTGTTGCCGAGCCCTCCACCACAAGCCCCCTCCACTGTGATCCCCCCTCTCGCTATCTCTCCTGTGATTCCTCCCCTCGAACCCACTGTTGCCAACACTCACCCATGCTTTGAGTCTTGGGCCTCCCTTTAGGTGTCATTCTGCAAGCAGCCACCCCTTCTGATGGTGCAGCTGTTCAAAAGAGCAGCAGGCCTCTGATCGGCTGGTAGGCGAGTCTTTTTCTCTTGATCTCAGTGAAAGGCTTGCCGCTTGCCTCTCAATGGTCTGATTAGCACATACCTCTGGTAGGCCTTCCTGGAAAGAGGAATTGAATGAACGCGGGACATTGCATGACATCAATGAGCCATTTGACACCTGAGACTTGGAGAGGGATAAAAGCAAAATACATGTATTAAGGTGAAAGGTATATACGTTGATTGAACACCATTGTGCTTTCACAACTTCTTAATTTTCCTTCCTCTACCGTTACATCTGTAGCAGAGGTGAAGGCAGCCTGTTGACTGCTATGCCTTCTTGGCTGTGATGACAAAGGACATGCATCCTTTGGGGGCCCTAGGCCTGGAGGGCTCCAGCCTGCTAAGGGTTTCCTGCTCTAGGGCAGGCGCACTCTCCTTGGCTTGACCTGCTGGCATTGATGTGGTCAAAGGCAGATGGGATTTGGAGCAGCAAGACAACCTTGGAGACTCCTGGGTGGATGCCTCTGGGGTATCTGGCTAATGCGCCCCCTCCCGTTGGGAGCCTGAGGGCTCTTCCTTGATTCCTTGAGGAGAAGGGGCACCTGGAGAGAGGTCGAGGTGCACTGTCCACCTCCTGCCTAGCCACTGCTGGAAAGCACCCATGGTGAGAGTGATGGTGTGCAGGTGAGTGAAAATCTGGCAGAACCTGTGCGTTCCGTTGGACCTGGTTCTCCATGGTGGCCACCGCCTTTCCCACAGTGACTTCAATGTGCTCACATGCCGGAGCTACGATATCAGACAGAATGTGGACAAACTCCTCCATCCTTCATTGCAATCTGATGATGGTCTCTGACAACCCCGCCCGATGTTCTCCTGCCTGTCTCTGTATCTTCGACATTCCTCTCAGGGCCCATTGCAGAGGGTCATCATCGGACTTGGACTCTGCAGGGGCCTGGTCTCCAGCAGTCCTCCCAGTGTCAGAGACCTTGGCTGTAACTGCCTCTGCCAGCTGTGAATACATGTCCGTGACATGGTCACCAGATTATGAACCCAAATCTACTCTAGAACTAGGAACCACTGAGGTGCGTGTATCCGCCCTGGTGAATGCAGTGATAGGTTTTCATCGGATTGTTCCTCTGCATCCTCATCTATGGTGGTCTGTGGGCAGGGGCTGAGGTGCTTGCTAGAACTTTCCCTCTGCCCTTTCTTGCTAATGGCTGGAATAGAGAAAAAAAATCATTAGTGATTGACTAGGCAGGCTCCCACGCTATAGGTCACTCACAGTCATTGTCTACGTGTAGCTGATGTATACTGGATGAACCCTCACTGGCTTATTGGAGGAAGTCAATCTTACCCTCTACACAGGAACAATTCCTATCATCTTTAGCCAGCTCTGCTGCCTGTTTCTTATATGGGGAGAGTGCACTCAACTCTGGGACCATGCCCCCACCCCCCGCCCCTGCGGTCATCAATCTCCCCCTTTTGTTCTGAATACAGATGGATTGACTGTGAGCACTGTGGATAATAGAGCAATTCAGGAGCTTGCACGCTTGCTGTGTGTGCTGAGCCCTCACTAGTAAATGAAGAAGACACTGTTTGTGCAGGATCTTATACGGGATGGTGATCTTAAAGTGGCTGGCAGACATTCAGTGCTGATGTCCCATTGGCTGATCGTGTGTGACATCCCTGTGGACTCCAACCCTTAGACTGCCTAATGCTCTTATGAGAGTGTGAGTTTGGAGTGAGGAGAAGGTTCACTTATCCTGGTGGAGCAGATCAGATCATTCATCCTTTTCCTGTATTGCAGCGTGGTCCTTTTATGTGGCCCACGGGCGTTGATCTTCCTGACAACCTCCTCCCTGGCTGGTGTGGTCAGGTTGGTGGACCTCTTGCTCCCATCCCTCAGAAAGAAGACTACCTGTCTTTCCAGTACGGCCTGGAGGAGAATCCCCGGGGAGGCCTCACTGAACGGTGGTGTAGGGAGTTTGTTTCCTTTCGGGGCCATTGCTTTACTTGCCAGCGGCCTGCAGTGAGTGAATGCCTGTGTGGGTGCCAGGGCACCAGAATCTATGACCCCATGAGGTAACGTTGGGGCGGACAAATCCCTGTCTGTCCTGCCATGAGATTCAATGAGCTCTTCACTGATGGATAAATAATGACCTGAAAAGCAGAACATCTGGCATAAAAACCTGCCTCACTGCTCAGCCAGAATCAAGCTGACTTTCCCATCCGCCAATGCACTTAGTCTCTAACCCCTCAGTCAAACTCAATCTGATAAATTGCTTCATATTGGGTCTGGAAATGGACTCATTTTTTGAATGAATCAATAATCCAAGATCCACCGTGTCCTTCACTATAAAGGATCCTAGAGGACAAATTACAAAGGGCAATATACAGACTTGGCTTTCTGACCAACATGCCACAAGAATGCTTACATTATCCTCTCACTGCCATTGTAATCAGATGAACAGTCCAACAGGACTACCTCAGAAAAGCATTTACTAGAAAATAGACATTTCAACCCTGTATGTATTATTACACTCTGGAGAAGGACAAAAACAGTATTTGAAATGCAAAACTGGAGTTTTATTTGAAATTTAATACAATGTAATTTAGATCACAATTTAAGATGACATCCGTTCCTGAGAACAAATTACAAAATCAAACTTAACTAATTTGGTTCCAGTGCTTCCATTAGTAGGCAACATTAGGTATTCTGCTTTGATGTCACTTAAGGTTGAGCTGTCAGAACACACCTGTCATTATGACTTCATTGTGTGTTGGTGGTATATGAGCCAAAGAT
The DNA here is from genome assembly GCF_017639515.1 of Carcharodon carcharias. Classification (NCBI taxonomy): domain Eukaryota; kingdom Metazoa; phylum Chordata; class Chondrichthyes; order Lamniformes; family Lamnidae; genus Carcharodon; species Carcharodon carcharias. The sequence goes on along the minus strand of NC_054491.1, from coordinate 9,594,822 downwards.
GGCAGCTGGCATGATTAGTGTATGATTTTTTTTATCCCTAATGAATAAGGGGAACATGTTAAGACACAGGATGAAGCAAATTCTAGGAAAATTGCTGCTTTTTCCTAATGACTGACTTGGACCATGTTTCAATGACTCAATATGCCCTTTATTACATTTTGCAGTCATTTTGGAAAGAATATTTCCATGCCAAAAGACATGCTATTAAGATAGATGGGAGAAAAGACTAGTAATTCTGCTAACATTGGAAGTGCAAAATAAAAAGAGTCTGAGGTCCATCTGTTACCATCCACATGTGATAATGCAGTTGTTGGCTAATCAGCATAATCAATTAATCTACATCAGACTAGTATGTCATTGTACTACAATGCTTTGCACTTGCAAATTGAAAACTGGTTTCAAATCCCCAAAACCACCATATTATTCACCTACCAGTGATCTTGCCCAAAGAGTAACATTAATCATAAGACACTACAGGCAGAATGGATATATGTTATACAGACCCTTATCACTTGTAAAAATAAGGAGCCATGCATGTTGGTCCATTTAGCTTCCTAGAGTAGTAGTTGCAAATGCTATTGCTCATTTATTCCTTTTTCAGGGTCAAAAGCCTAGGCAATGTTGGGAGGTCTCCTTACCAGAATCAGTAACAACAGCTTAGAGTTGGAATTCCTGTAGCAGCTTTTCTACTCCATCATATGGTTCTCTTCCAAGTTCCATTAAGACTATTTATATTAAAAGTCTGCCTTTGCAATAATTTATAATTGTCAAGGCCATGCAGTTTGACCATTGATTACATTGTCAGGCCAGTATACTCAGAACTCAAGAATCAAGTTCAGAAAAAAAACAAATGGCATAGTCTCATTGGTACCTTTGCCTTTCTGGCCTGTTTCCACTGCCAAGCTCCACATACTGCCCAGGCCCAACACCCCCGCACCCCTCCCCCGCAACACCCCCCATCTCCAGCTCCCCCTTTACATCCCTGGTCCCCCCCCCCCACTACTTCCCCAGTTCCAGTCTGTGGAACTTCTGCTTCTGCCTGTGCACTCAGTCACTGCCTCCCACTCACTCTGCCAGCTGCCAGGATTTAACATGAGCGTTTTAGTTTCCCAGCAGGGGGATGAGCCTAGAGTTCTCAATCAATTGGGCTAAGAAATGGTGGAGGGATTTCTGTGTGATTATAATGTAAGGTAATGACAGGAACCATGACATATGATGGAAAAGCCATTAGAAAGAATGAGGGAAATAACAGTTGGCATGATTGTTAACCAGTCACAGAAGGTGTTCAATCAGTGTGAAGTTGTTATGACCAAAGCTAACCATATGCAAGTACACATCTCAAAGTACTCTGATTATAATTTATGCTGATCTTGTATGAATTATTGCTGACAATTTGATGTTGTTTGCAATATTTACCAAGAATTGGACCAGATTCAGAGAATAGTGAGAAGATTATTCAAGAACTTAGTATTTTAGGAAAACAAGTTTGTTTGTGTTGGAAGAAAATAGTCTAAGAGGGCCTGAGTTGAAGCTTTGAAATGCTGAGCGACATGAATAATGTAGATGCACTTCAGTTATATCAGGTTATGTCAAACTTAGGATGTGAGTGCAGAGCTAAAGAAGATTGGTACAAATTTAATGAGATTAAAGTGATCAGAAAAATAATGTCTTTTGGCCACAGAATTATAAATAAATGGATTAGACTTTCAATAAAAGCAATTAAAGCTGTATTAGTTAACTAGTTTAAAAGTAGCCAGAAGAGCTCCCTCAAAGGGCTTGTTGGAGAACTACATTTTTTAGTCTGAAATTGAGTGTAAATAAGTCAGAGTTCACATTCCTGCCCAATATCTCGAGACCCTTGTTGAAAAGCATATGTTTGTGCTCCTAGGTGAGGGTGGGGTCAACCATGTTGCAGCATCTCTCAAGTTACTATGGATCGAATGGTCAATCTGATATTTTTCGAGTGTGTTAATTGAAAGAGGAATGTTGACTAGAATATTTGGGGAGCTCCATACCCATCTTCAATTTTGAAACTGTGATTTACTTCAAATGTTTTAAAGTTCTTTGAAGCACCAGAAAACATAGGAACATTCCTTATTTAGCATCTTATCTGAAGAGCCACATCTCCTAAAATTCTGAGCACTGTTGCTTCCAGCACTGGAATGTCAAACTAAATTATGCGCTCAAAGTTTTAACAGTGAATGTAGGCAACCTTTATGGTGGTAGAGAATGCAAAACAGTCGAGCCTGATCTGTCCTGTCCTGACATCCCCCCACACACACTCACATAGAGTGGGAGTCATTGGATAGATATCAGAAGGTTAGTTGATTTTCTCTTTCTTAGACATGAGCACTGATGTGAATTATACCACCCATATCATTTCTCAACTGAGATCATCAAATTCAACACAGATTGGGAATCAAACACAATACCTTCCCGTTCTGTACTTCCTGCGTAAACCACCAAGACATCGGGGAGCCAAAATCTCATTCTCCTATTACAAAGTGTGAGGTCTTGGTCTTTATAGGATCAAAATGGTCTGTGATGTCCTATAGCCTTGTTGCTGATAGTTCGTTGTCAGCCATGGAAGTTAGCCGCTCAATGAAGCAGCTTCTTTCAACCTTGTAAAATCTGAATTTCTTGATGCACCAAGTGCTTTACAGCTTGGATTAGTTGTGACCGATAGTTGTCCATCTTTTATCACAGTTTTTGACTGGTTGTGAAAGATAAATTTTGATTTTCCTTTGTGTTGTTTGAATTTCATAGCAAAATTTGGGGGCAACAGTTGACCATATTAAGGTTCATTATCCATTTTTTGCTTTGTAGGGAACTTAAGTGATCTGATTTGTTTTTTAGAGCCTGGAATATGTGATCCATCAGTTCTGCTGAGTTAGTTAGCAGTTGGGTCGCATGTAATGGGTGCTGATATGTATCTAAGATTATTGCCTCAGTGTACATATCCACAGTAAAAGGGCTTATTGTTCTTCTGGGGCATGCAACCTCCCAGATTACTTAATGTGCCACTTGCCAACCCAAATTTGGATACTATTCAGATCCTACTGTAGGTTGGAATAGGTTGTTTCATTACTAAAGGAGCTGTGAATGGAGCTGAAAATTGTAGAATAGTCAGCGAACAGCCCCACATCTGACTTTATGATGGATAGGGGTGTCATTGATAAAACGGCTGAAGAAAATTAGGTTAAGGATCTCACACAAAGTTGTCCTAAGGCTCTGACATGTCATTTTCCTTTGTATCAGGCTCAATTCCAATAAATCGTTCCGCCATTATAAACATCAGGACTCCTGATGTCTCGGGGGTTTATGCAGGAAGTACAGAAAGGGAAGGTATGGGGTTTGATTCCCAATCTGTGTTGAATTTGATGATCTCAGTTGAGCAATGACATGGGTGGTATATCTCGCATCAGTGTACAGGTGTGGGGAAGGGAAAATCAACTAGGCTTCTGATTTCTATCCAATGACTCCTACTCTATGTGAGTGTGTGTGGGCGGATGTCAGGACAGGACAGATCAGACTCAACTGTTTTGCATTTTCTACCATCATAAAGGTTAACTCACATTCACTGTTAAAACTTTGAGTGCATAATTTAGATTGACATTCCAGTTCTGTACTGTGACAGTGCTCAGAATTTTAGATGTGGCTCTTCAGATAGGATGCTAAACCAGGAATGCGCCTGCGCTTTCTGGTGCTTCAAGGAGCTTAAACACATTTGAAGTGAATTACAGTTTCATAACTGAAGATAACTATGGAACTATCCCAATCTCCTAGTTAACATTCCTCTCTCAGTTAATGCCTCCTAAAGAAATCACTTTGACCATTCATCCCATTGTTCTTTGAGGGATGCTAAGAAATGGTTGCTGCATTTGTTCCCATGATGACACCTACTATACTTCAATAAATAATTCATTAGGCAAAGAAAGTTAAGGGGTTCCACTGTAACCAGCACTTAATAGCTGCAAGTACTCTTACTATTATAAGGCATATGAATGAATAACCACTTGGACAAGTTACTAGAGAGTTCCCAATGTCTAAATGGATTCACACAATGGTCAGAAATTACTGCCTTTGAGAGGAGAGTGGTGGAGAAAATTATTGAAAAAATAAACTAAATGCACAAAAGCATGTCTGTATGATATTTGTAATGGGTGGAAGTAGCTGGTATCTGAGTGCAGTGATTCAAAATCAGATTTCACTGGCACTTGGCACTCTAATAGTGTTGCAAATATTTTATTTGAATCATTACAGAAGTGATCTGCATGGGCCCTGAACACTGGCGTAAAAAATAAGGCTGCTTGTTTAAGTTTTATTGTTCCTTTCATATCATTCTTGAACATAAGTAAAACAAGAAAACTTAAATCACCTCAAAATATTGAGCTTTTAAGCTACTGGGAATATTTTGGATGCACTGTAAGTGGCTGTTTGGTTTCAAATCTGTCCATTCCATCCAATTTGTGAGGGTTTTTTTGTTAACAGTTGGAGCTGTTGTGCCGATACAGATGGCTATAATTAGGTTTTGCTTGTCCCTTTAACAAAGCTATGTTGTGACAAACTGGCAAAATTACACATTGTGTTAGATCGGATGGCTCCATGTTAATGAGCTGTTATCTGGAACTGAACGTAGTCACTGTCAAGGAAGCCCTTCCTTTAATATGTTGATGTTAATGCAATACAATGTCTGTTTTCTAATCTATCAGACTTGGCTGATGGCAGCTATATTCATCTCAGACATCTGCTTCCATGATAGTCTTCCTCCAAGATGTCTAACAATCTTCCTCTCCAAGATTAAGTCAGGGCCATGCTTTAGAATTTGTCACTGCTAGAAAAATGGCAGTATAACTGCAGTCTTAGCTGCCTGTTTTCCAGGTAATAGTGTCTGTAACCAATGGGTTAATTTCTGTGCCCGAGGGTTTGAAACATCTGAACGGAATTTCCCAGTCTCTTCTGTGGCAAGTTTAATGGCGGGTGACGGGGTTAACATAGAAACATAGAAAATAGGAGCAGGAGTAGGCCATTTGGCCCTTACAGCCTACTCATTATGATCATAGCTGATCATCCAACTCAACAGCTTGCTTCCACTTTCTCCCCATATCCTTTGATCCCTTTCACCCCTATATATCTGCTATATCTAACACCTTCTTGAAAACATACAATGTTTTGGCCTCAACTACTTTCTGTGCTAACAAAGTCCACAGGCTCACCACTCTCTGGGTGAAGAAATTTCTCCTCATCTCAGTCCTAAATGGCCTACCCCATTCTTTAACAATGCAGTGGGAGCTGAAAACTTGGTTTTCCTCCGGCATAAAACGGTGGCGGGATCTTTCACTCCTGCCCACCATGGCGGGTTGCCCGCCAGAGGCCGGCATGAAACCAGCTTGTGTCCCGCTAATGGGATCTCCACCCGGCTCCCCCCAACCCCTGCCCAACTGTCTGTGCCGCCATAGGGAAATCACTTGGACTAACGTGGTGTGTAACATGTCAGCACTTATCTGAAGCAGGCCTGGGGCAGCTCAGAGACTTGAAGGGAAGATGGGGAACTCCATCGACTGGACCCTGGAACACCACATGCAGCAGTGAGTGAGTGGAGCATCAACCACATGGATCTCCTCTGAGCAACAGCATCCAGGAAGTGCAGCAACCTCTCCCAGGTTTCAGATCTTCAACCAGCAACTTCTTCCAGGAGGTGAATCTTCAAGCGACAGCTTGACAGCTGCAAGAGGTACTGTTCGGTGGCAAGGGTCTGTGCTGGGAGGGGGAAATGGATGGGGAGGAGAGGAATGAAGAGCTGGGTTGGTGTGGAGGTCCAGAGGGGGATGGGGGAAATGGTGGTGGTAGACAAAAGGGAAATATGCGGGGTAGGGGTGATGGAATGCTTAAGGTGGTATAGGTGGGAGGGTGGGAAGGTCTGTACTGGGTTACCGGCATTGTGGGGGCGGAGGAGGTATTGTGCAGATGTGGACGGACATGGGTTTGGGAGGGTGGGGGTGGCTGCAGGCTGAGGTGTGGTGTGCATGGGGAGAAAGATAGGAAAGGGGTTCAGAGGGTGGGATCAGTGGAGTCAGTGGAGGTGTCCAGTGTGTATACTAAGGGTGCCAGTGATAGGACAGTATGGTGATGGTTTAAGGGGGCATTGCAGCCTGTAGGGTTGGAGGGTGAGGGTGCAGTGATGTCGATAGATGGGCACTGATGTTTGTTGGAGGGGATGCAGGATGGTGGGGGTGGGGCATGTCTTTCATTACTGGGGTGGGATACTCAGGATGGTAGGGGCACTCAACATAATATGAACAGGATGGAAGATGATGGGGAGTGGTTGAAGGGTGATCATGGGGAGGTCGAATGTGATTCCTTGGGGGGTGTGGGGAGAGGGGAAAAGGTATTACACTCAACCTCGAAGGTGAAGATAACCATAGCTGCAAGCTACTATGCAGAGTCTCGTGGTAGAGATCTCGAGACACTGCATGGGAGTTAGGGTCATCGGGGTGGGCGGAGATGCAGGTCAGCCCAAGTGGACAACTGAAGGGGAACCCCAGCATGTAGTACTCACAATGGTAGAATGTTGAGACCGATGAGATTGTGAAGGGCAAAGGCTCAGTGTACACGGGAGACATCATGTACATGGCTCTCAAGGAACCTGGAAAAGACATTTGCCTCCCTGCACATGCATGATTCTGGGGAACAAGGGGTGTTCCTCGGAATATGTTGGCGGTGGGGGTTCACAAAGGCTTTAGAGCTATTGCTAATAAACCACATCAGACATGAATGAAGTGCAAGTGAACTGTATTTACAGAAGTGTGATATGTGTAACAAGCATTGTGCACCCGTGCAACCACTTGTGAAACCAGAACTTCTTCATTTTTCTTTCCCTACCACTTCTCTAGGTGCTCCCCCGACATCCACAGCAGGGGTAAAGGCAGCCGGCTGACCAGTTGGCCTTGTTTTTCTTTGGAAGACATTGGTAGCCGCCCTCTGGAGAGTCTGAGTTCTGGAGAGCCCCGGCTTACTTTGGCTGTCCTGTTGTGGGGCAGCTGCACCCTTGGCAGTCACAGAGGATGAGGCTAAAGGGGCCACAGGCAAAGATGATTAAGAAGGGCCGGAAATCCTCAGAGAGTGCTGAGTGGAGGTCCCATGGGTGCCCAGCTGCTGCTCCTCCTCTCTTTGGGTGCCCTAGGACCCTGCCTGACTCATTGAGGGGAAGGGGCACCTGGAGGGAGGTTGAGGTGCCCCATCCCCCTCTTACGTAGCCACTGCAAAAGTTCACCCATGGCTACAACAATGGAATGCAGGTCTGCGCACATCTCAGGCTGAATCTGCTGGACTAGGTTCTCCGTGGAGTCCACTGCTCTCCCCATGGAGACCTTTATGCAGGCACACAGAGGCACCACTTCATCAGTCATCAGCTGGATGGACTCCTGCACCTTGCGTGTCATCCTGCTGAGGGTCCCTGACACCTCTGCCTGATGTTCCCCTGTCTCTTGCTGCCTCACCAGCATCTTTTGGAAGGCCAATTCCAGAGGCTCATCATCGGGCATGAGCCTCGCAGATGCCTCTTCTCCAGCACTCCTCCAAGTACTGCTGAGTAAGGCTGACCCTGCCTCTTCCTGCTTTGGACACGTGTCCATGCAGTGACCACCAGATTGTGAGATCCTTCCTAAACTAGATATCATACCCACCGAGGTGTGTGTCCTCGCTCCTTTCCAGTCTTGCCCAAGTGCTGGACAGGTCTTTGTCACTTTTGGGTCTTGCCCTCTTCCTGGTGGCACCTGTAAGTGAGAGAGGGGTGAGCGAGCGACTGCAGGAGCTGCTTCCAGTATGGAGGAACACTTGACCCTTAGGTTTCTATGTGAAATGCCTGAACCATTACTAGATGGAGGCTGCAAGCCAACCTCTCTATCTCTGATGGATCAGTCCTGCTGCACCCCTGTTGGCTGGGCTGCTCGCTTCTCAAAGGTGGTCAGTTCTTTTTAGTGTGGCCGGCCCCCCCTCCTCTCTTCTCTTTCTCTCTCCGATTATGGTTTAACTTCTCCTATGCAAAGAGCGAAGATGGGGTTGAGAGCAATGTATCATTTCCATGCTTTCAGTCTTACAAGTAACCCACTTGATTTTGTGCCTTCTGATTGACGATATTGTTGGCAGGTTGTCCAGAAGGTTCTGGGCCAGCACGCTACCCATGCGGATATAAGGAGAAGGCTCAGAGAGACATGTCATTAGCAGTGCTTGCTGGTGCCCTCAATGCCTGAAACCTTCTTTCCCCCCGTCCAACCCCATCCTGAGACAGCATGTGAGCTCTCTGTGTGGAAGTGTCAGGGACCCACAGTGGCATCTCCACCTGCAGAGAGCAGATGGACTGCGGTGGGGCTATGAGTCATCACCTGATCATGTTGTCACTGAGACCCATGCCCCCTGTACCTATCCGTGAGGTGAGTGTGAGCAATCGAGGGTTCCTTTACCCTGGCCAAGTGGATGCGGTATTTTTT